>NC_087200.1:165760463-165790463 GCF_015104395.2 Macrobrachium nipponense
CAATAACCTGCACCGAGAATCAGAATTAGTACGTCCAGGCAACAATGCAATTGATAGTCTGAGAGCTTGCCCTTCATCGACTCAACATTTAAATTGCATAACCATTCAAAGGCGCAGACACGAATGAATGTAACATGAAATTTTTTTCATACTTTGCGTAAATCACCAATTTGAATGCCTACAAACGATGTGGGATTTGTAAATATAATCACAGTGATTTCAAAGTTTTCTTGCTTATCTTTCTTCTTTTTGGCAGTTTATGAATAGTATTGTGATAACAACCATACATAGCTTCAAAGATCATTTGAACAGAGAATGGCCAATCATCCATAACTGTTGTCTGGTTAACTACTGCGATCTGATGATCACCAAACAGCTTCTATGCTAATGATGGTCAACTATCAGAAAATCATGAGAGGATAATGGAGAGCTGCAAAATATATATATAAAGTTATCTTTAATCAAAATTATTATAAGCCATAGATTGATTAAAATAGCAGTTAACTGACGTCCAATGATAATGCTGATCAAAATATTGATAATATACAGCGATATATAGTCTTTAAGTTTGATTCTGAAAGACATAAAGATTTTAAGTGATTTTAAGTCACTGTACTACACAAGGCTTTTCATCTACAGGTGGCTAACGAGGTCTTGTAAGGATTTATGAATTACGCATTCAGAAATAAAATCTGAATAAATTTTCATTTCTGTTACATGAGGTGGCCACAGGTTCAACTGTTCACTATTAACTTCGGGTCACGTGACCTACTCTGCTGGCTGATCAGTGACCAACATACATCCGATCCCAGGTGCTTCAACTACCCGGAAAATACATTTGCTCACATACAGCTAAAACATTCAAATATAGTATGCCAAAAACTATTGTCCACAAATTCCTGTACAAGAATATAAAGCTAAGTGGCCAACTAGAAAGATCTCTAATTAACAGCTATGTCCACTTCATATTCCCGTCTCAAGGAAATAGAAGGGAAGCCAAAATATTTGCATATCTTTTGATTTTTAATGGCCTACATTCACAGGCCATTTTATCTAGCCCATGTTTATTCTTTTCAGCATCAACAATATAGATTTAGAAGTTTCACCGTTTACCACCCCCCACACCCTTTTCTTTTTTTCATTTGTTTTGTTTTTGTTTTGTGGAGTGGTTAAAAAACTATACGTTTTTTTTTTTTTTTTTTTTTTTTTTTGGGGGGGGTAAAAACATTACGTTTTCAGGTCTTGTAATTTAATATAACAAATCAATATTCAAATTCCTACAAGGTAGCAATATTTGCCAATGAATGTTAGAACCTAAAATTCTTATGATCTCGAATGGCCGCAATCAAACACATTAAGAAAGAAAATGATCGATTATATAATTTTATTAAATATCATATTCAGAAGTTAATCTTTTATTCGCAATATTTTTCATTTCCATTTCCAATAAATTTCCTTATCCTTAAATCAAAATCGTAACAATAAACAGAGAGAGAGAGAGAGAGAGAGAGAGAGAGAGAGAGAGAGAGAGAGAGAGAGAGAGATGCTAATTTTCAACTAGAAAGATAAGAGACGTTATAAGAAATATTGTAAAAAGAGAGACAAAGGAAGGAGAGACGAGAGAGGAGAGAAGAGAAGAGAGAGAGAGAGAAAGAGAAGATCAACAACTAGAAGATAAAGACGTTATAAGGTAGAATATTGCAAAAGAGGACAAAAAGGAAGAAGGAAAAGGGAAAAAAGAAACTTAGAAGAAAATTTAAGCGGGAAGAATTATGAGAAAATTTCACATGAGGGAAGACTTAGAAGAAAATTTAAGAGGGGGGAAGAATTAGGAGAAAATTTATTAGAAATTACGTCAGCATATCAGAAAGACTCTTGGCACCATTACAGGCACTGCCATTCGACACCAGCAAAGTAATACCTGTGAAACAGAATATACAATATTTTGAAGGAACACCCCCCGGCCCCTCCCCCTCCCAAAAAACGTAAATAAAAAAATAAAATTATCGGAATAAGGATAAAAGATATGGAAAGTGATTTTAAAAGTAATATAGCTTTATACAAAACAAGGATTAAATCTTTTTTTAGCAGACTGGAGAGGGAAAAATACCCAACTCTCCAAAAGCTGCCTTTCCACTTCATGGCCTCAGTTATCATACGTCCAAACAAACATTATCAAGACTAGTGGCACATAAATAAAACACTAAATATTTGCCTTTAAACTGATCCGTAACCGTGAAATGTCGGGGAGGGAGGAGGGAACTTAATACTTAACCCCTTAACTTAAATAATCACCATCTACAACGGCATATCCCATCAAGTTTCATCAAAGAGAAAAATAGAATGTTTAACTCAAGTTGATCTATAACCTCTAATAGTATGTCACGTTAAAAAAAAGTAGTACACTAAAGGAAACTTCACTTCCTACTAGTACTTATCAGAGAAAAATTAAACTTGAAAAGTAAAATTGTGCCCTGTAAACTCACCGCTGAACTTGGAAAATAAGTCAAGGTTTAAAATATCATGGAAAAGAGACTACCATAGGCAAAGGTATCGGTACCTGCCTACCTGTTTCATGGAAATCACACAAAACTAAAACAGACTTTAAATCAGCACGCGAACTTGAAAAATAGTTTGGGAACTTATTCACTACAATCCAGGCTTCAAAATCATCACAGAAAAGTAAAACACCACCCATAAAATTAAGCCACGGTTAAAAATCAATAAAACAGTACATTTAACTTATTATGTCTAATTCTGAAGACCAGTCACCAGTAACTATTGTCATTTCGGAGAGTTAGAAAACATATTTTTTTCAAACACACATGTGACCCTGGACAACAGTTCAACGTAAAAAAAGAAAAAAAAAGTAGGGGACAAAATAGGCAACCCACCAGGTTCCATCACAACCAAAGGAAACATGGTGTTTAATACAAAAAACATACGACACAGTCGAATAGTAAATATAATAATGGTGATTACATAAAAAAAGTAGATGACGTAAATATTATAATGCAAGAATAGCTACTCATATGTGGCATATTTCATTTAAATTCTATCTCACAAGACTGTACTACGAAAATTCTGACTCCTCTAAAATAAAATAGTGCAAGTAAGCATAGAGATGATCCATAAACGTATCAGTTATGCAAACTTATGAGTGAATACTAAAGGACTCAAAAATCAAAGGGCATACCATTTAAAGAGAGAGAGAGAGAGAGAGAGAGAGAGAGAGAGAGAGAGAGAGAGAGAGAGAGAGAGAGAGAGAGAGAGAGAGAGAAATACTTTTTGTCCATAAACCCAAAAGTAAAGAAAAATGGAGGCAATAAGCTAAAGGTAGGCTGTAGTGTCAGGGAGGGTTTTGGATATTGGGGGGGGGGTGATGTTTGGGGAGGGGGGATGAGGAGCGAAGGGGGGGAGGGGGAGGGGGGGGATGTGGGGAGAAGGGAAAAGTAATCCCAAGAGCTCGACGTCAGAGAGCCGCGTGGTGGCGGTGGGTCGAGCGTCCCTGATACTGTAAAGCCCAGCCAATATGTTACTGACACGCGACCCCAACCAGGAAAATAAAGAAAGAAAAAAAAGAGCGCAAAAGGCCGAGAAAAAGGAGAAGGACAAGTGAAAGAGAGACAGGTCAAGATTTCAGTCAATGAGATCAACATGGAATTTATGGAACGCAGGGGAGAAAAAAGGAGAATGGGAAATTATGGGCGTATGGACGTTATACACTACGCTAGTCACTGGCCATTTACCAAAGAACAAAAAGAAGAAGAAGGGAAAAATACAATGACTATTGTGGATAAAGGAACAACATGAAGATTGATACTGCAATCTTCGAATTGATTATACGCTGACTTCAGTTCCACTGAGGCCATTCAGAAAAATCACCAGTAATCTTCCGGTGTGGTCCAGCGGAATAGGCGCACGACCCACAGACTCAAATCTCAGGTATTATATGTGTCTGCAAGCATTTGCACGGGAATACACACACACACACACACACACACACACACACACACACACATATATATATATATATATATATATATATATATATATATATACATATATATATATATATAATATATATATATATATATATATATATATATATCCTCCCAATTCCCTACCAACCCAGCCCCAAACCGGGGCAGACAATAGGTTTGGAGGAGGGTGTGGATGTCTCCCCTACACACCCGTTCCCCTACCTATACCCCACCGCACCAGGGACGGACAAACCGGTTTGAAGGGGGTGGGTGGCTGTCACGTCCTTATTACCTTTTCATTTTTCCTAGGATAATGTATTTACATTTAGAGACCAGACGATACTCTGGATGCACAAAAGAGGGCAAAGAATTCCAGTGCATCTGAGAAGACATGGAGTAGACACTGGCAATTCGCGTCATTTCTGTTTTAAATAACATAAAATATTACAACTTGCTTTATGAGAACAATTAATTTTCAAACAATTGCTAAATATGAAAACATATGAATATCACTAAACTATGTAGAATAAGAATTCGCACATTTTACCAATGTAAATGCCGATGTTACAGTCACATCTAAATGCTATTCATGCTGGTGAAGTTGACAAGCGAAAAGAAGGTTAACTTATGTATTTCACGTTTTATGCGAGCAACACATAAACAATAAACTATACCAAATAAAGCACAAGAAAGGAATAGCAAACGACAAACAGGTTCTCAGAGAGAGAGAGAGAGAGAGAGAGAGAGAGAGAGAGAGAGAGAGAATCGGATACCCCGTTTTTAATGTCGTTCCAGGTATTATCTTTCGTGTTCTTAGCTATCTCGTATTGTGTCCCTGCCACGGTACATCACGTGTCGAAGGGAAAGGCCAATGATATTCAAGAGAGGGGCTAAGATCAAGGATATAAAGAGGGCAAAGGGGGAATAAAACAATCAGGCTAAAGGGAAGAAAGGAGTGAGATTTTCTGTCAAGGAAAAGTAGCAGTATAAATATGACAGTATGTACTAACATTCTAGATTATAATACGTCCGAAAAGTTACTGCAGTCTCATTTCGGTATACATCATTTAATGGAGTTAACATGCAGTGTAAACTTGTTCAATACGCACGTAACTTACTGAAACTTTTGGAAAACACTTTAGACTAGAAAGCTAAGTTATACGATGAGGTCAAGCTTCTTTGTGATTCCAAAAGGAATAAATTCAATAAAAAATGAAAGGTGTTAACGCAACTGCAGCACAACAATGAACATAAGGATAAAGGCTTAAACATAATATGGCAACAAGGTTCCAGTCATTTGATTGTTTATGGAAACTGAACAAGAGGGTGCAACCATTTAGAGCAATACTAAATACTTACATTCTATGATGTGTTTTGTTTTCGCGTTTTATATTGAATTCATTAATGTTTTGTCTACACTTGGTGTCCATCAAATCAAAGTATCCCCCCCCCCCCCCCCCCCCAAGGGGGTGAACAAACAGATTCATTGCTGAGCTTTTCGATAAGTGCCTTATTTGGATAGGGTAAGACGATGCAGATATCATGAGCTGTTATAGGACACTAAAATATTACAGTAGAATTTCATTCATTCGAGGAATAATTTTTTCTTCGGAGATACCAAATAACCTAGTATTAATAAGAATTCCAAAAGTATTAAAACTTTCCTTCTATAACGCCTGACTCTTTGATAGTTTCCAGTGACAAATGCAGATCAATAAATAAGAATAAAAATGACTGCGCTGAATTATAAGTACATATATATGTCTATATACTGTCATTTCATGCTTTCAACTAATGTGAAAGGAGAAAAAATACAGGATGGTAGATAAAACAGACTAGGGAGGAGGAAGATAAAGGGAAGTGAGCTTATTGAATAACAAACACCAATGATAAACAGTGAGCCAAATAGGACAAAAAATTCGTGAACTGTCACATGAATAAATTTAAGTGACTGGCTGAATTTGATAATAAGTGCATGCTTGAGGAGACGTGGCCATTTCAAGTGTCGAGGAGTGTCTCAAAGGAACTTTCCATGAAATTGAAATTTAACAAGACAGTAGGATAAGGAATAAAAATGGATGCCTGCTTTATTGGACAAAGAACCATTTCAGTTCTGAGAAATGATATATGTAACTCAAACGGATGATTTCCGGGTGTAAATACCTATGCAAGGATCAACGTTCAGAATTTACGAGGATAACATAATCTTAGGCGATGATTCATACCGCCATAAAGAGCAATGCATGAAAAATTATGCACATTAATATATTCACACATCCCATCGCCTAGACATATTGCATACTGCATCTAATCGATAATGTTACAGCAGAAAAATTGATAGCGCTTAAAAAGGTTTAGATACAAATTGATTTGGCATGTCGAAATTAACATATATTTTCCGGTAGAAATTATTTAGCTATTCTGAACTTCTCAAAAAACAAGCCCAAAACCGTGAAAATTAAATACTTATTTTATTTATCAAATATTTATTTTATTAGATATTCTAATTCTTTTTATATGACTTCACATATACTATATGTGAAGTCTCATAAAAAGAATGAGAATATCTACTAAAGAAACGAATAGCCTCAACCCTACGTGTTCCTGAAACGTCAAATTGAGTTGAAGTATTGGGTCTTCCTAAAATTTTGTGTGCATGTGCACTAAAGTTCTTATGCAGCTGAGTTGAAACATGACGTGATCCCGCTATGAAATACCAGCATGCTGTTAATGATTTTTTTTTCATAAGATTGGCAATATCTTTTAAAAAATCAGTATGATTCAGGGTGCGCTATTAAGAAGTCTCTCTTCGCACTCTAGGGTGGTTGTATTGTTTTCAGATGAATTGCGTGAGGTGTGTGGAAAATCTGAACACAAACACTCAAACGCAGGAGGTGTCTCCCCTCATCCCCGAAATACTTGAGTACACTATTAAAACAACATTTTATATTTCATTGGCGCAAAGATAAAGAAGAAATAAGTATATCTTAGTTTATCCAGACCACTGAGCTGACTAACAGCTCTCCTAGGGCTGGCCCGAAGTATTAGATATTTTTTACGTGGCTGGGAACCAATTGGTGGTTACCTAGCAACGGGGCCTACAGCTTATTGTGGAATCCGAACCATATTATATCGAGAAAGGAAACGCACTCGCGACTACCGAATTGGTGGGCGAGCAAGAAGAAGAAGTAGAAGAAAGAGAGAGAGGGAGAGAGAGAGAGAGAGAGTATCTTGATTTTGTACTTATCTGGACTGATGTTTGGTATATATTCAAAGGTCATTACATTCTCAGGTCTGACAATGATCTCTATTAAAAGAAGCCCAGTGCATAACTGGTCTCCAATTCATCTCACAAAGAAAATTGGAATTAACGTCTTATTTCCCTGATGCAAAAGAGGCCAGACTGAATGATATTCAGAATCGTTAGCCTTCGCATTAAACTAGTGTGTTCTGGGTTCGTTATCACTGTTGGTATGGAACAAGCTTACAACAAAAATTATACTCAAACATATTATGGTAGGATGGCATCAAAAATTGCGATTTGCTAAAATAATTTGTTGGCACTTAATTCAGCACAATTACAGTTTTTATCCTTGCCACGAAAACTCAACTTATTTAAAGCAAAACAGAACTGTACTCATGCACCACATTTATATGTTCTACCAGTTTTGGTGCCGTACACACAAAGACTAAAACAATATAACCCATAAGGAATTCGGAAGTATATGATGGTAAAAATCTCAGAATAACTAGTTTTTAGCAAACCTATATGTAATCATAAAATTACTGTTAAAATGACATACATAAGCACTGTAAATATTCTGGAATTTGTCCTAATACCGCACGTAACCTATCTCGAAAAATAGCAATAAGAATGACCCCTCACTTAGGATGAATAAATTCATGAAAACAGGCCATTTATATTCAGAAACTCTTATTTCAAAACGAAAAGAATGGAAGTTGTTTATAATCGGCTATTTTTATATGAATTGTTATATTGTATTACTTCGCGAACACAGGAATAAAAATGTGTCAAGCACTTCCTGTAGACAACGCGTGTACTGCCAAACACACTCAGACAACAGACATGTGTATGCATGCTCGCTGAGCACAAAAATACGCAATCATATTGAAGCATGGGGATATAAAGACGCGACACGCACCTAACGGATCACGTCCAAAAATAATCGGAAATCCAGTGGTGCCTGGGATACAAAATACGATAGGCATTTCGCCCACATGCATAAAATGGAGAGCTGCCACCCTTCCCTTCCTCGCAAACCTTATGATTTTATACATCCATTAGGTGTCCCCAAATCTAACAAGGCGACTCTCTTATTTCGGAGACACAGCCAACCTTACGCTGCGCACACATCCATTGACATTACTTTACGATCAGTATTAGAACTTCATCAGGGTTTATTACCATACACGCCACTGCCGTGATGGATGGTTATTATTTCTGTAAACCTTCCACAACCCCGCATTAGAAGAGTGCACTGATAATACCGTATGGGGCTCAGCCTGTAATCATACGTCCCCGTACCATATATAATTCATTTTGCCCATTCCATTATTCCATATCTCTGACCACTGCGATATTCTGACGTCCTGATATGAGTATAGGGATTAATGTTTCGCATGTCACAGGGATTACAAAAAATGATTAACTGATCAAGACTGCGTTACGTTACAATAGCCAGGTAATAAAAGAAAAGGATCGTGAAATGTTGCACAGGAAAATAGGCAAGTGGGGAAAAAAAAAGAACAAGATTTAGTATAGAAGTCCAAGGTCGTGGAGTTATTTCCGTATTACTTTATTTTATTATGCTATTTTCTTCACCAGACATCATATAATATATATATATATATATATATATATATATATATATATATATATATATATATATACACACACACACACACACTCGTTATATAAGTTGATTTATAGATCTTAGGCATAATGCCAAGCACTGGGGCAAATAAGGCCATTCAGCGATGAAACGGATATTGACAGTAAAAGGTTTGAAAGGTGTAAAGGAGGAAAACCTTCCAGTTGCACTATGAATCAATTGTTAGGAGAGGGTGGACAGTAAGATGGAAGAAAGACATTATGTACGGAGGTACAGTAAAAGAAATGAAAGTAGTAGCTAGGGGACCGGGGCACACTGCAAAGAATTTTCAGTAATGCCTACATTCCGCCGCATGAGGTGCACTGACGGCACAACACCCCTACGGGATTATATACGCTATAATTTTTACATTAAAATTATGGCAGACCAAAGTGAACGTAAAAGTAGAGATGATAACGCCTCTACTTCGGGGGAAAAATATACATCCTGTATACATAACCTGCAGGAAATTAGAATTATATTGTGATGTACGGTTTTCGGCAGAGTATTCATGAAAGTAGACATTTTATTTTCTGTCAATACATCGTTTGCATATAAAGTCAATAGCAGGATGACCAGTGACCATGATGCCAATAATCACATCACTGAGAATGGAAATGTTGTTTTCTTAAAGGTCGATGTCGCAATCTAACCTACGCGACATCCTTGACAATTTTCTACGATTTTTATTTTGGGAGGTGACAGGAATCGACAAAAATTCCCTTTAAGAGAAGGTGAACTGTAAACTGACCGTCACTTACAAAACTGAGATTGAGATGAAGACTGTAGCCTCACATATGGATATGAACAAATCTTCACCGAAAGCTACTGTCGAAATTGTAGTGTTAATCATATCTAAGAGGCATTACCAGGCAACTTTAACTAGGACAGGGGTTCATGAAATAACTCTTTGGTAACTCCCGCCCAAGAGCACATCTTTCATTCATTCCTAAAACAAAATTAATAAAATTTACAAAGTTTGTGAGAAAGTTCCTAATAATTTCACTCATATCTTCACCACCCTAACTGTCCCGTGATTGAAGAGGGAGGTGAATGTCACATAAAGCTTGTTTAAAATCAACGGTACTACAATGCTGGTTCACTAAAAATAAGGATCACCTGTTTACTATGGTTCGGCTTCAAATTATTTGTATAATTCTGTCACAGCAACTCTATAAAGCATGATAATTCTCCTATGACTTCAAATGACTTAGATTAAAGCACTAGTGGGTTCCACGTACAGTGATTCAGTAATACAAAGCTGAACTTGGTCTGCTTACCATTGTAAGACAATTAAACTTATTGTGGCTTCTGATGGATCTCCCTGGGGATGGAAAGAACTAAAATAAAAAATACAGACCTAATCCTTTCGTTGGAATGGGATTAAATTTTTTTTCCAGTTGTTTTACAATTGTACCACTTGAACTGAACCTATATAAATATGTACGGATGAATCTAAGCACATCGATGGTTATAAGTACTGACTAAAATGTTCTCTGAGAGTAGACAGCAAGCCAGACACAACGGTATCTACCTTGTTACCTTCCTCAGTTATTAGGCAACACCTAGTTTATTTTCCTTGCTTTCAATAACAAAAGATTTAAAATTTCAACATACACATCAGTAGGGATTTTTCGAACCTCTTTTAATTTAACATATATTTTACTGGTTCCTAATCTTCTCATCGCTTTTTATTTCACACATACCCTGCAAACCATTTTCTAGTATCTATTTCACTGTCCACAAATATTTAGCGACCGAAATGAAGCAACATCCAACACACTCAAGTCAAGAAACTAATCAACTTCTAGTTTGCACCACTCTGGACACTTTAGACACTGGAAGGCTCTAACTCCCTTTTCAGGACCTCAATTAGACCAACTTTACTCGCAACTTTTTAAGATTCATGGTTGCCGAAATATGCACTGTGCCCGTGAAACTACAATTTGATAAGGTTTCGGCACTTTGACATACGATTTTGTCTAGCTAATACACCATTCACAGATAGGCTAATTATGGTTCGTTTTTCTGTTTGAGTTATAATCTATCTATCTCCGGCACAAAGGTTTCATGGCCGTTTTGTGCATGTTTACAAGACTTTACGTTCATGAATTAGGTGTATTCAGCTGTAACTGTCTAAATACGGTCTTAAAGAGGTTGGCAATGGTTAGGTTTATGGTGGGATCTGTTTTGCACAGTCGGGAAAACCTATGAAACAACAAAAATGAGAAGACTGAAGCAAACCCAAATTCTGTTCACGACACAATAGCCGCTTCACACAGCAAATACAAACGAAGCAACAACGGAGATCCATGAACCATAGAGTGCATGCAAGTGAACACAACCGAAAGCGCACAAGGTAGGGTCATTCAAGAGCAACCAAGCGTCAAAATGGACCACAGCACGATCGAAACAAGACAATTCGCACACAGTTAGTTGAGTTAACTGGGGCTATTGTTCATGCCAAGTGACCATGACTTTCTGCACATTCTAACCTTGTCATAGATTCCAAATACGCTCTTCTCACGAATGCTGTGCCATTCTTATCTCCATCATAAGTTCTGCAAAAACCAGTACTTACCGCATGTAGCAATAACATTAACACTTGCTTCCTTAACCCTGTGAGGTACCTGAGGTGCATCAGTACTTCAATTATTTTTCGCGTCAACAATGAACACTTGAAATTCATGAAGTCATGAAGTATCTTTAATAAGCCCATTCTCTTACTTAACATATACCACCTTCTTGTTTAAATATTGGGTGATATAATGGCTTTCAGTTTCGAAAACGACAAATCGAATCTTTCATGCCAAGAGTCTTACTTCGTCAGAAACGTCAAGAATTGCAAACAACTCTAAATTTCTATAACTTAATGACAAACCACCTCACGCAGTTACGTGACACGAACATAATTATTCAATCTCGCATACATTATTATATATAATACGATATATTACATGTATAAGTATTATATATATATATATATATATATATATCTTATTATATATATATAATATGTATATATTCATATATATATATATATATATATATATATATATATACATATATAGATATATAGCTGTATATATTATATATATAAAAAATTTTAAAAAAATAATTATAATGAATTATACGTATATAGATTATATAACATAACATATATATATAACATTACATATATATATATTATAATATATTGATAATATGTATTATAGATATATACTATATATAGTATATCTAATATATAGTACACATATAAGCAAAACTGAATATGTGACTTATATATGCATAAAACATATACAACATGCATACATGCACAGTGAAAAAGAAATAATGGCAATGAAAGAAATTCCTGACTGCAATGAAAACAAAGACAAAATACAGACAGTACATGATATACGAGAGTGTAATTACCCTAATTGGGCATAGAGCCAATTAGAGTCACACCTGTACGTGTAATTAACGTGGGAGTCGAATGAATAATTAGGTCCGCTTCCATCCGTGTTAGGGATGCTCGCCCCCAATAATCCCCATCCCACGCGACCCTCGCCACTAATTTCCCTGCTAAATCACTCATTTTTATTTCTTCCTGACTTTTTCCTTAAATGATAATAACACAGTTTTTCTGTTTTCGCGAAAAAGGTAAAATTTCACTAAATTCTTGATACTGACGCCCGTTTTCTAAAACTTCTTCCGTTTCATTAGATAAAATCGAATCACTTTTATGTTCTGAACAATGCCTACTATAATTCATCAGTATGTAAACGTTAATATTCCTGTGTTCATAACTACTGAATGCGTGTTTCACATGCTTATTACGCTTTTCCTTCGATGACGTTACAGTATTCATCTTTTTAACCAGAAAAATTTCTTTCATTTTTTTCTTCAAAAGATCCGCCGCTAACTCACTGGTTTACAAAGAAATTTAGGCAAGCACAAAAATACCCGTTTTTACCTAATTTGGGGGTGCTGAATTCAAATTTGAAATCCGTTTTTACTCATCACCTCTAGTTATCTATCCTGTTTTATCTGTTATAAGCTGCTGCAACTCTTGAAATGTGCACATATACTCTCTGTTTATACTAAAATGAGACTATATCAAAGCCAGAAAACTAGAGGTGATAGAGCAAAACTATTTATAAATTTGAATTCAGCACACCCAAATTAACAAAAAACACCTATCCCAATTCTTGCCTCAGACTAAAAATTTTTTTGTAAACCAGTAAAATAAAAATTCCACGTGCTGCATAATATTATGCAGCAAGTGGAATTTTTATTAAAATTGTAAATATTTAATTAGTGGCTCAAATCTGAATGTCATTAGGCGCACATCACCATGATGAAAGAACGCTTAATCTTAATTTTCTTTTGTTTCCTTTGTTACAACATCTAAACACCGTGAATAAGTCTACCTTCCCGGAAAACACAATAATCTCGTGCGATTGTAGAGATTATCTGGGCATAAAAATAATATATTCAAATTCGTCCCGTTTCCCAAAATCACGTCATCGCAACTAATAAGTCTGAACATTTTACTTTTTACACATATTCGTTATTATTACAAAGTTTGGAATTCTACAAGAACCCACATGAACAATCTCTAAGTCCAGAAAAAAGTCAGTAATTTAAAATTTGCCCCGTGTAAAGTTTTCAGGGACTCTTATTTATCATTCTTTTTCTTAAATATTAGTATCTACTCGTTAACTTTTAAAGCAAAGACACATACGTATCACTTGATGATCCTGACTATGTAAATAAAAACATGATAATTTTATTTCTTTCAGACGAAATATGAAATCTGAAGAAAATCTGAGAAGCTCTCCAAAACTGTGCCCTGTTCTGAACTGTTTTGAAGATTTAACAAAAATAAAACAAAACTGTCCAAATAGTTTGAAATACAATAAAATAAAAGTGTATTATAAGTGAATATTTAGACGGTCCTAATTCATTTAAATTTATTCCATTAAGAATATTTCATAATAGAAGTATCGACATAAGTATCGACGTGGTGTTAAAGTACGTACGGTAAAGTATGTGCGGATCTGTATATACTATTGTGTGCGGATGTGGGTGCTTGTGTTTGTGTGTGTGTGTGTTTATGTGGGTAATATACATGTTTAAAAGACGCAAACAAGTCACATATACAAGCGTACCAACCCTGTGTTTCGAAAAAATTTTTAATAAAAAAATAGTAGATCTTTTCCCTGCAAAATGAATGCATGCATACATACATACATACACATACGTATATATATATAATATATATATATATATATATATATATATATATATATATATATATATATATATACACGTGTTGTGTGTGTATTCACCTTACCGTTTCTGAAAGAGCATCCTTCTTAATACGAAAAAGCTGCAGAATAGCATCAGATCTCAGAGGCTAATTTAAGAGACCAAAGCTGTGCTAAATAATAATTTCGTAAACTCATTGTCTCTCTAATAAGATGCAAAAATGCAATAAGACTTTATACGAAGGCACCTGAGGGATAAAACGTTAAAACTGGAATCCAAATGCCACGAGGGAAGAATGTAACTTGGAATTATCACAAACTCAAGACCCTTAAGTACGCTATTACTGAAGTGGCCTGACAGATATATGGAGCATAATTCCGAGATGCACCTCGCATTTTAGACCGGACAAATCGCAGTGTGACACTTCATAGATAATTTAGATAATTAGGAGAACTTAAAATTATTCCTCACTCTCTTTAAGCCCTTGTTTTTGTATTTGGCAAAACTAGAAATTATTTTTAGACTCATTTGTTCTTCTATTACATAATATTCTCGTAAGTCATACACGAACTTATTTCTTTCATTCACTGATTTTTCATATACTAACTAAAATCCCCATCCATACTTTACAATTGCTAGTGAAATTTACATCGGTAATGTGCCTGATCTTCTTCAAACTTACATTATTATCAGTCTATGTTATCTTGTCGCCAAAAATTCAACATTATATAGCTCGATCGATCGATCGATCGTTCGAGAGAGAGAGAGAGAGAGAGAGAGAGAGAGAGAGTAGACCGATTTCCTTTGATTACCCAGTACTTATTGTCCAATACATTATAATAAAAAATGGAGTTCTATTTACTAGCGTAACAAATTTGCAAATTAAATCTATCGAAACATGTTTTCTTCTTCTTCTTCTTCCCAGCTTTTTCCCATTTTTATATGGGGTCGCCGTTTCGGATGAGCCGTTTCCATCTATTTCTATCTTGCGCTTCTGCCTCATCAATTCCCTTCTCATGTAAATCTCCTCTCACACAGTCCTTCCATCTCTTTCTTGGTCTCCCTCTCTTTCTTCTTCCTTGCACCTCCACTCCCATAGTATGTCTCCCAGCGTGGTCCTCATCTCTCCTCAACAGGTGTCCATACCATCTCAGCCTCCCCTCCTGCACTTTCTTTGATACTTCCACCACCTTAGTTGACCCCCTTATGTAGTCATTTCTGATCCTATCCACTCTTGTTACCCCAGACATCCACCTAAGCATTCTCATTTCTGCCACATCCATCTTCTTCTGCTCTGCTTTTCTCATGCTTGCTGTTTCCGTACCATACAGCATTGCTGTTCTTACCACCGTCTTGTGAAATTTTCCTTTTAACCTAAGCGGCACTCTTTTGTCACAAAGAACTCCCGAGGCCGCTCTCCAGTTGTTCCAGCCTGCCTGTACCCGATGTTTTACTTCTTCTTCCATACTTCCTCCAGCGTTAACAAAAGATCCCAAATACTTAAACTTATCAACTCTCCTTATTTGCTCTCCACCAAGCTGAATACTTTCTCTATCATCCCCCTCAGTGGTGGTACACATATATTCTGTCTTGGATCTACTTATTCTCATTCCTCTGTCCTCCAGTACTTGTCTCCATCTTTCCAATTTCACTTCCAGATCTTCCCTGCTCTCTGCACACAGAACAATATCATCCGCATACAATATGTTCCATGGTACTGTCTCCCTTACTTCCTCTATTATAACATCCATCACTATGTTAAAGATAAATGGGCTCAGAGCCGACCCCTGGTGTAATCCTACTCTCACCTCAAAACCTTCTGTCTCCCCAACACTGCTCCTCACTCTGGTAAATACATTCCGGTACATCTCTTGTATCAATCGCACATACTTCTCTGGCACCATCTTCTCCCTCAGGCTCCTCCATACCTCTTGTCTCGGGACTCTGTCATAAGCCTTTTCAAGGTCAATGAATACCATATGTAGGTCCCTTTGTCTTTCCCCGAATTTCTCCATTATTTGCCTCAGACAAAATATACCATCTGTTGTTCCCCTTCCCTTCATAAATCCCATCTGCTCTTTACCTATTTGTACTTCTTCTCTCAGTCTAGCATCTATCATCCTTTCCAGTATCTTCAAAGTGTGGGACATCAATTTAATGCCCCTATAATTACCACACTCTTGGACATCGCCTTTCCCTTTAAAAATTGGGATCAATATACTCCCACGCCACTCATTTGGTATCTTTTCCTGTTCAAGGATCTTTATCATAAGATCGTACAGTATATCCACTCCTTCATCTCCTAATGCTTTCCATGCCTCCACCGGGATCATGTCTGGTCCGGTTGCCTTCCCATTCTTCATCTTTTGAATCTATAAAAAAACAAGAAAGAAAAACCAAAAGTTGTAATGTAAGCTACTCATTTTCCTTCCTGTTAACACAGACACAACCGCTGCAAGTTCTTTACTTGCTAACCTTTAAAACCAAGATTCTGCCGTTTCTAATTATCTGTTTCATTAAAAATAACCCTAAAGAAACTTTTCTACAAAAGAAAAAAAAAGCTATTTAAAAAAAGTAATTTAAGCTTTACTTTACCTACTTTCTGCATAGAAGATATAAGCACAGAATATCACAGGCTTTGTGAAAAATTTGAAGTAGCACAGTTTCCAACCTGTGAAAGAAATTGAAAACTATTTATCATATGTGACGTAAATTATGAATTACTACGAGCCTTACAGTCGCAATGTTTGGCTCATAAAAATCATATAATATTTAACTTCAAACAAAATCAACATTAGAAAATCTTATTCATACGGTAGGACAAGGTAAATGTATTAAATCTAGGAAATATTCATACAGTATATGATTTCCTGAACATCTGCGAACAAGAACACAAACGTATTAAATGCACGTATGCACACACAAAGTAAGTGTACATTCAAGTCTCACACATATGTATGAATGTAGGTATGCAGGCATACATTTCTCGGTATATGATTCATGGAATCGTCTTTGCTTGAAGGTCTTCAAATAACTCAAACAGCTGCGCCTCCAAACATTCACATCCTTCCTTTGAGTGAAGCCCAGCCCTTAATCACGGCTTCTATACTCTTCCTGAACGTCATATCTTTTCTATACTCTTCCTGAACGTAATATCTTGAAGAAAGTCCATTTGATTGTGCTCAGAGCAACTCTACTAATATGCTTTCTGAAGAATGGGTGACTGTAATCCACTTTAAGGAATTGCGGGTGTTTCTCATTTTTTCCCAATTTTTCTTTCAATCAAAGTTTCAAACCAGCAAAGGGCCATGATCTAACCGAAAGGTTTATCTTTATAACGGTTGATTGTAATTTAATAATCTTATCTTAACAACAGGATGTTCTGCCAGTATCAGCGTATTCTTACTGAAAAGAGAAAACTTCCCTCAATTAAACCCATGACTCATTAGTATCATTCCTTTCCGTTAATCACTTACTGTCGAAACAGCTGTTTACTATAAATGCCCTTTTCTGTTTCTAAAACATTTTCTTGTCATTATATGGCAATCATATTTCAGGTCTATGTTTTCTTTTGTTCTTCTAGTTGTTTTAATAAATCACTGGAAATCCCTAATCCATTACAAACTATTCCTTACTTAACCCTTCCTAAAACTTTATCTTACAGAAATGCAGGTAATTCCCTAGTTTCACATTATTATCATTCCCACTGGCAAGTAAAATATCATGCATTATTATGCAAGACTGAATGATTTAGTGGTTAGTGAATTACCAAACCCACAAAGATAAAATTAAACAAACTAACATGGTCCCGACACTGATATAAAGAGAAGGAAGTACCTCTTTCCTTTGACACTTTTCATTCATAAAATCTCTACGACCCATTTTCCTACAATGAAAAGCACTTTATCGTTCATTCGTGGTGTTCTGTGGCTGCCTATTATAGTTGGTGTTATGAATACTTTTGCTATCTTTTTAAGTAGAGCCAATGTCAATAGGAAAATTTAGAACCATTGCCACATCTAGTACACCTAAATGTGTTTTGACTGGTTTATAGACCTGGCACGCAATAATTGTGGTGCAGATCTCTTAGAATTTTGAACAAGGTTTTGTTTTCCACGGTACTAAACGGTGCAAACCCATTCCATAACTCTAGAATCACAAATATTTATGTACACTACATCAGAGTAGGCTCGACTATTTTCATACTTAATGAAATGAGCGTTTTTTCATGTACTATGAAACTAATATTCTACTTTTGTACGAAAATAAATCTACTTATGGACAAATAAGCAAAGGAAGGGTTATACACTACCCTTTTAGTTTTCTGTAAGAGAAAACTGTTGAGATGGTATTTGTTTGTCCGTCCGCATTTTTTCTGTCCGCCCTCGCATCTTAAAAACTACCGAGTCTAGAAGGCTGCAAATTGGTATGTTGATCATCCACCCTCCAATCATCAAACATACCAAATTGCAGTCCACTAAACTCAGTAGTTTTATTTCATTTACGGTTAAGGTTAACCATAATGTTGTGTCGGGCACTGCTATAGGTGCCAACAGCCCAGGCCACCACTGGACTATGGCTGAAAGTTTCATTCGCCGCAGCTGAGAGTTTCATGGGCCGTGGCTGAGTTATATACAGCATGATATGCTGTACAGATTTCTTCAGTGCATTTTTTACTTGCTTGTATAGTAATCAGCCGAGTGATCCAGCTACGCTACAGCGTTATGTTCCTATCAGTCAGTATTTTTCCTCATAAAAATTATCCTGACATTGTAACAGCTATTACATGAACGTCTTCTAAATTAAATGCTGAAAGCACTATTTTTACATTTCTATTCTTGAAAGTTTTTATGACATCAGCAAGCCACTCAGGCTTCATACACACACAAATATATTTTATATATATATATACAGCCCTATGTATGAATATATTATATATATATATATATATATATTATATAGTACATTGTAATATGTATATGTGTGTGTGTGTGTGTGTGTGTGTGTGCGCGCGCGCGGAGAGAGAGAGAGAGAGAGAGAGTTATATAAAATATCATCACAACATTCACCTAAAATATTTGAAAGAATCATGGTAAAACATGAGAAATGCATGAGGTAATTGTTTCAGCAATCAACTACCAAACGACTACTTTGCTTCATAAAGCCACTGGAAATCCAGTCCCCTTAAATAAGAAGAAAAAGAAAAAAAAGAGAGACAAGGGACAGTGATACATTACTTGTTGCAATCAACGCCTAACTGTTTGTTATTGCTGACAACCATCAAATCAATGGATGTTGCCTCAACAACGGCTCATGCCAACTGCATGCAGTTGCAGTTTCTAGCTTTGAAACCAATCGCATTTTTTTCGACTTTTTTTTTGGAGAGACTAATATAAACTGGAACTCACAGGATTACAGTGAAATTTTAAACTTATGTTTGTTTGTTACAATAGTTAAAAAAAACTGAAGTGCTTTACAAAGATTGATTTTGGTCCACCATACCAGAACATTCTGAGAGAGAGAGAGAGAGAGAGAGAGAGAGAGAGAGAGAGAGAGAGAGAGATAATTATTATATGATATATTAGAATGTCATCTTTTCACTTCGAATATCATAATTCCATCAAAATTAAATTACTTCTCTCATACAAATGTCCGAATGCAGACGTACTTCCGGCAGAAGACCAGTCATTTCTCGTGTGTCAGTCCCCTATATGGAAAAAGGTACACGCACGTATTCAGAGCAGACACAGGTGGTACAATAATAACTTAATTTAGGGAAACATCTGGAAGCCATCAAATTCTGACATGACGAGAAAAATCATTGACAGGAGAGCTGGAAAGATTATCACCCTTCATACCCGATTCGTTTCAGAGAGAGAGAGAGAGAGAGAGAGAGAGAGAGAGAGAGAGAGAGAGAGAGAGAGAAGAGAGAGAACGATTTTCTAAGCGTCGCAATATGAACGACTCTGGTCAGCAAGCAAAGAATCGAGTAACTTGACTCGTCAAGAGATTGATTACCGTGAAATCTGAAACTGGTCCAACTATGGAATCTACATGAATGGAGACATAAGGCCAGAGCAAAGTAAAATGGCTACTAAAAAAATTTAAAATCCAAGCTGGTGTATTATAAGAAAAAATAAATAAAAAATAAAAGGGAAAAAAAGAATGCACCGGCGAGCTACGTCAAGGGTCTTATGGGTACTGACTGATGGTTCTATCAATATCCAAACCCTTTACAGTAGATTAGACTCGACAGGTAGCCCCTTCAGATTATGAATGATTTTACCATTTCCCTGTCCCGATATTGACAGACTATAATTCATCAACCATTTCTTCTCTTCCACGATAACTTTCGACGTGTTCAATTTTTCGTTCCGATATGATGGAGACCAAGAAGAATGGAAAGTTTACTTCATTTCAGCTCTCAAATGTCGATGTTTGAAAGGCATCTTTTTTGTAAGAATAAATAACTATGATTTATATTTTGTAAACCAATGAATGGATCATTTTTTTTTCACTGCCGCAAATCCGATGAAATCTCAACACTTAAGTAGGTTCCTTCATTGTAGCTAATATTACTTTTGCAACTGGAAAAAGGATTATTTTTGCCAAAACGATTAAACAATAACCATACCAGACCATATCAACCTAATAACAATAAGGATTTTCCACTAAATAACAAGTATAAATTTTTCGAAAGCTTTTATCATTTCTATATACTAGCATAGTAACTGATATACAGACTACATCATGCAAAAAATTACCAGGAAAAAACTTTTTTATGCCCAACATCTCAGCGGTCAAACAATGCAACGTTTTTTTCAAAATGATTACTCTGTCATAATGTACTTGTTGAAGCGTGGCAGAAAGACTGGTCTGTTAACTATAGGTGGTAATGGGTGTATCCAGAATGTACACGTGCTTTGCGTGTGTGTGTGTATTACACACACGTGCTACGTGGTGTAAGTGCGTGTGTGTTTAATGCAATGTGTGTGTGTGTATATATATTATATAATATATATCATATATATATATATATATATATATATATATAGATATAATATAAATATATATATATATATATATATAAAAATATAAATATGTGTGTGTGTGAAT
The DNA here is from genome assembly GCF_015104395.2 of Macrobrachium nipponense. Classification (NCBI taxonomy): domain Eukaryota; kingdom Metazoa; phylum Arthropoda; class Malacostraca; order Decapoda; family Palaemonidae; genus Macrobrachium; species Macrobrachium nipponense. The sequence continues at coordinate 165,781,708 of NC_087200.1, forward strand.
GTGAGTGTTATTGACATACCGTGATGCGCATGTTATCACTGACGTACTGTGATTATCTTGAAAAATGAACTTCGGTATTCGAAATTCTCTTTTACACCTGGTATTGAACGACATACTTTCCCATAAAACATGCAAATCTCTTAAGTGTTCTTTAACCACCAAGATCTCAATATTCATCTTGAAAGTACGACTCCACGCTGTTAATCGGCAACACCGCATAAGCATGACATTCGAAAGTTATAAAAAATTGCAAGTAATCCAAGAAGCCATGCAACGTCATGGGTCTGTGTCGTAAAATAGATCTTCGGTGCTATGAAGATTACAGGATGAAATGACTACAAAGTCTGACCTTTGGATTTTTCGTTACACTGACTGAACGACATCAGTAGGATTCAAGATCCCAACTTTCCAAAGGCTTTCCATTATACTTAAACTTTGCGAGCACGATTATTATACACCTTGCTGGTTGAGTTTACTTAGCCGTGCTTGAACTGATTTTCTTGTAAACTTAATCTCACAACCAATACTTCAGTCTTTACGTAGGATTCAAGAATTCATTTCAAGTGCTTTCATGTCTTGCAAAATGACATCTGATATTTACTGTGTGGTAACCAAGGTTGACAGCATAATTTTTATTACTAAAACTAACTTTTTTTTTTTTTTTTACTTTTTTTTTTTTTTTTTTTGTATGTAAAAGAGAATAACTTATAGACAGTGAATACTATGCTTGAAGAGTAACCACGCCATTTTTCTTTTGTGAAAGTATCAAGTTAAACATCACACGGAAATAGTTCAGAGAAAAGATAAATCCATTTAAAAAACAGTAGTACGAATAGAAAACACATTCTTTCTTCTTAGTGTGACCTCATGACAGATTTAGGGGGAAATTCTAAGGGTTATTTCAAATGGAAAATACGTAAAGGTTTACACGGCTGTAATAAACCACAGTTAACTTTCATAAATGTGTGGTTTTGTGATTATGAACAACTAGGTAAACACGGTCTTATTTCTCTACTGGTTTAGCGATGATCAACTAGACTGTTTGGTATCGGATCTGGCGGTGGAAGTCACGATAGCAAAGCATTCGTTTAAAATCAGTTCTTCCTAACATTGACTAATGTGTAAGCTCTAAACTGGAAAACTGAAGAAATGTTGACATTGAGCTTCTCCCATTTTATCGCATCCAGCCATGTAATGGAAAACGAAATCTCTCTGAGGGGAATTTCATGATTTTTCGACACAGTTGCCTTATCATTGGTTCTGAAATAAATATTTTGGTGAAATATAATGAATATCTCTTCAAGCCTTGAGAAGTGCCGTTGGCAGGAAGGGACGGATCTGCATACCTTGCATGGTCATAAGTGCTGTCAAGAAATTCCATCGGACTTCAACATTCCTTTATGGATACGTACCTGCTGAAGTGTTAATTATTTTTCATGAGCATCGCACTATTGTCTCCTTTCAGCCAGCTTGCATTACAACAGTTTTTGGGTTCTCAGGCATGGCGCTCTATATTAAAATGAACGTTGAAGCTTCATGCATGTTACTCTTTCTATTAAAATACATTTTTAACTGTCACCGTAGCTCTCAAAATTGAATATTGCCTGATAAGTACTTAGGTTGATGGATGTTTCGATAAAAGCATTGCTTACTTTGCTACAGTTCTGTTTTTTTTCTGTTGGCTTAGGATGTCATATTATTTACATTCTAACAGCACCACATACTTCCAGAACAGTTTACTATTATTATTATTTTTTTTTTCTCTCTATCACAGTCCTCCAATTCGACTGAGTGGTATTTGTAGTGTGGGGTTCCGGGTTGCATCCTGCTTCCTTAGGAGCCCATCACTTTTCTCACTATGTGCGCCGTTTCTAGGATCACACTCTTCTGTATGAGTCCTGGAGCTACTTCAGCCTCTAGTTTTTCTAGATTCCTTTTCAGGGATCTTGGGATCGTGCTTAGTGCTCCTATGATTATAGGTACAATTTCCACTGGCATATCCATATCCTTCTTATTTCTATTTTCAGATCTTGATACTTATCCATTTTTTCCTTCTCTTTCTCTTCAATTCTGGTGTGCCATGGTATTGCGACATCAATGAGTGATATTTTCTTCTTGACTTTGTCAATCCACGTCACGTCTGGTCTATTTGCACGTATCACCCTATCTGTTCTGATACCATAGTCCCAGAGGATCTTTGCCTGATCGTTTTCTTTCACTCCCTCAGGTTGGTGCTCGTACCACTTATTACTGCAAGGTAGCTGATGTTTCTTGCACAGGCTCCAGTGGAGGGCTTTTGCCACTGAATCATGCCTCTTTTTGTACTGGTTCTGTGCAAGTGCCGGGCATTCACTTGCTATGTGGTTTATGGTTTCATTTTTTGTATGCACTTCCTACATATGGAAGAGATGTTATTTCCATCTATCGTTCTTTGAACATATCTGGTTCTTAGGGCCTGATCTTGTGCCGCTGTTATCATTCCTTCAGTTTCCTTCTTGAGCTCTCCCCTCAGTAGCCATTGCCATGTGTCATTGCTGGCTAGTTCTCATGTATTGTCCGTGCATTGGTTTGTTGTGTCAGTCCTCTGTTCTGTTTGTCATTCTCCTGTCTCTGTATATTTCTGGGTCTTCGTCTACTTTATTAGTCCTTCTTCCCATGCATTCTTTAGCCACTCGTCTTCACTGGTTTTCAGATATTGCCCAAGTGCTCTGTTCTCGATGTTGACGCAGTCCTCTATACTTAGTAGTCCTCTCCCTCCTTCCTTTCGTGTTATGTATAGTCTGTCCGTATTTGCTCTTGGGTGTAGTGCTTTGTGTATTGTCATATGTTTCCTGGTTTTCTGATCTATGCTGCAGAGTTCTGCCTTCGTCCATTCCACTATTCCTGCGCTGTATCTGAGTACTGGCACTGCCCATGTGTTTATGGCTTTTATCATATTTCCGGCGTTGAGTTTTGACTTGAGTATCGCCTTGAGTCTCTGCATATATTCTTTCCTGATCGTGTCCTTCATCTCTTGGTGTTTTATATCCCCTCATCCCATTATTCCCAGGTATTTGTATCCAGTCTCATCTATGTGTTTAGTATTGCTCCCATCTGGTAGCTTTATCCCTTCAGTTCTCGTTACTTTGCCTTTTTGTATGTTGACTAAGGCGCATTTTTCTATTCCAAACTCCATCCTGATGTCCCCAGATACAATCCTTACAGTCTGGATTAGGGTATCTATTTCCTTGATGCTCTTACCATACAGCTTGATGTCATCCATGAACATCAGATGGTTGATTCTGTTGCCTCTTTTCTTGAGTTGGTACCCAGCATCCATCTTCTGTAGTACTTTTGTCATGGGAATCATGGCTACTACGAAGAGTAGTGGGGACAGTGAGTCGCCCTGGAAGATCCCTCTCCTGATATTAACCTCTACTAGTCTTATTCCAGAGCTTGTAAGTATTGTATTCCAGTTGCGCATTGTATTTTTGAGGAAGCTGATGGTGTTTTCCTCTGCCCCATATATTTTCAGGCATTCTATTAGCCATGTGTGTGGTATCATGTCGAAGGCTTTCTTATAGACTATCCATGCCATGGTTAGGTTGGTTTTCCTTCTCCTACTGTTCTTCATTACCATTTTGTCTATCAGGAGCTGGTATTTTGTGCCCCTATACTTCCTTCTGCAGCCTTTCCATTGGTGGGGGATGGTGTTTGTCTCCTCTAGGTAGTTGTATAGCCTTTCACTGATGATACCTGTTAGTAACTTCCACATTATTGATAGGCAGGTGATAGGCCTGTAGTTACTGGCTATATTTCCCTTACTCTTGTCTTTTTGTACTAAGGATGTTTTTCCCATGGTCATCCATTTGGGTGTATGGTGATTTGAGATACAATGCTGGAGTTGTTCTGCTATTCGTGGGTGTAGGGCCTTGAAGGTTTTGAGCCAGTATCCATCCATGTTGCATGTTTGTTGTGTGATACCGGATTGCTCCGTATGTTTTCTTACTTGGTTCGGCCTCAGGAATTTCTTGGTGGTTGTCTTCCCCTCTTAGTTGGCTGTATAGCCTTTTCTGGTTGGTTCTGAATAGTTTGTTCTGTTGGTATCCCTTATTCCTCTTCATGTACCGTTGGATCTTATGTGCTTTGGCCTAAAGCCTCTGTTTTACATCTTCTATTGTGTTGTTTAGTCCCCTCTCTTGTACTTTATATTTCTCGTTGAGTTCCTCCCTTGCTTTCTTGCTTCTTAGCCTTTTTTCTGCCATCTCTTCCAGTTTACTCAAGTCAGATCTCATCACCATGATTTGCTTTTCCAGGCGCCTTTTCCAAGGAGGTTGCTGTTTTGGTTTCTGTTGGGTTGGTTGTGCTGGTGGTGTTGGTGTTCGAATCCCCATCAGTTCTGCTACTAATCTTGCTCCTGCATATGCCAAGTTATTTGTTTCTGTGATACTGGTGGTGTGTATTATGCCCATTACTTCATTGACCTCACTTGTTTTCTCCCTTAATTTCTTGGTGTTGTAGGCTTTCATGGAGGGGATCTTTGTTCTCTCTGTATCTGGTTCCATCCATTGTCTAATCTTTTCTATCCATTCTGTCCTCTCTGTTACTTCGTCGGTGTTTCTTCGTGTGTCGTTGTTTGATACCTTATCATCCCTGTCGTCTTCTGTGGCATCGTCTCTCAGTTCGTCTTCGTGTAATTCGTTGTCGTGTGACATTTCCCTTTCCTTTTTCTGTTGGGGAGAGCCAGTTTTTTTTTTTTTATGTTCCTTACTTGGTCTGCCAGCCTCTGCTCTGTTTGGGGGGTGTTATTCCTCTCATTCCAGTTGTTGACCAACCTTCTTCTATATCCTCTCTCCGTCGGGTTGCTTCTGATGTAGCATCTCCAAATTTCCTTATTTTCTTCTCTTGTCCATGCCTTCCTTTGGTTTGCTTCTGTAGCTCCAATCTCAGGCTGTTGGTTACTGTCGTTGTGGTGGTCAGTTGCTGGATGACGACCTCCAAGTACCTGACCGTCTTCCCCTTCAATTGGGTTGAATACCTGGCTGCCGGACAAAGCTCCTCTGTTGCCATAGGTTCCATTTACGTCGTTGTCGTTTATTCCTTCATTTCTTAACATCTTTGCTGAGTTTTGCTATTTAACCCATAGCTGGACCCTACCCCATCAGGGATAGGTACTCATTTACAGCTGAGTAGACTGAGGAAATTAAGGTAAAGATCCTTTCCCAAGGAATCAACGCTGAGGAGAGCGGTCACCCATCCAACGACTGACCAGCCCCAATGTTGCTTAAGCAGTCCATTGACGACCTAACCCACTCTCCCACGGCGCCACATGTTATTATTATTATTATTATTATTATTATTATTATTATTATTATTATTATTATTAACCAAGCTGCACATTTATTTAGACTTGTGCCCCGTTTGAAGTTCGAATATAACCATGACTTAACTGCATGACTCAGGAGCGGATACCATACTGTGGTCCACAGGTAATTTGAAATATTCAAAATGTTTAATGAATCTCACTAAAGTAATGGCTAGACCGTTAAAACTAACTGTATATGCAGTGCTGTATGGTGCACAATGGGGTCACTGAAATTACCAGAATTAGAGTTTTTGTTTAATAATAAGGATGCGATTCTGCAGCAGATGCCCAACGTTCGGTAACTACAGAAAACACGGCAGGATAAAATAATTAAAGCTTCTCCTCCGGAGAGACAAGTCTCCAAACAATTTTGACGCTTTGAGGTTTGTTAAGGTTGGACATCATCCACCGCTTTTGACACCATACACTAATTTTAGCTAAATAATTGTCTGGAGACTGCAAAAACAGGACTTTAATATATGACTTTTGCCAAATTTATATATATCATTATCGCCAGTGGGATAATGATTCAAGTGACCAGACTAATTAACCAATAAAGGGTGTAGTATAAAAAAACACCAATAGTAACAATATGTAAACAATTCCATAACCACTTAATTATGTATATGTAATATAAACCGAACCTCAATTAAACAATAAGTTCGCTTTGCTAGTACAAGTTATTCAAACGTCATCAATTAAATGTAACAATCTCTAAACCGATCTGTCTAATGCCAACACACACATCACATCGCATAGAATTTCATCTTACCCTAAATTCCTTAATGCTAATGCTGCTATAAACAACGATTGGTGGCTTTTTTCTTCTCGTTTAGGCATCTAATTTCACTCTAATATTCCTTTTTACAAATGAATATCTGTTAGATAATCGGTCTATTTCTCGTTGGATACTTATCAGGAAAGATCAACAATGACCTTTATACATGTAATTTGGAATTGAGGGAAAACTTAACAATGCTCTCTCTTTCACTCTCTCTCTCTCTCTCTCTCTCTCTCATCTTCGTCTCTCTCTCCCCCTCTCTCTCTCTCTTATTCATATATATATATATATATATATATATATATATATATATATATATATATATATATATATATGATATGATTCCACGGGCAATGTAGCTGTATCTAAGGTATGTACAAGAGGTTCTTCCCTTCCTAATGCATTTAAATATTTTGGTAATAGAGAGCTCTTCTCGGTTCGCCATAAAAGATATAATACGAGTGCTTTTCATTATGATGATGAACTTGATAAATTTCTATTATTAATGATGTTTACTTTAGTTTTCATACTTTCGTTACAAACACGCACCCAAACATACACACACGTGTGTGTGTGTGTGTGTGTGTGTGTGTGCGCGCGCGCGTGTTAATGTATATGCGTCTATGTGGTGTACGAATATAAGGATGTGAACAAACTTCTAGGCATCAGTTTTAAGGAATATCTACGTATTATACCAGGTGATAAAATTTTAAAATGTATCTTTAGTTAGCAGTTAACACTGAAACTACTATATATGAAAGTTTAAAAACACAGTAAGCACCAAGGTCTAAAGAATATTAATACTTAAAATCAAGGAAATACAAAACGAATTTAGATGTGACAGAGGAGAGCTTAGCTTTCACGTGCTACAGGTCAGTAGATTTCAAGTTTATCTATGTTGTCCTGTCTTAATTGCAATTTATTTACGGCTACGTAGTAATCAAAACTAATTGTACTTAACCACAGGATATTCTCAAAATAAGGGCACACACACCCACTCACACCCACACACACACACACACACACATTCACGATACCATTTATTCATACATGCATATACACACGGATATTATATATATATGCACATATATTTGTATGTATAGTATATATATATATATCATATCATATATATATATATATATAATATATATATATATCTATATATATATATATATAGTATGCATATAGAAATACTGTTTCATAAGTTCTGGCGCCAGGAGGGCGGAAGCTATAGGATAAAATCCTATAGGACCTTTTTTTGACACCACCTAACGCTGAAACCCATTAAGGCTTTAATATTGCACATATCAAAGCATATTTCATTTTTACATATAACTTCTCATCCAATATATTCATCAATTCTCTAGATTATATTACTAATGTTTCGCCATATGGCCAGAAGAAAACCTGGTGATTAGAATGAACAAACTAGGGGCCTAAAGTTGAATTAATTTGGGGAATGAGAACATAACCTATATTTTGTTCTAGTTCAGGCATCTAACTTTTGGTATAAATCTAAGTAATATTACATTTTGCTCTATGTATGTGTATGTGTGTGTGTGTGTGTGTGTAAGAAGGGCGGATGGGCAGTGTCCACATTCAAAAACATGAGCACCATTAGCATTTATCAACATGTAAATGCTGTAGCTGATGGCCTTTGGATTTATAAGAAGCCGAAGAAGCCTGGACATCAGACCTTGCATTTCATAAAATAAGAGCATTTTAAGCAATGATCCTAGAGCATTTTACAGCAATGGATTCGGGAAAATATTAGGTGGTGCTCCCAAGTCTTGTATGGCGTAAAAGTTATACACGCTTATAATTTACCATTACTAAATAAGCATTCCTGCAAGTACTTCATTCGATTTTGTACAATGAAGTGGATGATATACAAGTGGCTTTCTTGTACAAACTAAAACAACAGAAAATTCAAATTAGCAAAAATAATCCATCAGGCAATAATCTAATATCATTCTGAAGACACAAAATAACAAACGAAAATGCCATATCTCCCGACCTTAGAGATCAAAACACGATATTCCTTAAATGATATGCACACTATTTGCGTGAAGAATGTGTAAAATACGAAGTAAATCAATGACATTCTCGGGGCTAAAGAATTATTGCCAAGTGTGAATGATGGTGGTAAGCGATAAAATATGGACCTGGTGATTATCTACGGAAACGGTATTTTCTGAAGAAAATGAGGGTTGCTTGGTAAAATTTATTACAGCAGAGACTTACTCATCATCAGTCTTCCTGAGAATAAAATAAAAAAGCTATATTCATAAAAACTTACTTCGAAATTGCAAGCAAAGAAAAATAAGGAATATAAATAAACCAATCCTGCGTCAAAAGAGCAAGAAGACAATTATGACTACCGGCAACATTCCACATTTCAGTATAATACATACCACCAGCAGAAAGAGAGAGAGAGAGAGAGAGAGAGAGAGAGAGAGAGAGAGAGAGAGAGAGTGCAAAAGATATTAGGAGAACATACGGCAGAAACCTCAAAATAGATCACCGACGCATACGTGTCCCTCCATAAATCATCAGAGGTATGAAAACATAAAAATTCCTGACGCCCGTGAAAAATGACACCTATTATAATCAACAGAGGTGCTAAATAGG
>NC_087200.1:165795463-165812963 GCF_015104395.2 Macrobrachium nipponense
TTCCATAAATAATACAAAATACCTTGTCTCCTGCAATAAAGGGCAACCTAATCTCATGCAATGTTCACACATTTTCAGCGGCACTACTGTCCAAGGCCATTATTACATATCGTCAACAAAAACAGATTTGGGACTTTATCAGCATCTGTATTCATTTAAAGTCTTATTAAAAGCTGACTTACGGGGAAAATTAAGACGAGACAACAAATAATGTTTTTTACTTCAAATGAAACATTATCAAATGGGCATATCAGTCTCTGTATATTCTAATCCTTTATCCAACGGGATTTAAAAATACAGAATACTGTTTTCTTTTTCCAGTTGCAATAACATCTATACATTTACCTGATTATCAGTTATCTTAACATCTTAAAAGAGCATTAGTGAAAACGCATTTGTTCACAATGTCTTCGAGAAATAACCTACATCGGAGCAGTTATCTTCATATCCTGTGTCAGTGACAGTAATCCTATGTATTACATTCATTGCGATCATCAATATGAATTCCATAAAGTATCAACAACTCGTGATTTATTCCGTTTTATTCACATGTGGTTATCTTTTCTCAGGAACTCTGAGAAATTTAATGGCAGTTTTTAAATATAACTGCGGCAGAAGACATTCTTATTGTGAATGTTAATAGCATCTTTGTATTGAGATGAGAAACCTAGTTACTTTCAATGCTTCCTACACATTTTGAAAAATGTCTGAATGTCTGGTAGTTAAGCCGCTTCAATCTATCAATACGTTGACCTATGAAATATCTGGTAAAATATCTATCTGGGTTAAAAACATACAGCATGCAAACTATGCCTCTTTCGCTGTTTTTAGATTTACTCTTGTATGCTTTACCATTCCCACATCCTGGGGACTTTTATTCAATTCTTTATGTAAACGATGAATCCAAGGTTTTCAGTTTGACATATTGCCTAGCTCTTTTGGATCCATCTAAATTACCTTGTTAGGTAAGCTCTACACCGATTCTACTACTAATATTTTTGGACATTGCTATCAAGAGCGTCTTAATTGTTAACTGTGCCTTTGGAAAGAGAGAATACATCCTACACATAATTACAGCAGTCTCTAATAAAAAATACCCATCCTTTGGCTAATACAACTTTGCAATCTAAATAGCGTAAATACCTTCCAGTTTGTGAAATACTCAGAAATTTAACAGTAATTAGTGGATCGCAATACATAACAGGGTGAGGGATTCATTCTAGTCAGCGACTTTTAACGAAGACAGGCATGGGGAGAACAACCTACTGAACTAGCAAAGCCCAAGAAACAGGGAAGAACAAAAGAAGAAGAAGAAAAAAAGTCCGGTACCTACCAACCAACTCAGGATAATTTCGTCACCACTGCCTGTCTCAAATCTTTTCACAATATATATATAAATGCTCGTGACTCCATTATATAAGCGAGGATATTATATAATATATATATATATATATATATATATATATATATATATGTGTGTGGTGTGTGTGTGTGTGTGTGTGTGTGTGTGTCTGTACTTTTGTGAGTGAATGTAAGCATGTTTGCAGGCGCATTTGCAACTCAGGGAAGGATCAACGGACATTGGACGAACAGCAGCGTCGCTGCCGTAAACCTGATGTGGAAGCTCAACACGATGGTAAAGGTGTGAGGCCGAAATTCTAGCGATCGAACAGATGCACAGACATTATTATTATTAGAAGAAAATAAAGAAACGGCGGGTCAGACACCTATGATTACAAAAATGATGCATAAATCAAATATGATGTGTGGCTACGAAGGTACGAATTTGGGATGACCAATCCATCATCATCATCATCCTTAACACCAGTGCAAGTGAAGGAATAGAGACCTCGCCAATGATAACCCAATTGCAGATGCAAAGACAATCATTAGACCCATAATAGCTGAGGACGACCGCAAGCAATTGTGTATGGTTAGTTCTTGCAGTTCATCAGAGGCCAAAGTGATTCCAACTTCTTTCAGCATCGACTCTTGCATACTCAAAAGAAAGCGTTAATCAACCTCTTGAGGGGTTCCGAAAGTTAGTTACGCACTTTCGTTACTTAACAGAGATAGCTATTTATGAATACGAGACAAATGGCCTTCCCGCCTTCAGCATATGACTTTTCAGTTGTTAATCATATGAAACCCTATCATTATTATATGCTGGAAACAAATGGAGTAGGCACTCTCAGAGCTCAAATATTTCACCAAACTTCTAAGTAACCGAATGAGGATAAAATACTAATAGCAATAAACATTGTGTAGAATATCTCAAGTTCTCAAGCATTTGACTGTCCTGTCAATGTATCGAAAAAAATGCACGGAATAAAAAAAAATGAAAGACTATAAAATTGCTATGGTCACATTTTGATTTTCCGTATCCAGGAAGCAATAGCGACAGTGGCATTTAAGGGAGGGGGGAACGAGGGAGTTATCCAGGTGAATTATGAGAGCAATGTTGTTGTTATTGTTGTTGTTGTCAGGGGGCGGAAGATGGAAGAAAGGGCTACGATTAGCGGAGACTTGAAAGAGAAAGTATTTGATGTATGAGAAGTAACAATCGTATCTCCGGTGGTCACCCAGATAAAAATGTCATTAGCTGCGTCATAAAGTTTACTGATACCGCGTAGATGGGGAAACAAAATGGATGGAGAGAGGAGAGAGAGAGAGAGAGAGAGAAGAGAGAGAGAGAGAGAGAGAGGCATGTAAGGGAAACATTATTCTGTGAACTATGCCTACAATAAATACGAAAGTAAGCTACTACAGGTGAACATTCAACATAACAGGAACAAATCTACACAAATTCACACAAAGTGGAAACAATCAATTCTTTAGAACATAAACAGAAGAAATATAAGAGGGAAAAAAATTTGTAAGCAAATAGAACCAACACGAACCTTGGCTATTTATCAATCTTGGTCACGCATTTTAAGACTATGAAAAATGAGAATATCCTAGATGCCCTGTTATTTACTCACAATGATAACAAAACGCTATATTTGAAAAGGGATGGGGAGGGTGGAGGGGGAGGATTGAGAGACGGAATAAATGGGGAGGGGATTGGAAGAGGGAAGTTAGGTGGGGGATAGAAGGGAGGTTCCCCATGCAGCTCATTTTTTCTCTTTTAAGAATGGCTGGGGACTGGGGAGTTCCGCCATGCACGCCGGGCTCTATTAGCCCGAGACATACAATGGTACACGTATCCATGTCAGATGGGCAGTGCCGCACCGGGTCGATATCCCTTGGATTCGCATGAAGTGCAGACGATGGAAAACGAGCGTTAGCTACAGCGAAAGGTAGTTAAGGAAATGGTTGGGGGGGGGGGGGTGGGGGGGGGGGGGGGTAGATGAAGAGGAGTGGGAGGAGGAAATGAACACTGATAGATGAGAGTATAGAAAAACGATGCATCAAGTCGATCATGGAAGGAGACTCCAGGAATGGCCAGTCAATGTTAGTAGTTGACAATTTACCAGGAAAAAAAATGTTGGAAAATTACATATTCCAGTACAGGATGTCATTTTTCATGTCCCCAGTCCTCTGATTCTAGTTTAGAAAAGAGGAAAACGACAAAATTGAGATGAGAGTAAATCATTTTTAAAGCGTATGGCGTACCTTCACCATTACACCCGATGATTTTTGTTTTTCCCCCTGCATCAACAATCCTATTCATTTTACTCAATTCTACCCTCAACAAATATAAAAGTGGAGCAACTCACATAAATATTCTCTCTCTCTCTCTCTCGTCTCTCTCTCACTCGCCTCCAGCTCTCTCTCTCTCTCTCTCTCTCTCTCTCTCTCTTATAGATCCTAACCTGCCAAAGCCCCGCCGCAAACAAACATTAACAAGATGTTACTCTCGAGGACCTTAACAAAACGACAAAAAACCAATAAAATCAATTACTATAATTACAACATACAATTCAAACACACGCACGCACACACACATATACATACATACATACATACATACATACATATATTATATATATATATATAATATATATATATATATATATATATATATATATATATATATATATATATATATATATATATATATATATATATATATATATATATGCTATGCTAGATTACTAGGATTACAGGTAGAATCGGAGACACATACGTAATATTTCTTATCATGATTAAAGTGATAGCAACAGCAACAACATCGATGTCAATGGTGATGATGAGGTTTGTGACGACGCGGAAAAGAGAAATGATTGCCTGGAAGGTTCTGACGAGACTAAGATGAGGTTCTAGCTGCTGCATGATACACGCGGAGTAATGAATATGTCGCCGAACAGCTAGAGTTGTCTTTAAGGATGAGATAATGAAAAGGCACAGATTTTCCGCCGATGGCGAACACGTCGGCAGGATTCATGATGAAGGAGTTAGTTGATGATTGCGGCATAAGACGAGAGTGATGAAGCATGTCCAGAACGACGATGTAAATGATGATGTATCAAAGAGCATTTTCTCGGCGAAGGTGATGACAACTCTCAAACCTTCAATGTTGACTAGAGGCCAATAATGGGATGATGGTAAGAGGTTGGAAGTAGAAAAAAAAATAAAATAAACAATAAACACATTGTCGTACAACCCTAGGCGCCAGTGATATTTAGCAACGAACCCATAAAAAAAACATAGCGTTAGGGTAATAATAATGATAACAATAATAATAATGACAATAATAATAATGTCCCACAATCCCATCAGCACAAAAGCCCGCCTTGCCGCCAAAAGTTATTAATCCAACCAAAGCTGCCCCAACACTCAAGGGGGTCACGTGTAGAGTGGGTGATCCAGGGAGAGGGCTTAGGCTACCCCCTCGGAGGATTCTCGACTTATCAATAAACCAATAATTTGGCTTCCCACCTGCCAATACCCTTAGCATTTCTTACCTGGAATTTACTCTCATTTTTTTTCGTGCTGTCAGATATAATTATTTTCCGACAGATACTGCAAGTTCCCTGCCTAATCCACAGACAGATTTAGACAGTATTTATTTCCCAGGACATTTTTGTTCTTCCGCTAAGAAGTATTTTTGGTGATTGCTATATTACGAAGGCTGTTGCTAGTAAATATCATTAACTGAAGCTATTTGAATGTGAGAGTATTTTTTCATTGATAAGGTTGGAATTAACAACAAGAAATTCTCCAGTTTGAAGTTTTATCGATTTCTTTCAGATTTCACCTGATACGCAAGCAGAATTAAGGAAACTGAGGATAATAAATGCTACACGACTGAGAAATGCCACTTGTATATGATATACTTCGGATTTATCGTCCAGAAATAACTATTAATCTAAACGAAGTCGGAGTCACTTATGACAGATATTTGTCAAAAGTTCTAAGATTGGGTGCAGACTTACTAGACTCACATACAAAATTCATTGTTTCAATACTCCCATACGAAGGTCTGTCCACAAAACTTAAATTTTCTTAAATATCATATATATATAGTATATATATATATATATATCATATATATATATATATATATACTATATACTATATAATTAAATATTATACAATATTTGTACAAAATGTGTTCATGTCCGTGTGAAATTGTTAACCAATGGATCTCCTCGTCAAATGTAGATCCCGAAGTTGGAATCATTGTACTTAAGAGTAATATTATGTCACAAATTGGGCTTAAAAGGTCCTTTAAACCGTACCACTCCTGGACATCCCTATAAAATACAAAATAGCCCAGTAGCACCTAGCAGCAGCCTAGTTAAGCCTTAACCAGAGATGAACCTCCATGAGTACCCTTTGAATCTTACCTATCTAACCCTTAAGAGTCTTTAGGTCTCGGATATTACGCTAATAGTTTTTCAAATCACTTCTATATTCTGTTTATGTGACACGATGTCTTTCAGTTTAACACGAGATATTTATTTTAATTCATTTTACTTCAAACCTGTGGGAGTTTGATTAGTGAGGCAATTGCTTTCTTTGTCTGTCATATGCTGATGTGTATTCTTTTTCAATAATAATAATAATAATAATAATAATAATATATGGGGCAGAGGAAAACACCATCAGCTTCCTTAAAAATACAATGGGCAACAGGAATACAATACTTACAAGCACTGGGATAAGACTAGCAGAGGCTAACATCAGGCGAGGAATCTTTCAAGACGACTCACTGTCCTCACTACTCTTCGTATTAGCAATGATTCCCACGACAAAAGTACTGCAGAAGATGGATGCTGGGAACCAACTAAATACAGGAGGCAACAGAATTAACCATCTGATGTTCATGGACGACATCAAGCTGTATGGTGAGAGCATCAAGGAAATAGATAACCTAATCCAGACTGTAAGGATTGTATCTGGGGACATCAGTATGAACTTTGGAATAGGAAAATGTTCCTTGACCATATACAAAAAGGCAAAGTAACAAGGACTGAAGGGATAAAGCTGCAAGATGGGAACAGCATCAAACACATAGATGAGACAGGATTCAAATACCTCGGAATAATGGGAGAGGATATAAAACACCAAGAGATGAATGACATGATCAGAAATGAATATATGCAGAAACTTTAGGCAATACTCAAGTCAAAACTCAGTGCTGGAAATATGATGAAAGCCATAAACACATGGGCAGTACCAGTCATCAGATACAGTGTAGTAGTGGAGTGGACGAAAGCTGAACTCTGTAGCACAGACCAGAAAACTAGGAAACACTTGACAATATACAAAGCACTACACCCAATACAGAGAGGCTATACATAACACCAAAAGAAGAAAGAAGAAGACTACTAAGCATTGAGGACTGCATCAACTCAAGAGTAGAGCACTGGGGCAATATCTGAAAACCAGTAAAGACTAGTGGCTAAGGAGAGCATGGGAAGAAGGATTGATACAGATACAGGAGAATGACAAACAGAAAGGAGGAATGGCATAACAAATATATGAATGGACAGTACATGAGACAGACTAGAGAATAGGCCAGGGATGAAACATAGCAATGACTACAGAGGGAAGAACTCAATAAGGAAACAGAAGGAATGCTAACAGCGGCACAAGATCAGGCCCTAAGAACCAGGTATGTTCAAAGAACAATAGATGGAATAACATCACACCCTTATGCAAGAAGTGCAATATTGATTTGAATGATTTAATTTATATAAATTTTGGCATTATGCCAAGCACTGGGGCAACTAAGGCCGTTCAGTGCTGAAATGGAAATTGACAGTCAAAGGTGTTAGTGCTATATGAAAAAAAGAATATATACCACACAGCAAGCGAATGTCCGGCACTTGCACAGAACAAGTACAAAAAGAGGAATGATTCAATAGCAAGAGCCTTCCGCTGGAGCCTGTCCAAGACACACCAGCTAGCTTGCAGTAATATGTAGTACGAACACCAACCTGAGGGAGTGATAGAAACGATCAGGCAAAGATCCTCTGGGACTTTGGTATCAGAACATATAGGGTGATATGTGCCAATAGACCAGATTTGTTGTTGATTTACAAAATCAAGAAGTATCACCCACTGATGTCGCAATACCATGGGACACCAGAGTACATGAGAAAGAAAGAGACTGAAAATAGAAATAAGAAGCCCCACAATAATAATAATAATAATAATAATAATAATGTAAACTGAAACCCATTATCCTATTAATGATGCATCTTTTCACTGCAGTACAAACTGCCCAGTCACATTACACACACACTCACAATATATTATATATATATATATATATATATATATATATATATATATATATATATATATATATATATATATAGTGTGTGTGTGTGTGTGTGTGTAATGTGTATAGTGTAGTTATATATATTATATATATATATATATATATATATATATATATATATATATATATATATACATACACACAAACAGATAAAACCTATTTCATCACAATTCATTTCCTTTTATTGTATCTATGATATGGCAGCCTAAGATGAAATATGACAGATGAAATCCTACTACAACAGCAATTGGCTAAAGAAAATATAACACTAAGCTTCGTTTGATATGGAAACACTGGGAATAAGAAGGAGAGGACAAAAACTGTTAAAATACTGTAACCACTTGGTTTAGCGACACTCACAAGAAACAGCGGGAGGTAGGAAAAATAATAATGCCGAGATCTTATCGGCTGAGAGTTACGATATGAAAGTAATTTCCTATGAGCTCGTTTGCCTAAACCAACACCACCGACAGCCCCGATACCTTGGGCCAAAGTGGCATCGCAAGCAGAGAATTCGGGTCTGGAGGCGGCCTTCACCATGAGATGAATTTCATCTGCCGACAATAAGTGATAGGTAAAGCCATGATGATCACAGTGATCAACTGGATTACGGAAGCTTCGGAAACAGTCTAAAGAGAACCCAGGTATCGCTAAAGGCACTTTTATAACCGTTGGAGATAAATATCAATCAACAAGGCGGCGTTACTATGTATAACGTATGGTTTTAAGGCAAGATTTACGATGGGTGCGTCTGTTTGTGTGTGTAATGTCTAAAATGAATTTTTCTCACTAATGAACCAGTTAATTTTTTATTCGTATATGTTAAGCCACAAATATCGTTAAATATCGAACTCACGATACCTGGGGAATGACCTGCAACAAAGGGGAATTATCACTGATAAGTGCTACGTCCCCAGCAGGTTCGAAAACTGCCGGAAAAGAAGCATTAATCTATTACGATTGCCACTGTGTGTAATTTATCAAAAAATACAGTCAATTTGATATCAAACGATATTTGTTCCTTAATATACGTGGTTACTTATATTATATATATATATATATATATATATATATATGTGTGTGTGTGTGTGTGTGTGTGTGTGTGTGTGTACACACACACATATATATATATATATTCTATATATATATATATATCATATATATATATATATATATATATCAGTAAAAGTACTTACGTTTACAGGAACAGATATGAGCAGCTAAGTATACATAAATGAACGCATGTTTGTTTGCGCGTCCAAGTCATCTGGGTACCTTCGTAGTTGACAAGGCTAAGATTTCTTATCTCTTTATCTTAATAAACATTTCGTATCGATGATGAAAGAACCAATTTCCATAACAGACAAAGATACGATAGTTTCATGACCGATATCTAATAATTTATTTTGTAACAAGCTTTCATTTCTCTTATTACTTACTTTGATAGTACAAAGTAGAAAGCTATGTGACTTGACTATTACTGCAAATTGGAGAGGCAAAATGGATGAAAGCGTGTCATCCTATTAGGAACACTTCCTGCAGAACTGTTCGACAAAGACAAAAGCAGTGCTCTATTCATTCCTCTTCATTACTACTTCATTTCGTCTTTCACTTCCCTACCTTTAATATTTCATTTAAAATACAACTTCCCTAATTTTGTACCAGTGCGTTATACAACGGACTCCGATATACTCCACCTAAGATTAAGCATCGACTTTTATCTAAACTCTAAATGATCACAGCTCCTTTCAAAACAAATGAGACGTCAAAGTCCTTTAGTAGCAAAGAAATAGAAAGAAAGTACCAGTATACTGAGCTATGAAAACAGTATTCATTTTTATGGATTTATAAAATAAATTGCATGTTCTCAGTTTTTTGAAGTTTTATCGCAACTAAAAATATTAATGTACAGGTAAAGTGCACAGGGACGCTTAAGAGCAAATGTTTCGTACGAATAAATGTTATAAAAATTCATTGCGAGCCTATAAAGCTTTTTCTGTTTTTATTTTTTGTGCTGCTATCAGCACCTTCACAAACAAATGCTAATGGGTGTTGATCAGCTCAACTCACAAAAAAATTTATTATTGCCTATACTGTATAAAAAGAAGAAAATATTGTTCGTACCTTTGCTTCTGAACATGTTCGAAAGAAAGGTTCTACACTGAAAAAATACATGAGAATCAATATTAGATAATAGTAAAAGTGTTCTAGGGCAACGACCAGCAACAGCTGAAAGCATAGTAACTCCATGATATGCGAAATGAATTGCTCAATAAACGCACAGGAAGAGAAAGTGAAAAATGCAATAAAAACACCAAAGGGCTGCTTTGTAGTAAGTGATGTGTTCTTACTATTACCAAAAGGACACTTGTATGAAAAACTTTCGTGTTTTTTATTTCTTATTTCTTCAGTCCTCAGCTATGACAAGCTCTAAAGGGATTTTTTCATAAAGAATTCCAAAATTTCAATTACGGTACATTCGTTATCGCTGTTTACAAAGCAGTTATTATTTTTCCGGTCAAGAATACGAGTAAAAGTTCACTGGTTTTCAGTAACGATCCCGTTTAAAGCAGTAAATATTTGTCTAGATAAGGTGTAACTGTGCTCTAGCAAAGATTTAAAAATTATTTTGTCAGTCTATGTTTTTCTTTGTTTTATCACACTCAGGGTACATAGAGACATTTCACAATCTTTTAGATTTGAGTCACCTCGTACTGACTAACAAAGGATACAGTTCAGTATAAAGAATTGTTTAGTTTAAGGAATTGTTTCCTAAATCCAAGATCAATTATTGCAGCTTCTCCGATCCTCGAATGGAGTGCGTTACAGGAAGGCGTCCCTTTTTTCTGGATAAAATGGTTTATACCCACTTACTTAATCAATACTTGATACTAATTAAATAAGGCTATAGAGTAATGAAATCTGGTGTAAATTCCTCGAGCGAGACAACACTTGAAAAGTCTTAGAAATCATTTACTGTTATACACGTGAACTGTAACATTCAGTTATTGAATTCGGTACTTGGAGTCTTTCGTTCAAATACAAATGTTGTCATATTTGACGAATTTTCTTTTCTTCCTATATGCGAACACATAACTTATGACTATTTGTTTCTTGTTAGTCTCAAACTTCATTAGCACACATTTGAGAGTCTTTTCAAACATACACCATATATATGTACATACACACACACGCGCGCATGCACGCACACACACATACATACACACACATACGCATACAAATCTGCAGGAATGAAAGACACATTCTTACAGACGGACAGACTTATACATTTCATGGGAATCGCAAGAACACTCGAGCAAATATCGAAATAGCGACGCTCCCCCTATCAACTTCACCCAACAAACCCATAGATAATACAACAGCCCCTCAAACTTCACCCCGCCTGTCAGTGCACAGGAGAACGAGACACGGCTGACAACTTACTGATTCAGCTCCCTTTAGCGAGATATTTCGTTGGAAGAGGACCTCCCCTCTGACAGCTACACTACTCGCTTATTAATGTCGAGGGCTCTGGAAACCAAATCGGCAGGCAGACCATATCGGTTATAATCACTGCACGGAGATTTAGCAGACAGCAAAATTCCTGCCACTGTATTCCAAGTTCGCTTAAAACACGGTTTGTACACCACATGCTTTCAATAAAGAGGAATCTTGACAACAATAACAAGAGAACAGATGAAAATATAGATTTCTTACATTAGTTTCTTAAAAATATTAAATTTAAATCTTTTAAAGGCTTGGAATTATATTTTATGCTTATCATAATCTAAATAATTCTGAGATCAAAGACGTTAAGCACCGATTTCAGTTCCAAACTCAAAAGAAGTATCACGAAAGAGGAGCAACTGATCTTATGGCCTCCACCTGACTCAGCATATAGAGTTTATCATCCATATTACCACAACATAAAATATAATGCCGCTGAAAAATTTTTAATTTATATGTGAACAAAGTCTCACTATCTATTCAAAATATACAATACAATGAAAGCTGCGTCTATGTAAGGAAAGTAAATCATATGCAATATTTCAAATCCAATTCTTGCGGTATAATTTCCGTACGGTATCACAATGGCCAACATGATATCAATAACTATTGGAATAAAAGGAAAATTCTGTAATATAAAAAAGGACAAAAAGAGAGAGAATAAAAGTCTAATGAGCAGATGGTATCTTGTGTGAGTTTATAAAGGGCCGCGTTCAGGACCACCTTAATATGCCTCAATATTTCCGACCAGGAAATTAAGGCTATAAGGGGCCAACCAGCAGAAGTCGTTTCCATGGCGACGCTCAACCCAACAAGGTCTTCACCATTTCTATTTCTTCGAAAATACTTTCTCGGTTTTTCTTTTCTCTCAGTATGGAAAAAATCAAGATATCTTCTCAGTTTAAACAAAAATAATTCTAAATTATTTATTAAGAACTCAAATCTGAGAGTATCAAACCAGCAGCTAAAAATTATGAAACCTTGTACAGTAAAAGATGCAAAAATGGTGATGGATGACAAGCAGGCCATTTAATTCTTCGCTGTCCGTTTAAAGCTATGAAATAATTAAATATTATTAGAGGCCATGCTGCAATTAAGTTGATAATTCGCATAACTTGGGCTGTATTTAAAAATGAATATTGGTATGATGGACAAGAACATTTAAAACGCTCTAGTTATCTGTTGTATCAATATTGTTGTCGTGAAACTTAATGCTTTACAACTACCATTACTTAAAAACGTAAGGCCTTGTCCTCTTAGTCTGTTAACACAGCCGAGAGACTGAAAGAAAGAGGTAGCCAAAAGATTAACTTTGGTTTATCATCACCTGACCATTAACAGACAGATTTCAAAATTATGAATATTTCCCATCGCTGAGGCAATAAATATTACACTTTCAAAAACAAAACGATCATTAGGCAAGACAAATGGCCCCTAGTCCCAATGATCTGTGGGTAATGTTGCTATTTAGCATTGAATATATTCTGTATTGTACAGGCACGTAAGATCTGATACCCCGAGGTATAAACGGAAAGACCGACATCCATTTCACATATCCCATGTGAAATGGCATCCGACATATCATTCCTACTGAAGCATGAAATCAATTCTGGTTATTCGCTCTCAAAAGCACCTTGATATCTAAGGTTATATACTATCTAAGTGATAGTTTTAATAAACAATACTGTATCTGGTATTTTCAGGAGTTATTGAAAGAACAAAAATGTCCCAATTTTCATTATCCTGATTATTAATACGAAAGCAACTCTCAAAAATACACCAAATTTCACAATATCTTTCTTTTATTTATCCTTCTCAGAACTGAGGAATGAAATACGTCATCACTAAGGTCGCATACATGAAATCCACATCGTGACAAAGTACGTAGGTTTTTCAAGGCGACGTTCATCAAGATTGTCCGTAACTTTCCAATCATAGAGAGTGCCATAACCTCCTGGACATTTGTGAAATCAAGTAAATATCTACTTGCAATCCGATGAATAAACGTATTTTCCCCGTTATAGTATTACCATAATTTACAGTCGTTCTTTAGTGCAATACTTTTCGAGTATTTTCGTACGACCCGGGAGGAACCAAATGAACGCTCGCCAAATTAATCTTCAGTCTCTCTTTCTCTTCCACCATCGTTGTTTACGGCATGATACTTCATGGCGGATGACGCCAGCTGTGACGTGGAAAGTTTGAAAACTTCGACAATGTTGACAGTTTCATTTTCTTTACAGTCACTCAAAGTATGGAGAAGTTAGTGGCAGAGTCCAGAAGAAGTCAGTCAACCGTTCTTGTTGACGTCAGTGTTCGTATAAAGACGACATTGGGTCGCTTATTGACAAGGTCTGTTGCTCTTCCGACTGAAGATCTTTCCCTTCAACCTTCAAAGCTTCGGAATTCATGTGTTACGTCGTAACCGTCCCAAAGTATCCATTACGTCCCGGGAAAAAATAACAGTATTCCGAAGATGAAGCCGTGTTTCCCTTTATTTTTGTTCCAGCAGGCGTAGTTGTTGCAGTCATTATTTTCTAGACTCTATTATTAAAACCTTGACATATACATACATACATACATATATATTCGAGCTTATTTCTCGTATCACTATATATATATATATATATATATATATATATATATATATATATATATATATATATATTTAATCTGTATACGGCTTCCCGACAGAAGGATTCTTGGACGTTCTAGGCATTTATTGGCAGTATCTACAACTTGACTGACTCCCGTGTGAGGGGAGAGAGAGACTGTTTCTCCTGCTTGGACTGAGTGAGACGACCGCTCAGGTGTCTTTTCTTCAGTACTGCCTTTGCTTCGGTGTTCAATGTGTTCTTGAGGTTGTCAATTGGCACTTCAGCTGAAAAGAAGTGGAATCCACCATTAATATTTCTTTATTATTATTCTCGTGATAAATATTTGTTGGTGGGCTTTTGCTGACGTATGTCAACCCAGGAGATTGACCCTACGCGTGTGACCCTTAGGATTATGGGACTAAATATATTTATCATTTACCGTTATACACATAGTTTATTTTGCCCTTGCTGTTCGTATTTAAGTTTCATTTTTGCATTTCCACAGGTACACTCCACATATCTAGTATGATAGTTTTAGGTGTGATTACAGAATATCAATTACAAAAGAACGAAAATGCTAAATGAAATGCCACGGTACATAGCGTATCAGCTAATTAAAAATTAGTTCTCTCTTTCACTTGAATGCACGCTGAGATTTAAGAACAGAAGTGATAGAAAAGAAGTTGAGAAATTTTGTTTCAGACTCTTCTCTATCAGCTTGATAAAATAATGAACAAGATGAAAGGAAACAATACAATTAAAAAAGGAGAACGATAAAAACAAACTTGACTGTACTGATTGTATAGACACACACACGCGCGAGCGCGCGCACACACACACATAAATATATATATATATATATATATATATATATATATATATATATATATATATATATATATATATATATATATATATATATACACACACACGAATACAAACCTTCTGCCTATCATTTTCTTGTGGTAATCGCGTATACAATGAAGATACGTGCATCTACGGTAATGTTTAAATTTTGAAGCATTATATATATATAGATATATATATATATATATATATATATATTGAAATCACTCCAAAATATGTAAAACATATATCGATAATAAAGACTTCTGTATTTTAGGCCATACCACCACCCCGCACGACCTTGTTATTCTAGAATCGCTCTTTATTAAACAACTTGTTCCGTCGTTGAACACCCATACGTCTTCCTCTCCTCTGTATTTGTCTTGACTTGTGTTGTTTATTTATGTTTAGTTTAACGCTGTCACTCCTCTAGGTCGGTCCTTAACTTCTTTGTTCTGTAACTGTTCACTGCTCCTTTCAATCTTTTGTCAATTTTTGCTTATTTAATGTTCATTTATCTTTCATTTTAATGTATGTCCCTTGAAATAATTTTACTTCCTTAATTTTAATGTGTATATTTTGTACACTTAAGAATAACTTTTTTAGCTTTTGCATTTCTGAATTTTTAATTTTTAGTTTTGTTTTTACAATTTTACTAGGAAATTTATTTTTCATTTTAACAGCCTGATGATGTAATTAACTTGATAATTACGAAACGTCGCAATAAAGACAGCATACATCTGTGTGTGTTCTTCTTTACCTTCATTGGATGGTTTTATTATATATATATATATATAATATATATTATATATATATATAATATATATAATATATAATATTATATATATATTATTATAATATATATATATATGTAAAAATCACTTCCCCAGAGATTAATTACAACACAAAAACGGGTCCAGTTTAGGTAATGGACAAACAGAACTCGGCTTATTTTCAACCATATAAATGAACATAACCATAGAATAAAACTGGAATATGTCACGTGTTTAATTTTAAGGCAGCCAAACTGCCGGTACAAAGAGTCAAATGAGAATCGCCTTAATAAAAGGAAGAAAGCAGGTAATGAACCATCTTCAAAAAGGGAATTGGATATCAGACATTCCCGTTCGACGCAGTTGTTCAATTCAACCAACGCTTAAAGAAGATTAAAAGGAAAGATTATAGCCGGGGGTGACCTAAATTGGCTTACTTTGTGGACGAATCTCTTGGTGTAAATACCCCTTTCCTAAACTTTTCTCATTCATATACCTGAAGAGGAGAACAGCCATTCTGAAAATTATTAGTACTTTTCTTTCTCTACATTTTGGGTGTATGGGTCCTTTTATAGAGATATATATATATATATATATATATATATATATATATATATATATATATATATATATATATATATATATATATATATATATATATATATATATATATATAATATATATATATATATATATATATATATATATATATATATATATGTATGTATATATATATATTATATTTATATATATATATAATATATATAAAATATATAGTAATAAATATAATATATATATCTTATTTATATATACTATATATATATATAATATATATAAAATATATATATATATATATATATATATAATATGTGTGAGTACGCGTGTGGAAATTACAATCTGTATTTACCAAACTTTCAGAATTATCTTGGATCTCCGTGAAGAAATATTTTCCGTACATCTTTCAAGTTAAAATATTGATAACCCTATAAAAATGAAAATAATGTCACCAGCCGGTAAACGACGTTGGTTGATTTCATAAGAGCATTGCTTGCAAGATATGCTAAATATAGCAATATATATTTCTTTTAAAGATGCCGTGGCTAAACCACAACATTACGATGTTGACTTCAGCGACAGGTGGGGTGGATAGGTTCAATATTTGATTGGTCGTTAATCATCAATAAAGTCAAGAAACCTTGGCTAACAAATCTCAAATTGCAAGTAGGAACATGGCCATGCTGGATAAAACGACAATACAACAAAGAAGCGTAAATGATCTGGCAAAAATGGAAGTACTCTCATTTATTTATTTATTTATTTATTTATTTAGAGAGAGATAGTGAGAGAGAAAGTTGGGGATTGCAAGTCGTACATCAGAATCCAGTTTTCTATTGATAGAAACCCGTTATAAAAAAAATTGGCGCTCTAACGCTAGTCATCATGATAAAAATTATTGAAACTTGAAGATTATATGGATTGCGCCTACGTATAGAAGTTAAAAAAATATTTTCCTCGATTTCACAAATTGTTTTTCAATTTTTTATATATATATATTATATATAATAATATATAAAATTATTATATAATTAATTGATAAAATAATATATATTATAATATATATATATATATATATATAATATATAATGTGTGTGTGTGTTGTGTGTGTGTGTGTGTGTCTGTTCGTATGTCTTCACGCAAACCGTTCTTTCCATTTGGTGATTGTTGAATTCAGGGTACGCATCCTTAACGATGACGGAAATGCCAACTCATTATCGGCGGCTTTCCTGCACTGCGAGAAGTTCATGTACTCGCATTCTGCTAATATGGGGATGGGTAGATTTGCTAATATGGGAAGGGTAGACTTAACATCCAGTGGTGAGAGAATCAAGCACTTAATATGAGTGATTACATCAATAGGGTATCGGCCGTTTACAAAGGGGTAAGAAGTAGGTGAGTTCCATAATGTCCCACTGCGCTTCTCTGACCAATATCGTCAGAGAGCCAACGAGAAGTAGCTAAAGAGGATGAATTTAGCCGGTCAG
>NC_087200.1:165817963-165855463 GCF_015104395.2 Macrobrachium nipponense
ATATTACACATCAGAATGGGTAGGTCACTGCATAAAACGTCAAACATTTGATCTCTGAGGGCTACTACTTGACACGCCGAAAATGATTTAGTTGCACTGTTTCACCGTGTTTAGTACTAGCCCTGAGGGGTCAAATGTGCTTCGCTGTCTTTAGTACTAGCCCTTGGGGGATCAAATACATTTAGGGACATATGATCACCCAGGGTCTAGTACTAAACATGGCGAAACACATTTAACGCCCTCGGGGAGCAAATATTCCAAAGCGAATTGGTCATTTCACAGATTTCCTAAGGTTTTCATGAAACCCTGATTTCACATATATATCTGTGTGTGTGTGTGTGTGTTAAATGGAATATGTGACATCTTATCTTCTCTATTTCCCAACGTAATTGAGTCTCTCCTTTCCAGATGAGATTTGAGCACGGGCAAGCTGGTCAACAGACGAGAGACAAATGGTGACTAACTTGATTTCGAATCCCATTGGGTAGAATAAGTTCTTCTTCTGTTTCACTTATACTATCAAGTTATCATGTTTACAATTGCTGTAATAAACATGATAACTGGAAAGCCAATTAATCTCTTAAGTTTTTATACTTGGCATGGATTACAAAATATATATACCTATTCTTGTATGGTACATCTTGTACAACATAGTTAGAAAAGTTCGCTCTCAGGTAAGTTCAATCGATCATCTTAAACTTTCAGTTTTGTTATCTAAGCTAATTTTCACATATTACAATACGGAACATCTATTCAGCTTCAAAATGACACCAAAATTAGTATACTAGCATGACAACTGACGGCTTAAAGACCAGTGAGATAAATAAATAAATAAATATATATATATATATATATATATTATATTATATATATATATATATATATATATATATATATATATGTTTGCATGTATTGAAAACCTATTTACTGAAGTTTCCCACTAAGGAATCTTGTTCTCTATTTCTGGTAAATATTCATTTATAGCAAAGCAGAAATTTTTTATAGGGGAAAATCAATTTGTTATTTTGCAATTTTACGTAGTTTAGCATATTTTATATATATTGTGATGTAGTAAAATCGTCCATCTTTGAAATTAAACCACCGGTAAACTACCATGAAAACTAACTTTAAATATACAACTGAAATAAATATCATCAAAACCAAACCTAAATTTGTGTACATCATGGTGCTATGGACATAAAAATTATATGTATATATATTATATTGTACATACATTTTAATATTTTTCACAATATGCCTTTTGGAACAGGTAATGCCAGAAAGTACAGGTTCAAAATTCTCAGCAAACCTTTACGAGAGAAGGTTACTGGCCCCTCGCCATTCTCTTCATCTAAGCAGATGGTGGTACCCATTTACACCTGGATTCGTGGTAGCGAGCCGAAAACAAACCAGGAACTAACAAATGTAGCAAATGATCCGGATCAAGAGCATTACCGTAGTTAAGGGAATATACATACATACATACATACATATATATATATATAATATATACATACCTCAAGTATAAAAGGCCCTTTAAAATACTCTAGTTTAAAGCTAAGGACTATATTACGTTGGACTGACTTCCATCCCTATCAAGTAGTGAATGACAGAAGTTACAATTGGCGAAATATATAGTGGGAGATATGCCCTTAGGTGATGCCTGGGGTCACCGCTAAGCCAACGTTAGTTCTGTTAATTGTCTTAATCCATTTCAATGACAGAGTCCCAGGCTCCAGTGTAAAGGTTGATCTTATTATCTTGTTGTTTTATCAGTGCAGATTCTACCATCTGACATTTGTATTGACAGCTGCTCTTGTATAAAATTCGGGATGAGTTCCAATCCATGGTATGGTTCGTGTTATTTATATCATGGAAAATTGCAGAACTATATCATCCATACCTAACTGAGTCCGTACATTGAGTTAATCTGTCCAAGAGAGATTTTCCAGTGAATCCATAGTTGACTTGTCACAATCCTTACAGGGGATTTCATAAACTACTGTGTCTTTAGAAACTGGTTTCGGTTGAATATTAATTAAGGATTTCCCCAATGTATTCGGATAAGTAAAGATGAAAGGGCTCGGTTGGCCTAAGGTTTGTGTGATCTCTCGTAAATTTATTTTTCCTTTTCTTTGTTTTCTGTGGGTTTGTGAAAAATGCTCTTTGCTTTATGTATGGCGTTTTCTATTATGTGTTTGGGGTATTTTAATAAGAGTTGATTTCTGATTGTTTCAAATTCTTTGTTAACCAAATCTAGGGAGCAAATTCTCAGGGCTCTAAGAAATAAGTTACTTGCTATACCGAGTTTAAATGAAATGTCATGATAGCTGTAAAAATGTATGTACGAAAGTGAGAATGCCGCTATCCTGAAGACAATAAATTTTTAGTTGTTATTAAGTCTGATGATTAAGACCTCTAATTATTTATATATACACATATACATACAAACACAAACACACACACACACACACACACACACACATATATATATATATATATATATTATATATATATAGATATATATATATATATATAAGCAAAGAGAAAGAGAAAGAGAGAGAGAGAATATTCGTTAGATCACCTCCTCTTCTTATAATGGATGGTGCGTCTGGTGTGAGTCTTATTCAAAGTAGTCTCTTGTTTATGAATAATGGAATGCTCAAATTCAGTTGTTGGGCCCACATCTTGCTTAGCAGTGGCGCGCACACATTTATATCTGCCACATCCTTTACCTTGCATTTTTGGATGGCCTGCACCAGAGAAGAATGTTTAATTTCCTCTAAAGAAGAGGGAAACATTTAAAACGTCAAGAAATGCACTTCAGTAAATTTATATAACGAAGAAATTTACAGATCTAACAGTATGCACAAATTATGATCGTTTCTATATTTTAAAAAAGGTCAAATGTATCGTATGTCATTATGGCATAAAATAGTATTCAAAAGTATAAAAGAAGCCCTTTTTCCTTTTATATTCATATAGACAGCTTGCATTCACCGATGAAAATTCAACGAACTATTAGACAAACTAGAACTATTATTTTACTCACAACTATCGGGAACTACCTATCTATTGATTTAGGATTATATATAAATAATATATATATATATATATATATATATATATATATATATATATAGTATATATATATATATATATATATATATATATATATATATATATATATATAGTATATATATATATATATATATATATATATATATATATATATATATATATATATATATATATATATATATATATATATATATATATATATATATATATATATGAATGTATATATATCCCTACACAGGCACAGACACATATGCTATATATATCATTGACATACCCACATACACACATACACACACACATATAAATAAAGGTATTAGCCCTTCGTGGCTTATACCTTTATTTATTGATTTATCACGTTCCAAACTTTCGTGATTCAGATACACACACACACATATATAAACACTATATATATACGTTTATCACTTTTTTATATTATCATTACAAATAATCAAATGAACTTGCGTTCATATTGATATTTATCAGCTGATTGTGACGGAGGAGTCGAAATCTCGGCATTTTCTCTGTAGTGATTACCTTTATATATATCCGCATTTAAATATACTGACTTTAAATGCGGATATATATAAATATACTGACTAACCTAGCCACCTGGGGGGACAACCAAGTCCTTATGGGTGCCGGTCCCAAGCCCGGATAAATAGGGAGGGTTGGTGTCAGGAAGGGCATCCGGCTGTAAAAATCTGTGCCAAAACCAAAAATGGAATGAGCCGAAATATGGAAAGAGGTAATGCTAGGGCGTACTCCGTAAACGACGCACAGAGACATCGCCCTAACTCTGTGGTAAAGCGAGGGCTACTGCATCAGGAGCGGGTGCAGCTAAAAAAGCGAGCTCACATTGGGTTCAGAGTATGTCAGCTAAATGTTGGGTCCATGACTGGGAGAGGTAGAGAATTGGCTGACTTGATGAGAGAAAAGAAAGTAGATGTTGTGTGTGTGCAAGAAACGCGGTGGAAAGGAAATAAAGCTAAAGAGTTGGGAGATGGATATAAGCTATATTATAGTGGAGCAAATAAACAAGGTAGAAATGGAGTTGGCATAGTACTGTCTAGTGAACTAAAGAACTCTGTAATAGAAGTGCATAGAAAGAATGACCGTATCATCAGATTGAAGATATGTTATGGAGGAGAGATTCTGAATATTATAAGCGCATATGCACCACAAGTTGGTTGCACAGAAGAAGAGAAGGGAAATTTCTGGAGAGACATGGATGGAATAATGCAAGAACTGGAAGAACATGAGAGGGTGATAGTTGGGGAAGATTTGAATGGCCATGTCGGAAGTGAAAATGAGGCGATTGGGCGGGTCCATGGGGGCCATGGAATTGGGGAGAGAAACCCAGAAGGAGAGAGTGTAGTGGACTTTGCTGTGTCATTCGACATGGCAATAGTAAACACATTCTTTGAGAAGAAAAGGGAACACCTAATAACATATAGGAGTGGGGGAAGAATCTCCCAGATAGACTATTTCTTGTATAAAAGGATAAATCTGGTGGAGGTCAAGAACTGCAAAGTTATTCCAGGCGACCATGTAGCCCCCAACACAGGCTGC
Organism: Macrobrachium nipponense; assembly: GCF_015104395.2. Classification (NCBI taxonomy): domain Eukaryota; kingdom Metazoa; phylum Arthropoda; class Malacostraca; order Decapoda; family Palaemonidae; genus Macrobrachium; species Macrobrachium nipponense. Next base: position 165,822,614 of record NC_087200.1, read on the forward strand.
TATGTATGGACTTGAAGTTGAAAAGGGAAAAAAAACCAAAGCTAAAGGGATAAGGAAAATTAAATGGTACGAATTACAGAAGGAAGGGGATAAGAACAGAGAGTTTAAGAGGAGGGTTTTGGAGGATATTGATATAGGGATTGAAGATGTTCAAGAATGGTGGGCACGAAATGCAGCAGTAATAAGAAGGCATGGAAAGGAGCTGCTAGGAGAGACATCTGGTATCATATGGGAAGAAAAGGAGAGTTTTGTGGTGGGATGAAGACATTGAGAAAGTAGTAAAAGATAAGAAGGAGGCAAAGAAAAGATGGGAAGAGTCACAGTCAGTGGAAGACAGAAATAGGTACAGAGAGAAAAACAAGGTGGTGAAAAAGGTGGTAGCCCAAGCTAAAGCAAAGTCGTATGATGATGTGTATAATGAGCTGGGGACAAAGGAAGGATTAAAGAAGATGATCAAGCTATCAAAGGCTAGAAATAAGAGCACCAAAGATATAACACATATCAAACAAATAAAGGATAAAGAGGGTGTAGTGCTTAGAAAGGAGGAAGACATTGTGAAGAGATGGAAAGAATATTTCGAACAGTTGTTAAATGAAGAAAATAATAGACTAATAAGAGAGGATGGGCAAGTGAACATTGGCATGGTAATGAGGTTTTCTAGGCAAGAGGTACTAAATGCACTGAAGAAGATGAAGAATGGGAAGGCAACCGGACCAGACATGATCCCGGTGGAGGCATGGAAAGCATTAGGAGATGAAGGAGTGGATATACTGTACAATCTTATGATAAAGATCCTTGAACAGGAAAAGATACCAAATGAGTGGCGTGGGAGTATATTGATCCCAATTTTTAAAGGGAAAGGCGATGTCCAAGAGTGTGGTAATTATAGGGGCATTAAATTGATGTCCCACACTTTGAAGATACTGGAAAGAATGATAGATGCTAGACTGAGAGAAGAAGTACAAATAGGTAAAGAGCAGATGGGATTTATGAAGGGAAGGGGCCTGAGGGAGAAGATGGTGCCAGAGAAGTATGTGCGATTGATACAAGAGATGTACCGGAATGTATTTACCAGAGTGAGGAGCAGTGTTGGGGAGACAGAAGGTTTTGAGGTGAGAGTAGGATTACACCAAGGGTCGGCTCTGAGCCCATTTATCTTTAACATAGTGATGGATGTTATAATAGAGGAAGTAAGGGAGACAGTACCATGGAACATATTGTATGCGGATAATATTGTTCTGTGTGCAGAGAGCAGGGAAGATCTGGAAGTGAAATTGGAAAGATGGAGACAAGTACTGGAGGACAGAGGAATGAGAATAAGTAGATCCAAGACAGAATATATGTGTACCACCACTGAGGGGGATGATAGAGAAAGTATTCAGCTTGGTGGAGAGCAAATAAGGAGAGTTGATAAGTTTAAGTATTTGGGATCTTTTGTTAACGCTGGAGGAAGTATGGAAGAAGAAGTAAAACATCGGGTACAGGCAGGCTGGAACAACTGGAGAGCGGCCTCGGGAGTTCTTTGTGACAAAAGAGTGCCGCTTAGGTTAAAAGGAAAATTTCACAAGACGGTGGTAAGAACAGCAATGCTGTATGGTACGGAAACAGCAAGCATGAGAAAAGCAGAACAGAAGAAGATGGATGTGGCAGAAATGAGAATGCTTAGGTGGATGTCTGGGGTAACAAGAGTGGATAGGATCAGAAATGACTACATAAGGGGGTCAACTAAGGTGGTGGAAGTATCAAAGAAAGTGCAGGAGGGGAGGCTGAGATGGTATGGACACCTGTTGAGGAGAGTTGAGGACCACGCTGGGAGACATACTATGGGGGTGGAGGTGCAAGGAAGAAGAAAAAGAGGGAGACCAAGAAAGAGATGGAAGGACTGTGTGAGAGGAGACTTACATGAGAAGGGAATTGATGAGGCAGAAGCACAAGATAGAAATAGATGGAAACGGCTCATCCGAAACGGCGACCCCATATAAAAATGGGAACAAGCTGGGAAGAAGAAGAAGAAGATTTAAATATACTGACTCTGTTATTAACTGGTACTGACTGGTGGGAACATAATTCTGTGATTTTGAATGCTGAGTGTCTTGTTATTGGATCCTCATCGAAACCCAACGTACATTGGTTCGAGTCCTCCCACGGAAGATGAAAGTGTCTTCTCTTATTCCCAATTCGGACTAAAGCTTGTCATAATAAGCTTTTCCGAAAAAGTGAAGAAGTCAATGCAAAACAGATTGCAAGATATTATTGGACATAATGGTGGTTGGACAAAATATTAATGTTTCAAATAAGATCTTGTTTTTTATTTCCTTTTTTTAAATTCAACATTACATGAATGGAAATAAAAATATTTATTTCCATCGTGATTTTACTAAACCTTGACCAAAAATGTAAGCTATATTATGAGAATGGAAACGGGAAAAAATATATATATATAGCTTCAATCAAACTGTGTCGCTTGAGTACTAAAAGAAAATTTTAATACGAAGTTATGTTTGTGATTAAACACTGAATATCACAAATGTGTAATACATAGTTTTGCAGAAATTTGCTATAAATTCATCGATGGATCCAACTGATTTTAATAAAGAAAATTAATAATTATATAATTATATAAAAGTCTTGAGTATTCTATTTTTTACCAATGATTACGACCAAGGACTAGCTCAACTGAGAGGGAAATTTAGTAATTTAACTGTAAAAAAATATATATCTAAACCTGACGACTACTGAAAGCAATTCAGTCCATCTCTTTATCTCTACTTATCTACCCATCTATGGTGCATCTTGTTGCAAGTTCCAATTGCTAAATATTTTATCGATACAAATATTCAGTATTAGAAGTGAAATATCTTACAAAGCACTTAATTATATTCCCTAGGGTAATTCTGTTGTCAATTGCGTCTTTAACAACCGATAAACTCGTGAACTACCACTGTCCTTAGGCGCCGCTGTCATTATCAAGGTATTATTAGTATTGTTGTTTAATAATACCAACGAAATTGTCAGTTAATAAAACCAACCATAGCTCGCTCTCTCTCTCTCTCTCTCTCTCTCTCTCTCTCTCTCTCTCTCTCTCCTCATATTTGAGTAGTGAATTTAGCTACAACTGATATAAACCCCATCAGGGTGGTTAAGGAGTGTTGTTACTGTGTTGTTACTCGTATAGCTCGTGTTCAATTAGCATCCAGAGAAATTTCCATCTAGGCACGGTCTTCTGGCGAGACGTGGCTCAAATAAAAAAAATTAGTGACACACACTAGATATATTTGTTCGTTGATACATCGGGTTGTCTATTAATTTCTTCTCCAAGCCTTACATATCACAACCTGTCAATGGCTATCATAAAATGAAAGTATATCTCTAGGTCTTAAAATTTGCGCTTGATACTCCCATTACTTTATAAATTGATGGCTTATGTATATCGAAAGCGTATTTCCATTCAAATAATTGTTCTTGAATATCTACAAATATCTACAATGAACTTAAGTTGGATTTTCAGCAAACGCCTGCAGCCAAAGTTGACGATGTGTGATTAATCAGGACTGAATATAATTTTTACCACTGCTATCTTTATTAGTGTGTTACTATACTATGTTTCTATTGATTTAACTACTCATCTCACTTGTAATGTAAACTATTATTCGTATATCATTAACATATTGTCTGCAGTAATGTTTAGAAAATATGAGCATTGGTTTACCAAAAGTTCGACTATTCACGTCCGTCGTTGCAAGACAAGTAGGCTTTCTTTCCCAGAAAATGTAAACGCCCATTGCGTTGTTACCATACAATCATTCATAAAACACATAAGTAAGTGTATGGGGTAAAGGAATAATACTTTGAGGCAACTGTACCAATGTCGTTAATATATATTACTCCTGTTTTTATTTAAGAAAAAGCGTCGTCATGGACGACTTTACACTGAAATTAGAATAAGAGAAACCAAGCTGTTTCCATTTCCTGTGACAGAGATGCATCTATATATCTGATAACTCTGAGGCATCTTAAGAGACTTTCTACATTGAGATCAAATGCGCCTTGAAGATAAGAGGAATATACCGACGAAGCGAACAGGCGGAAACGGCACAATATTTTACCGAGCTTTGTTTTTTGGAGAAGTCAGGAAAGCGGGAGATGGGTAAAGCACTGCGACTTTAATTCGAATTTAATAAGACTTATCTCGTTCCGAAAATATCCCGTGAAAAGCGCTTTTAAAAGGAGAGCATTTCCACTAATTAAGATAAGTCGACTCACCGCCAGGTGCAAGGGAATAGGACTCAGATAAGCAAGATTAAAATCATGCAATATACGTGGCTTCTGTCATACCGTATTATAAATCCGCGGTTTTATCAAATCTAAGTTCATGCACTGCGCCTGCATTACTCATAACTCATAAATTTAATCTCACATGATCTCTGCAAGTCTGCATACATTAGAATCGCAGATATTTCTTGTATGTTTAAATCTTTGTCTGTTACAAAGAGCTACCTCAAGGTTGGAGGGCAGTTTAAAAGTTAAAGGAATAAAATATTTTCTACTTTTGATTAACTAAGAGTATTAAATACTCTTCAGTCGCTAGCTTATCTGGCAATAACAAACCTAGATCTATGTCACCCTCAAACTTAGAATAGCAGCTCAGAAAATGTACCAACCCCTGTACGTACAGAAAAGGAAGCTTCTGCCACTCCCTCACACACACACACACACACACACATACAAACACACGCAAAAGTGGGTAACAAATCCGGGAGCCGCGTAACAGAGGCATATCAACCAACTCCCGGTAGACTTCCCACGTCTTATCTTTACGAGTTACTTCTCTGCTTGGGTTCACGACGGCGCTTAACGTTTGGACGTGGGACATAAGGAAAATAGACGTCCTGAGAGATCTAAATTTGATTTGATGCCAGTGGGAGAAAGTGAGCACTAGACAGCTGCGACAGGTGATAACTCTCTCCTCTCTCTCTCTCTCTCTCTCTCTCTCTCTCTCTTATACAAATGAATGTAAATGAAAGAGGCAACCAAGCTAAAAGACACTTAATGCAAGCTGAATGATCGTTTTCATAACAGATGTGTTATCTAAGACATGAAAACTAAAGTTTATCAAAAGGATACGATGGGACAGTTATTTCAAGATTTTGAATATGCATAAAACTTAAGAAAATTTCAGCTCACTGTTCTTACAGACTATAAGATAAAGCATTCAGTAATCAAACTGTAACTTTTCAACAAAAGAAGCGTAACCTGAGTTGACATTTGTGAATGAGGAAATTGAATACTTGTTTAATTCCTCTAGAAAATATGAAGAACGGCTGTAACTCTTTATTAACAAACTTCAAAAATTAAAATCGAGTCAGTAAAACCTATATGGGATATTTTGTCATTTGTAATGAACACTATGAAAATAATTTGGCAAAATTTCGTTCGTTACAGTTTTAAAGCCAAAAGAAATGCATCTATTTTTCAAAAGAGTTTGTTCAATAAAATAGTCATCTGAATTAAAGCTCACCATGATTTTCGATGGTTAAGATATTCAAGTACTTTCAAATAACAATTGAGAAAGTACAAAAGTTCAACAAGTCCTTAAAAAACTACAGCCTGTGAGATCCCTCTTTTCTCTTCCAACCAGCATTCCTTCCATTTGCTCCGTTTCAAATTCTTCATTCCCAAACACTAGTCTACATTCTCCACAATTTCACCTGGTACCTCTGTAATATCTGTAAGTATCAGCTTATTCCCACTCAACTCACAACCCATTTTCTTTTCCATAGAATTGCAACTGACATTTCCCTTACTTCCCTCATCATTCTATCCGGAAAATACCTAGTATACCATGGAGAATATACCTCACACTTAACTCTGACCTTCTTTTATACCTAACTGACTTTCTGATCTCAAGACTCCCATTCTCTCAGTTGTGTTTTTCATCATAGACTGGAATATCTGTTCTATTATTTGTGACAGTTAGGACATATGTGCCGCATTTAGTTCTCCTATGTCATGTAGTGAGCCTTTAACCAGTGTAACTAATCACTGAGCTGTGCCATACATTTTCTACCACGGTTTCAAGCCACTTGTAGTTTAGTTCCTATGATTAACAGTACACTAACCACCTATATTCTTTTCGTTATAAATTAGTTTATTTATCCTTACTTTTTACTAGTGGCATAATATTTTAATTTATTTCCTGCTATCATTATTTCATTCTACATAATGCCTCTTATTTTTTCATCTTCACTGCCCTTCCTTCCAATAATAATAATAGTAGTAAATCAAACATTTCAACTTTGTTCATTACCAAATACTTAAGATTTTACTAACCTCTGCGTCTTCTCTTCACTGCCATCCTCTTTTCCCCACTCCAATCACGACCCATTTTTTTTTTTTTTTTCAACAGAATTACTTATACCTTTCTCTTACTTCTCTCACATTACAATATCATGCAAGCATAGAAACTTAACCCGCACTTGTCTGCAATCTACTTTAAACCAAACCAGCCACTTTCTGATCCCGACAATCATTTTTTGCTGATGCCTGCTATTGATGTCATAAGCTCAAATCTATGCACTGATATTACTATCTAGTAATCAAAACAATAAAATCATCTAATCTATCTCAGCATACTTCCCTTTACAGCATACCTACTCAACACCTTACATATGCAACTTCTATCGCATATGTTTCCTATGGCTACGTGAATTATAAGAAACATATTTCAATTTATTTTAACTCTCTTCAAACATCAAACATTTCATAAATAACTGTATCACACTGTCGTCCTTCGCCCAAACCCTCGTTGTTTTTTTCTGTTATATCTCACATTCCTATTCAATATAATGCATTTACCTACCAAGGTAACCTGAGAAACATTAAGTAACATAGCTCCTAGAATGATGTTTACCACCCTCCTCTATTACGAAATAAAATCATTCGTCTTCCTAATTCCTTTGGAACCATATATTTCATTTAAGATCACATCATTATCAGCAATCTGTACGATAAATATTTTTTTGCTTTACAAGGACTCTTTCCATTATCGCATAATTAGATCAACCACTTTCTATGCGTTGTATTCAATAACTTGATAAACTACTCGCTCAATCAACGGAGAAAAGCATTCTCTTCACAAACATCTCAACCATCATTTTCGGTTGTGTGCTCGCATTCATCCCGATTATTTTTCTTATGACTTTCCTGAACCCACACGTTTCCTGCTGAACTTGAATGTCTTTTAAATTAATTTCATTGTTTGTGTGTCGACAACGAATAAATAAATGTGTAATATATACATATATATATATATATTATGTATTGTGTATAGACACAAATACATATAATTATTTTATGTATAAGAATAAAATCTGGATCTATACTAAAGACTAAGCCCATTTACACAAGGACTGCTTCATGGTGCAACTCGAATAGACCATTTCAGTTCTGTGCCTTTGGCAAGCAAACAACATCAAGTTAATCTAAAATTCTCCTCATCACTTAAAAATAAATAAATAACACACCCAAACATAAAGATGAGGGAGCCATTAAAGACGCAAAAGTGTTACCTACAAATGTCAACATGTTTTCGGTGTCTGGAGGGGAAAAGGGGGATACCAGAGGAAACTCACATCCCACACTGAGGAAATAGAGTCAGATCTTATCTGCGTGGGCTTTACGACGTCAAAAATGACTTGACCTGTCCTAAATAACTTCTGCGAACGCTTCACCGGCACTTCTACGTTGAGTTACGCGTACCAGAAGTAAATGACCTCTTGGTATGTATACAGCGACATTTTCCAACTAACTATCTGTCTGGCTAGGGTGCACGCAAGAGAGAGAGAGAGAGAGAGAGAGAGAGAGAGACTCAGGATAGTGTGGTAAGCCCATGTGAAAGAAGTTGAATTGTGCATTTCTGATTAGTGCGTTTCTTTTTAAATATGAAGCTATGTAATATATGCCTATATGTACACATGAAGCCAAACATATTATAGGTGAATGAAAATAAAGCTGAGAAATTCTAAAAAGAAAAAGAAAATCTAATCGAAAACTTACCGCAAGAGACTAATATCTTTCACACTTGAGACACCACCCTACGGAAGAGTTATTGAGCTGATGCTGAACGTAAGAAGTGTGGAAAGAGGCTCAAGTAAGGAATGAGGAGGTCAATGTAATGATGTATGGGGACATGAGTGAATTATGGCACGAAGAGGTTTGGGGAACCCACTAGGGATCCCAGGATGAATAATGGCCAACTGGGTATTATTCATGACAAATGGGCCGAGATGTCGAGAGCCTTTGGCTCATTGAAGAACCACAGGCACAACAGATGACCGATGGCCATGACCAAATGCAAGGATTTTTTTTTTTTTTTTTTGTTTTTTTTTTTTTCTGTACTGACTACACCTTGGCTCCATTCAAAAGCATATCACGTGTCGCTATTTACAGAGCGAGGAATGACTGACAAAGATTAAAGAAGGCGGTGGAGTGTTTACAAGGTATGATATAAATTTAGTTGTAAAATTAAACCTAAATATTGTAAATATCATTTAATTCACATTCACAATAATCTTATTTGCAGCATATGTATCTGATAAGTGCAAAGGAATATAATTAGTAAGATCAACTAAAAATACCCGTTACGCACAAACACGAGCGCGCAAATTACAATATATATATATATATATATATATATATATAATATATATATATATATATATATATATATATAGTATATATATATATATATATATATATATATATATATATATATATATACATATATATGTATATATATATATATATATATATATATATATATATATATATATATATATATATATAATATATATATAATGTAGAATCTACTGGTCACTTTTTTTACCAGATACATATGCAATTGTAATAGCCACAATGCCCTCTTAACTTCTTGAATTCTTTGCTCTTTTTTGGATACGCTTGTCACTATTTCTTCTTCAAATTTCTTTGAACTTGGGTCTTCAGGCTTTGTAGTGACAAGCGTATCCAAAAAAGGGCAAAGAATTCAAGAAGTTAAGAGGACATTGTGGCTATTACAATTGCATATATATATATATATATATATATATATATATATATATATATATATACATATATATATACGCATATATATACGCATATATACTATATACAAGCAAAATATGTTAACACAGATGGTGAAACAATGGGAGTGGTTCATTCGAAAAGGTGTCTGAGAGTAAATATGACCGCTGTTGATGATTTAAAGAAGAGACGAATCTCCAATTACAACAGCTTTAAAGGCTGTGTGGAAAAAAAACTGAAAATAAGCATGAATTATCTACAGAAGCCAATGTGAGTTATTTGGAAGTGAAGAGTGGATGTGGAAAGCGAACAGAAGAAAAAAAATTCCTAAAACTATCGAGATGAGTTGTTTGTGAAGTCAACGCGACATAAGCGTAACCGAAAGGATGAGAAATGTGGAAATACACAGAAATGGTCAGAAGGTTAGTGAGGGTGAAAGGACTGACCAAAGCATCACGAGAGGCTTTGATGTCTTGTGGGGACAGAACGGACAACGATAGGCTGCCGAAAAGAGCGGATAATTCAGACGATTTGTGAGGAAGGAAGAGAGACGCTTTACAAATGCCTGGGTAAATAGAGTGAAGAGGAATTGGAAAGGAAAGACATTAATATCCAGGAAGCGTGGAATACGAGCTGGATAGGGAAATATATATCGTGCGTAGCGTGTTTCGGCTTGTTGCTAAAGAGGTGACTACAGCAACAATTATTGAGGAAGTTTAACTGGATACGAATTCATCCGTGAATGTGTAGTTAAAACTTGTGTGTATGTATGTATGTATGTATGTATATATATCATATGTATAAGTATACATTTTATACATACATATACATACACACTTTTATTTTAAAGAGAAAGGAGAATATATCTTATGTAAATATATATATATATATATATATATATATATATATATATATATACATATATATATATTTATGTGTGTGTATATGTATAAAATACATATATATATATATATATATATATATATATATATATGCATATATATATACATATATATATGCACATATATATACTATATATATGCATATATATATATATATATATATATATATATATATATATATATATATATATATATATATATATATATATATGATAGAGCTTATTTAACCAATATATCTCCTGTAAGAAATTTCGTTCACGATGAATACCGTTTCTCCTCCTGATAGAGCAAATAATAATATTAATTTTGATCTCATCACTCTCACATGGGCATTTTACAAGTTCGTGGTTTGATTATGAAAGAAATCAATTATATTTCTAAACTAAGTCCACAAAACTGTTTATGTCTTTCAAGTATTCAAGAAAGTGTTATACGTAAAAAAAAACACCACAAATACATTACGTTTTGCAGCTTAAATTTCTTTTAAACGGCTGTCATTTGTTATCAAAATAAAGGTATTCTTTAAATGGGTAAAAGAATTTCATTTAGGCAAAAAAATTTTTTTTAAACACGTACATAAGCGAAAATAAGAAAAACCTAGTAAGTTTAAGGCCATTAAACAATAATGCCCAGAATCTACCAGGGGTGATGTTATTTAAACACTTTGGCAGGCATTTGCAAATTGTTGCTTACCCTTCATGGAAACGCGTCTTTGTGAGTTGAATATAATAAGAATAAATTACGTTAGACATCCCAATTGGGAGCATATAGATTAACGCACCCTACTGAAAGGAAATTATTTGTACTGTCAATAATTCGAGTTACACTTATATACATTATACTCCTGCATTGTTGCCCGGAGGTAATAAAAGGGTTTCGTGTTAATTTGAAATATCTCCACGAGAAATAAAGTCATAGGTGATAAAAAGGGACTTTTTATCACTTAAAAGTGATAAAAAAAATAATATACAGATGTTTCTCCCAAGAATGAGATGGCTTGTAAGGCTGACTCAACTCCAGGGCAAGTGAAGCTCCCCCGACTACCTTGTTTTGACGTTTGTAAATGACTTACCATAAAATAAGGAGATGCCATCACTTATACCAACCGAATCCAGTCTTAGATATAAACTCTATGGTGTTTATATGCACACGATTCATATAGGAATCCAAATGATATTCAGTAACAAGAAGGTGTTTTTTATCGAGGCGGATAAGAAGTTTTCCTTTTGAAGTTATGGGTCGTTTTATCATTGGGATTTTTTTCTACTTTACTGGGTGTGAAAAAAGTGTCTTTTCTAACAAAAGCAAAATACTTAGGTACAGAAGAACTGTACTACAGATAACAATAGAACATTTACGTTAGGGATAACGTTTGAAGTTTTCATATGTGTGCTATATTAACCAGTGCAATAGTATAATGTTTTCAAATACAACGAGTGAATCATACCGAGTAGAATAAATGAAAATCATTCATCAGAGAACTACAGGAATTCTAGGAAAATATTTTCAATTTATTGCTAAAGGAACCGGCGAAAGTATTTACTTATAAATGGCGAGTTTGCCAAGGAAAATACACAAGTGTCTATTAAATTGAAACTAGAAATTTGTATGCTCCGGCACTTACACTGCATTTGCTAAGAGAAAAAACGACAAATAACTTATTAACTTGAGTGGTTTCAAGGCATGGCTTTTACACATAGATATCTTAATTCGTTAATCTTATATTTGGACTACCTTTCACTGCAATGTAAACTGGAATTCCAATAAATGTAAACAAGGTGAATATGCACCAGAGTCAAGGTTAAATACTAATGTTGGTTGCTTAAAAAAGCTTGAGAGAGAGAGAGAGAGAGAGAGAGAGAGAGAGAGAGAGAGAGAGAGAGAGAGAGAGAGAGAGAGAGCCGTTACTGTATTATAAGCACAAAACTAGACAAAGATGCTGCATACATCAAAAACCGTCGCCCGTTTATGACAGCTATGCGATTAAAATATCTGCAAGCCATCATTCGCAGCATTTTTCGGTCCCTCTACCTTTGTAATGGATGGGTATTTTGTACAACGAGACCTGATATTATATGGAGATCTTTCCCAAGGCGGATGGAACATTATATTTGACGACTCTTTTGCGGGTAACGATCAAATCGTTATGGAGCTGAGCTTGTCTACATTACATGGCGTTAACATAACCGCCATTATCTCACCAAAACAGCCGGCAGCATACGAAGTAAACAACTAAAAAATAACCACATAACATTCACGAACACCACATAAGACAACTCATATGAATTATAACCAGGTGGATCATTTCTTTATTTTTCAGTATGAAGTAAAAGAAAATTTGACACATTAAAGAAGCGAGGAAAACAGACAATATATGATTATGCATGGCGCAAACACAGCAAGTTGGATCATTCAAAGAAAATTTAAAGTCTCATATTTTTTATCAGATATCTACAAACAATACTTCAACTGTACCTGACAGATGAAGAATGTTTGAAGTTTACTGTTGAGTTTCAATAAATGTGTGAAATAGACTTTCTAAGTAACAAAAGCAATAGGAAACTGAATTCTTTGTCTCGCTGGAGATGAATAACAAATATGCTATTTAAAATATGGACAAAACCACTAATTGAAACATTATCTTGTATTCAACCAAGAGCTGGAAACGGCCCTAAAGTGCTCTAAGCTTAAAAAAAAAATAAAAAAGGGCCAGCTGATGAAAACATTTAAGCCATAATAACAAATGTGACACCATACCTACTATATCACCACATCCAGGTACAATGGCGCCCATCGTACACGGGAGATATGACAGATATATGTGATAATTGTTCGCCAACATCTGCCGTAAAGGTCGAAGCGGTTCTAGAGGAAAAAGTCATAAGGTAGAAAGTCTGTTATTAAAGCCCATACAACGTCCCCAGGGTGCGAAAAGGGTATATTCTGAGGACGGTAATGATAGGGCTGCATCCAGTAATTCAAGAAGAGCTGATCCTACTTTTTCTTATTTCTTTACATTAGTAAACGAAATCATGCAGTCTCCTTTATTTATTTGCTCATAAAATAACTCAATAATTTCTGAACCTTCAGTTGTTTCTGTATCATTAAAGCATTATTCTTACATCTGTACGGCCAATTCAATTTTCCTCTGTAGTTCCTATTACGTAACTCGAACACCATTGGCGAACAGAATAACATTTACGAAATAAAATAAACTGACTATCTAAGTATTGCAGTATTACTTCACGTCTTTCATACACTGAAGCTTCAAAGAAATCGCCTTTTTCTTTTTTTATTGATTATCATTATAAAACTTCTGCAGTCAATTGCTGGAACCTTCGTTTTACTACTGGCCGTTCCCCTAAAACCCACAAAACGTATTTTTTCTTTTAAATTCCAGTTTGTAAAGGCACAATCCTATTATCTGTTGTTATAGTATTCACAAAAAGTCAAATTAAATGTACAGTAAATTTGAAATTTCGAGTTTGGAAAGTTCTGGTTTCCTACAGCTGAAATTATGAACTAAATTTGAAGACTGAAAATGAATTATTTCTCGAGGAAAATAGGAACTGTAAACGCTATTCTGTATTATAACTAAATTCCGAATAATTATCCGTTTTGTTTCTTTTGATATCAACCAACATTCACATGGAATAAACTTAAAAGGCCACTGAATTGCATAAAAAAAAAGAGAAGAAAAATGACAAAAGTATAATTTGAAAAAACCTATTTACATACAGATACAACTAAAGCAATGTTGCATTGCGGTATAGGTAAATTCATGAGGTAAATCCTAATTACAGAGTAACCATTCCAATTTTACAGTAAATTAATGAAAGAATTTTGGTTCAGGGTCGTCTGACAATGTGGCATAACAACACTGCGCATGTTTATGAGCTACAAAGAGAACACCAAACAATATTTCTTCGGGAAAAACACTTAAGGCTCTAATGGGAATTCCTTAATGAAGCAGTTATAGAACATGCCGAACATTATCTTCCCATTACCTCACCGTTATTGGGAAAAAGAAAAACCACACTTCGAGCAACTTTGTCCCGGAGATAAAGATCCCCGGAGGATGCCGACATCCAAAAAGGAAAACAATATTCCAGTAACTATATAAGAAAAGACCCGGAGCATTTGTCAATCAATCTCTGTAGACTTCGAACATGCTAAAGCACTTGCTTATCCGGCTGAATCGCATGCTTCTTTTGAGTTCTGTGAAAAATAAAGCTTGGACACCAATACAAGTCCATCGCTTTTGGAGTCAGACTGAATCTAATCATTTATCATGTCCTCTTAGGAAGACACCTCAAACCTAAGCCCAATATTTGATTTGGTGTTCCTCACACTCTTAATAGCATCTTATTGCATTAAGCTTCCTTTTTCTGATGTATATCAAAACATCTCTCGATAAAAATCTAAGGGCAATGTTTTGCATTCTTACTTTCACTGAAGCCACAAGAAGTCCGCTGTCAACTGTGGATTCCAGTTTACATGAACAACAGACCTCAGTGATGAATTAGTAAGCATTTGGAACCTTTTCTATAATCCTGTCTGTCTCTCAAAAAGCTGAAAGTTTCAGTAAGAAATGCATTACGCGCCTGAAAGTTTCAATAAGAAATGCATTACGCGCCTGAAAGTTTCAGTAAGAAATGCATTGCACGCCTGAAAGCTTCAGTAAGAACTGCATTACGCGACTGAAAGCTTCAGTAAGAAATGCATCTCAGGATCAATTTCATCTTGGGTTCTTTAGGATCTGCGTCTCCTTAAGGAGAAATGTAAGTTGCTCTCCGCAACTTAAAACCTGAAGTCGTCGTAAATTTAAATTTGACGGCGAGGATGCCATATGTGCTAAGTGTTATTGGCTGGCTCGAAGCTTATAGTTGTTTTGGAGCTGTCATAATTTTGGAGTTTAGTTTCCTTCGGTTGGCATTAGCTTGGGTTTGGGTTGCCTTTGTCATGAAGCTTTGAAGTTGAGTAGTTTTGGGATTACGTAAGAAAACTTCGTATTTTGTTTGTATTATGTCATATATTAACACTGAAAAGCGAATCCTACTGAGGAGAATGGCGGGAGATCGGCTAATCAAGAGAGTCAAGTTAACTTCGTTGGAGTTCGTCCTATCTCTGATAACTTCGCTAAACGTTTTGCACCAGATCCCTGTTATGGGCAACATCAACTTCATTTCGTAGTTGGAGCGGCCATATACTAACCACATTACCTTATTTCCCTGACCATTAAGTAACCAGTCAATCAAACTTACCTAGCTTGGGGATTAAAAGATAATGTAAGTTCACCAAAAAGCAATAGCTCACTGGTACCGTCACTAAGCAATTGATGAGAAATGGAGTATTAGTCTCCGGAGTTGAGTAGTTTATATATGTATACAGGAGTTACGATTATTACCAAAGACACCGGTAGCAATAAAATCATCTGAGCAGACTTGGAGTAATATCCATTGTTAAGAATGTCTACCATGTATCCAGCTGGCTCTGGAAAGACAACTAATATCTAATTTTTTCCTGTACGTACGCTGGCTGTCAGGAAGCAAGCCTTTATATTTACGATGCTAACATGAAAGCTTAAAGATCAGCTTTCCAGCAATTTATAAACCTCTGAAAAGAGTACGTTGGCTTGGAATTGTTGCAAATGGGCATTTGAATAATTCTTTGGAATAAACACCGTATTCCAAAGTTTCTGTCCCTTCAGAAATGATAAAAGATAAAGCATACTGAAAACGGGACAGAGCAAAATCATCTGAAGAACATCGAAAGAAACTGTTGCCTGACTCTTTTTCTTTAAGAAAGCAATTCATTCCACATTGCTCATCTTTAATGGCTTCTGTTTTTATGCTGCACAAAGGAAACTTAATTTTCAATCAATACTCAATTTCTCTTGCGCGTAACCTTTGCTTTTGTCCTTTAGTCAATTTTTATTTTGCCATCTAAATGTAATATTCCACAGACTCCTTTCTTCCTGATTTATTTTTATTTAACATTGGAATTTTTCCTCGTTATCTTTTGCTTTTCGTTCCCTCCGCTTGTCTAGCCTGTATGAGGCATTGAACGGCCTCATACATAATATCACCCCTGCACCATCCCCCACCAACAATCAAACAATCTTCTTTTAATGTTTTTTTACGTGTGCATCCATATTACCAATCGAATTCTTCGTCCTTCTCCGATGACATCATTTCAAATTTTTTTAAAGTAATTTGTATTTCTAACTTAATTTTCTTAATTTGAAAGTTAAAGTCCAAAAACGAATAAATTTCTTTTGAAGATGATAATACAACTGAAGTAGGAGTAATTTCCAAGGGCTTTTTAAGGAGCCAGATAGAATTTTCACTGTATCAAGACAGGCACATGGAATTCCCATAATGTTAGTTTAACCATTTAGGTGCTGGAAGACCCACTTAGTCCCTCGGGTATTTTCCTACGGACCTGTTAAAACGTGAAATACAATAATCCTGTTAAGACGTGACATACAACTGAAATTTTTTCTTTAGGAAATACACGCTTTCTAATGTTCAGAAAGGGGCCGGGATGTGCAAATCTCAGAATTTCACACCGATAAATATTTACTATAAAAATGCTCACTGGAGATACCGTAGCATGGCAACTACATTTATAACCGTAATAGCCTACTAACAATTAAATCTGTAAATTCACAGGGATTTAATGACAAGTCTGAGAAGAAGTTCTGAGTGGTATAGGTCCGTTTAGGCTACATATTTTACCAAGAAACAGGAAAGATTGGTATTGTTCGATCGACAGCCTCCGTGAGAACAAAGCGAGTGACCGGAAAAATGACAAGTAAAAAAATTTAAATTCAAGATCATTCTTTTCAATGAAAAACCAAAAGCAGGCAAAGCCTTGTAAAACTGGCTTCATGAATTTCGGTACACACCCCGGCGATAAAGAGGTATTTGCCATCTCCGCAATGTGCATATATTTAAGAAACAACAGCTGTTGGCGAAACAGTCACGATGCATGCAAACACATGACATAAAGCACGCTTAACACATGACGAAGTAATGGTAATTATCATTATTTCGTACCAACATGTACAGTAACCAAATGTCTCTACTGCCTACCGTGGTGCGTACCGAAATAGACACAAGATGTCTTGGTGCACAAGCTTATGCTGCAACAGATCTATCGTAAATGCAAGAAATAATGACAAGTTTTGTTCATTTCAAATCGAAAGGAGCTTTTAAATTCAGTCATGAGACAAAACACCTGGGGATTCTAAGGGAAATAATAAATGTGAACATTTGATAAACTACAAAATAAAAACAAGTAAAAAATGTGCCGGTTTCTTCGGCGCAATCGAGTTCTCTGTACATCGTATAATGTTTGGTATGAAATTCAGCCACGGCCCATGAAACTCTCAGTCGGCCATGGTAGTCTATGTTATTGCGGTGGCAGACGTACTATCATGGATAACTTTAACCTTAAATACAAAAAAACTACAGTGGCTAGGGGGCTGCAATTTGGTATGTATAAGGGTGGATGGTCATCATAACAATTTGCAGCCCTCTAGCCTCAGTAGTTTGTAAGATTTGAGGCCGGACATAAAAAGTAAAGACGGACCCATGGACAAAGCCATCTCAATAGTTTTTTTTACAGAAAACTAAAAATACTATAATGTTTGGTTATTTTTCAAAGAAGTGAAATTTAAAATGTTTGTGGAAAACAAAACAAAAATAACCACTGCGTACTTCAATGCATGGCGGAACATTAATCACACCAGATGAAATATGTTATATATTGAAATTGCATTTCTTGCTGACCTATGGAAAATGGTTAGAAGGCGGATGTGGTGAGCATTGGACCTGTTGACAATTAATTCTTTGAAATGATAGATATCAGAGTTAGCTCTCACGGAGACAAAAGTGAATGTTCTTTGTTGAGGAGAATCTACTGTTTCAGAGGTCACCTTGACAAAAGCTGGGTTTGCCTGGAAGATTCCTAGAACGATGTGTTCGTGCATGCGTCTCTTTCTGTGGGCGGAACCAGTGAGAGATAAGTGTTATTTGAAATAGATTACTTTCCTACCAAGGAAAATATAACATGTAGAAAACATGTCATTTTGGGAATCTCCGAAGTTACGAAATAAGTAATAAGAGTGACGTCATGGATTCTTCCTTTGTAATGAACAAGTTATATGTCACTGACGTCATCTTAAAGAGGTGGGCGTACGAAAATGCTTTTTAGTTAATGCGTCAGGTTTCACCTTTCCTGAGAGCTTTTCATATAATTTTTTGGGGACGTTATCGGCCCAACTTGGGAGAGAACATGGAGAGATGTTGTTAAAGGACGATAGTAGAATCTGGGAATATGGACATTAGAGGCGAGAGTCGTTGAAAAACTTTTATTAATGAATTCTTTTTCAATATCTCGAACTGCTTGAGATGATGTGTGAAGTGGCAGAGAACCTTTTCCTTTCACGTTGGATTCATGAGAATTATTATCATTTTGTTTTTGTGTATCACTGTTCTGTTTATGAGATTTATTATCATTTTATTAAGAGGCATGTGTGCTAATAAGAGTTATATTTCCTTCTGAAAGGAACTCTGTCGATCTGTCACTCTGTCGGCCTCTGTGAGCCGAATTATTACCAGTTTTTATCATTCATAATGGTATTGAACGTGTTGAAGAGACGAATTTATTTACTGCATGACTATTTAATTTTTGTGGAATTAATTTGTCGGAGTTTGGAGAAAGATGTCTCATTTATCTGTTTCATTTGTGGGAATTGTTCAGTTCCCCGGATACTGTTCCAAACAGTCCATTTTCTGTGTCGGGTTTCAATTAACGATTTTGGACTTCCATTTGATCATCTTAATCTAGCTGTTCTTGCGATAGTTAGAATTATGCTTTTCTTCTAGGGAATAAAATCTATTTCTGTAATTCAGAGTTTAATTCAGTACCTTAAGTCATTTTTACAGTTGTCTTGTATGATGATTAGAGGTTGCTGGTCACTGACGTTTCCATATCATGTATTGGGGGAGGATGCCCCTCATTACAAATATATCCCAGAGAGAGAGAGAGAGAGAGAGAGAGAGAGAGAGAGAGAGAGAGAGAGAGCGTGTGTAGTAAAATCCAAATTTACCTTTCACATTACCCCTCACTTCTCGCCTTCTTGTGAGCCTTCTATCTAATTTCGTCCATATTTTATTTTACCCTTCACCAACCCCCCCTTATATTTCACCAATGGTTTGCATTTTTTATATATCTGTTCTTTTAATGACTCCCTCCTAGCTATGATGACTTCATTGTATTTATGTCAATTTCATTTATTCTTCATTCCAATTATGCAAATCACTACTAAATCTTGATCTTATTCTATTTACTCTTCTAAGTGTTGCCTCTTTCACTCAATTGTCTCATTCCATCTTTTTCTTCTAATAAATTCTTACACATTCTACAATACCTTTTTTCTCATCCTCTATTTAGTTTCAAAATCTATCATATATCTATCATTTATTTAGAACTCCTCTCACTTATATTTTATCATCCTTCATCCCAATTACTTCTGTCAAGTTTAACATGTTTCTATTCAATCATTATATCTAATTTCACCTTACTTTTTTTGTACCCGCTTATTTCTCATTTATATTGCTTTAATGTCAATAATTCCTCTTCATTTTGTTTATTTAATTCTCAACAATTCGTTTTCTTTCACTCAAACAACTCTGTTCCCCGTTCCCTTATAATAAAGTGATTAAACTGCAAACATCGCACCCCTCATCATCTCTTCGAATTTCATGGACCTCGTCAATCCTTCCTTCACATAATTTTCGCTCTTTACCTTATCTACTCCCAAAACCCTGGTCCCTGTGCCCACCCTTTTCAAGACCTGTCAGTCAAGGGAGTTATGAACTTCCTTAACTTAATTTGCCTCCATAACTTTCTTAATTTCTTTAATTTAAGACTTAAAGGCAAGTTTCCCGGTGACATACATTAAGCAGGAGGATCAAGTGGCTATCTTATATTATCTTGTCCTATCTTATATTACCTTTTATGAACTCACTTTAAGAGGAGACACCACACATTTTTAGTGGCATAACTTGTTTTTCATTTGCGCACACATTTTTTCTTGGCAAACTCTTGGGGCGTCCGCTAAGTTTGCCCAAAGAAAAATGGATAAGACGCGCTCCGGTATTTCTTGACAGGCTTGAAAGGAAGCGTTACCAATTTCAAAATTTGTTCTTGTGGTATACTTTCATGTCCCTTCATTTACCTTAACAGCAAATCGAAGCAACTTTGTAAGAATGCCGTTTGTCTCCTGTTTAACTGACGATTAAAAGGAAACAGAAACAAACTGTAAAAATAATACTGCACCAACCATTATACTTTCAAATCTTTCCAGCTATTTTGAATGGGTGGAGAAACTTGTGTTAACATATATAATCCAAAAAACGCCTACGCAAATGTTGAGTCTATTGATATGTTACTGACAAAATGAAAGCTGCTTATTTATTTTATTTATAATCTTACTAATTTTTTTATTCTCTTTTATTCTGTGACGACAGCGGCACCAGAAACGTAATGCTGTGATCCAGCATAGGTCTGAATAAAACAACCTTGCTCAGACGAGAAGAGCGAAGTGAGGAACAATATTAACTATACTAGGTGTCACTGATTATCCTAAGATTAGGGAAGTCAAAAGAAACACCTCTACTCAAAACAGAAAAAATAAACCAAATTGGACTGAAAAACACAAGTTTAACTTTGGAAACTGAGAAAAAAATAAGGATTATTTCAGAAACCATTTAGTAATGTCAGCTGTGCATTCTTGTAAACACAAGATCTAAACATTCTAGAAACCCTAACGAAGATATCAACTGAATAGTTGTTCGTATTATCAATGAAGTTGTTAGTATGATCAACACAAAACAGGTTGACTGTATACGCAACCAGATAAACAGAGATAGCCAGGAGGGTTTACAAAGGCAAGCAGGTAAGTGGATTGTAGTCTTTAGGAAATAGTTGTGTATGAGGTTTAAAGGAGATTGGGGAGGAAAGACTGTGGGTAGTGCACATGGACCTGAAAGAAAACATTCTGATAAAACTGGCATAGGTACGATATGGAAGGTGGTGATATCTATTTGTTGAGAATGGTTAGATTTCATTTGCGATAAAGACAGAAGCGTATGCTACATTGTGTAAGCTGGGAAGTGGAAGATGTGGGGCTAAGAAAAGGATGTGTTAGGTTAAGTCTTCATGCAAGACCGACATTTACATTATGCTGTGATGAGAGAGAGGGATAAATGTAAGCGCATAAGAGGTCGGGAATGAACTGTGGGAAGGCTGATGACTGCAAATGGTACACTGTTAAATCTAAGTACTGAAGAAAAGTTGGAGACTTATAAAAGTGTACAGTATAAGAGTGAAAAGGCCAAAAAGTTCATTTCATCACATACATGATCAAGTAAACGGAACAATAAAAGTTAGTATGAATGTTGAAAGAATGGAAATGGTTGACTTATGGATGCAGGAGTAAATGGAGCAGATGAAAGAAGAGATAAATCAGAGAATAGGTGAAGTAAGGATGGAAGCAGAATCTTCCAGAAAGTTTGAAAAGGAAAAAAAAGGATGAGAAAAATTTACTTTCAACTTTCTCCTATTGCAAACATTTTCCTATTCCTTCCCTCGTATGTAGTTTCTCTTCGCTATTCATAATAAACACTGGCCAACTAAAAACATCGGTTATTCTACGTTAATTCCTGACCCATATTCTTATGGCGGAATGTTGGACCTACAACTACAGCCATTTCTCTTAAGTCTTGCATCACTCCAAACATTAAAAAAAAAAAAAAAAAAAAAACCACTGAGACGTAACGAACCTTCTCTCAGCACTTTTTTTTTCCAGGAAACTAGTCATTTTCCCACCTACAAATTCTGCACACACACAGATCACTTATGTCAAACACTATCTGCTTAACCATGCATCCTCAACATCCTTCACATGACCTCTATTCTTTCATCATTACCTTTTTCTAAGTTCATGTATGCTACATGATGGTTTTTCATTTACTTTCTTCTCACGTAACTGTTTCATAACAAACACTTGGTCTACTCACCCTCTTCTTTGTCTAAAACTACTCTGTTCTTACCCAGTCAATTTTTCTGTTTTCCACCTTACAATTTGGTCACAATCATACCATACACTCTCCCTAGTATTCTAGGTATTGTCATGCCATCCGGTCTTAGTCTCCTCTATCACCTTTATATAAAAGAACCATTAGTGATTAGTCTGGTGTAAATTAGGTCTGAGACAAAGATGTGCTGTCAAACATGGCTTTTTGATATCTTTGTCGATGGAGAGAAGCATAAATTTGTCGGTGCCGCATTGTAGAAAAGAAAATGTGAAATAAATCGAGTATGTGATAGCTGAAGTTTGCAAATGATTTAGTACTGTTTGAGGATGGAGAAGAGAAATAGCAGAAACCTGAGGAAAAAATTTATCCGCTGGTTCCTGTTATTTGTATGAGGTTATGAGTATAGAAGGGATCAAGAAGCTGGAGCAATGAATCATAATACTGGTAGTGGGAGAGGCATTGAGGTGAGTCATAGAACAGGTGAAGCAAGGGTGACAGTGTTAAGTAAGGTTTGGAAAGGAACCTGGGGTGTCTATGGAAATCAAGGTTGGAGTGTACGCAGGCATTGTTGAAGTGAAGCATCGAGGTTGTATATTATTGAAAGACAATAGATTGAAGCTGGCGAGAGTAGTTATTCATATCTGTGATGTACGAAGAACTAAACTCCTGAGAAACCTGATGATCGTAGGAGAGGTAGTGAATTGATTAGTTTGGAAAACTAATATATATACATATGTATATATATTAAATACATAATATATATACATGTATGTATATATATATATATATATACATATATATATATATACCATATATATATATATTATATATATTATCAGGATATATATATATAACAGGTAAAAATGTTCTGTTACAACAGAATTCCATCTAATAAAAGGAGCCCATAAAAACACCAAAATATAGAGAGAAAAGTGCTATATTTCAGAGACTGCTGTCTCTCTCTTCAGGTATATGAATGAGAAAATTTTACAGAAAAGGGTAGTATTTATACCAAGGAAGAATCCATCCACAGGAAAGCCAATTTAGGTCGAGGTCACCCCCGCTGATAATCTTCCTTTAATCTTCTTAAGTGTTAGTTGAATGAAAACCTTGTCAATCACATCTGAATCCCATGCTCCTTTTGAGATGGTCATTACCTGCCTCTCTTTTATTAAGGCCGATTCCATCATTTGACTCTTGTACCAGCAGTTGCTGCTATAAATTATACGTGACAAATTCCAGTTTATTCTATGGTTATGTTCATTTATATGGTTGAAAATAGCTGAGTTCTGTTGTCCATACCTAACTGACCGTTTGTGTTGTATTACAGGAAAATCACTTCCCCAGAGATTAATACAACACAAATGGTCAGTTAGGTATGGACAACAGAACTCAGCTATTTTCAACCAAATAAATTAACATAACCATAGAATAAACTGGAATTTGTCACGTATAATTTATAGCAGCAACTGCCGGTACAAGAGTCAAATGATGGAATCGGCCTTAATAAAAGAGAGGCAGGTAATGAACATGGGATTCAGATGTGATCGACAAGGTTTTCATTCAACCAACGCTTAAGAAGATTAAAGGAAGATTATCAGCGGGGGTGACCTAAATTGGCTTACCTGTGGATGGATCTCTTAGTATAAATACCTCCTTTTCTGTAAACTTTTCTCATTCATATACCTGAAGAGAGAGACAGAAGTCTCTGAAATATAGTACTTTTCTCTCTATATTTTGGTGTTTTTATGGGCTCCTTTTATTAGATATATATATATATATATATATATATATATATATATATATATATATATATATATATATATATGTATGTATGTATAATGAATCTTCAAATCCTGTGACGCATTTCTATGTCTGTAGTGAGGGACCATTTTGCGTCAGTATTCACAATATATATATATATATATATATATATATATATAATATATATATATATATATATATATATATATATATTATATTATATATATGATATATATATATATAAATATATGTTATATATATATATATATTATACGACGCAAAATGGTCCTTCACCACACACACAGAAATGCATCACAGGATTTGAAGATTCGTAACTGGAAGCCTTGAATAACGTGATGCCTGAAATCGTGAAATTTGCAAATGAAAAATCGAGTAACAAACAGCGTTGGCTTCGGAGTTAAAGTGACTTTTACACGATGGAATTCTTAATGACATTTAAACACAATGATTTTAGTCCTCATTTTAATTCCCCTGAAGTCATTCGCTTAAACCAAAACAGACTTTCCTTTCCTTGTCCAGTTTACATTCACGGGCGTTTTCTCTTTCTATTTCCATGTTGCAGTTAATTCATTCTATGTCTCTTCTCTGCAACCCTACTTCCTTTTACATCTATATTTCCTTCTCTTATTTTTAAACTCATTCTACATTTCTAGATTCGATTCGGAAAAGATCCACATTTATATATTTAAAACTACTATTTTAATGTTGATATATAATCAATACCCCTCTATGTTTTTTCTAACAGAATTACCTGTTGTCAAACAGATCCTACGTTAGCGTTCTTATAACTAGCAAGAAATAATTAATAGCTCGCAGTAGTTCACTGAAAATTGTTAGACTGACATATTAGAACGAAGTGAAGTCACTACTGAGAACGGGCTCATTCCTGGCGGCCCGGCCCAAACCAGCCCGGCCCTAACGCTATTCAAATGCTTCTATCTTCAAAAGCATTGAAGATATAAGAAAAATTCTTTCGGCAGATAAAACCTTACGTCTTTAAATGGTGTTTTAATTATTGCATTATCATTTTATCAAAACTGATGATTTCAGCTCCAAATTCGATAATTACCCCGAATACTAGGTTTAGTTAAACTATGTCTTTTCACCGCTGTAAAGAATCACTTCGCATTGTATCGTTTATCATATTATTAGCAGTTTGATGTTGGAAGATTACTATTTGTAATGCAATTCATAATAACGTTTATGTAGCAGAGAGTTCCGAGATACCTAGCTAACCCTTTCTTGGTTTAACTTGAAGCTTCGCGAGTTATCGCCTTTAGGGCGCCTTACTGGTGTGTATTTCCTGTAAGTATTTCACAAGGAAACATTCAAATAAGATAACATGCAAACATTACGCTAATTGAAAGTGATATTTATACAATGGTCAAAAACATCCCGGCATTATTGAATCACCCATATTCGCGAAGAAAACACGTAATTTATATTGCTGGGAACGGATAACAAAGATATAAAACATTTTTTGTTCTCGTCGAATTTCAAGGCATCCTCTGCAGACGTCAAAATGTCAACGTATTCCACCCTCGCCCGCACCTTTCAACGTTTGATAACCCAACTCTTAACAGTTAAAATTGCATCACCAGGAAGTTCACGAGCTTCAGCGGACGTCAGACACTACATTATTCTATAATAGATTTCCTTATCAGCTTTTGACTTTGCTTTTTCTTCATTCTATTTAATCTTCATCCATTCACGTTTCTTATGTTTCGAGAATAAGTGCAACGGACGAAATTCACTTACTCTCCATGTACAAATAGATAAATTTATATTGAGCGGACGGACGTTTATCCATAAACTTACTTGCAAAAGCACACCGAAAAATAACCATACACACATACTGCCCAGCACTAGAATACGGAGTAACAACATAATTCCTAATTGGCAGTCAGCTAAAGAACAAATATGGGTTTTCAAAAACTCTTTTCATTATAAAAACAGCGTATATCCAAAATGTTATCAGATATGCTCACATTTCTTCACTTCCTACACATAAAGTTTTCAAAACGATTAAATTGTTAAAGTCTAAAACCACAAACGATTGGAAATAAAGAAAAACTATCAGCAAGAATCCATCGATACCTGAATTCCCACAATCACAAAATCACTAATATTATATACATACATAGATACACACAACACACACACACACACTATATTATATATATATATATATATATATATATATATATATATATATATATATATATATGAAACGGAGTGTCCCAGTATATATCAAATTTTAATGTAAGGAAAATAAATGCTTAAAAAATAAAAAACGTCTTTAGAAACTTACTTAAAACTGCCATATAACTGTCAGGCGATATGACAGAAAACTACATTTATAAATAAGCACCTAGACCATGCACTTCTTATCAAGCAAAATATTTCCCTTTCGAGATAAGCAGTCCCAAATTTCCAATTCCTTCTCACAGTTCATAAAAATCAGTAACTGCAAGCTTATTTTCAGCTCTCCCTTGCCCTTATCACTTTTTTACGAACTAGGTTCATCTTATCCAACCATCTTTTAATCTCTCTTTTTCGTTCACCATGATTCTCTCTCCCTTTGAAACGTCCTGTAATATTTCGTCCAAGTCACGCAGCATCACATTAAAAATTCATTTCTCTTTTGCCCTTCTCTGGTACCTTCAGATCTTAGGTTTCCTTGTAATCATTCCATATCTCACATAATTCACCTTTCAAGACAACCCTACATGATTTAGCACTATATCAGATGATTCTGGCTTTCACACGCATAAACAAATGTTTTCTCGCTCGCCCGTTATTTATGTACTCCGCGCCATTTACTATGAGCAGACGTTGGTGGGGCAGTGGAGAGGGTACAGAACCTCACTTGAATTTATCTAGAACAAATGTATCTCTTGGAAATTCCTTATCTCATTTCATTTCAACTCTTAAGTTTTTGTGCGCCTATATTCTTTTTCAATATATTTCTCCCAGTGTTCAAGTAGAGTTAATTTTACTTGCATTAACACCATGACTAAGACTTCACTTTGTTAAACATTTTATACTGTAAAAATGGCAGTTTTTACTGCTAAACCAAATAAAATGGGTAAACTTTAGAGACTTCATTCATTGTAAAGCTACGTCATCTTAACTACTGAAATATCTGCAGGACCTTTATTTCGATTTACTAGAATAATTTTCTAGTAAATTACGCCACACTAAGCGTAGTGTGGCGTAATTATACAGTAAAATGTTTATAATTATGCAGTCTTGGCCCGTATAAGCTTCTCGTCACTCTGGCGTAAGGGAAAAACTGAATTCATTGGGAAAAAAGAAAAAAATCTCTCAAACTTACATTTCTGAATACTACTTACGACACAACAAGTAAAACAAAAATATCTGAAATATCAGCAATGTGGTCATTAATGTTCCATTAAAAAACCCCTAAAATGAGACACCAAATTTATCATAGCATGCACTTTTTATAGGTTTTGAGAAAAATCGAAACTATTTCAGCATCAGAATATCTAAACTATATAATATTTTGCAGCGCTCACTGCCTCATGGAACATACCTCCAAGTGAAAGGTTCATTAAATCTGTTATCAACACACAGGTCTATCACCGTTTCTTTATAAAGAAAAAATATGAAAAAAGTAATTAAAAGTATGTTTTATTTATGACGCAAAACTAGAAGTGATGATTGATTACTTTACAAATAGATGCATAATTTTTTAGTCCTTATTTTTGAAGTTTAACCATTAATTCATATACATTCTAAGAAATTATACAACAGCAAAGGCATTTTGTCGTTCCTTGAATCTCCCTGTTCAGATAGATATGAACGAGATACAATCGCAAAAAAAAACCCTTACTTTACAGGTTGCGCTACCCTGCTCTAGATCCACACCTCATTGTACAGTTGATAAAAATGTTTTATTATATCACCGATGGGTAGGTGGGAGGGTTGGGGTAATAGGGTGTGTGTGTGTGTGTGTGTGTGTGTGTGTGTGTGTGTGTGTGTGTGTGTGTGTGTGTGTGTGTGTGCAAAGGGGTGAAATTTAACGTCAGTAAATCCTGTTTTGGATCTGTGAGCATGGGCTGCCAGGCTCTATACATGGACGGATAATAGACATAATCACTTAGGAAGCGATACATGCAGGAAAATTGTCATGAATATCTCAAGAAGAGTAAAAGAGAAATGTCTGAGCCACTTATAAAAATGAATATTTGGCATATATGCTGGTTAAGCTGTTTTAATCAAAAGAGGTTTCTGATACTTTTCAAGCTTTTTAGATCTTGTTGATATAAGTTAGGTTATGAGGAAAGGATCTATACTGCATCAATGAACACCCCTGCAATACAACTCAGTCAATCACCGATCAAGAGTTTTTCGAAGTCAATATTAAATCTACTCTAGGCGACTGGACTTCCAGCAAAGTCCGTGTATGGTTTGCATTTGTAAATTTTGTTCAATAAGCCAAATATAATAAATTACACTGGGCTTAAATATCCGCAAATAACTGTTTATTTTATATACTGAATTTTACTCCATCAAGAAAGCAAATTTGTCCATAAAATTTTTCCTCGAATTTAGTAAATGAATCAAGTTGAAAAAAAAAGCATCTTCGACATGCCTTCGTATTTTCCATTACTTATAATTTAGATCTATAACTTTTTCCACATAAGCCTATTCTTTACAAATAAGGAAATCATTACATACTAAATGCTCACTAGCAACGCGTCTTTTCTGCATCAACAAAATAGATGAAACATTCTAGTGTCAGTGCAAAGCCATAATATATATTAATATACATAATTATGTATAGACACAATAAATAGGACTTTCTAGTGAGCCTTGCTTACAATTTTTCTTTGGATATATGATATAGCAATAGGTACGTGTAAAAATACACAATAAACATAACTATCTGATTATAAACTAAAATTATATTATAGGTTTCTAGAAAAGATCAAAGGTTCGTAGGCTAGTTCTTTGAATAATTGAATAATTCAGTTATGTACCTTATCCTTTTGTTACGCATAACCACCTCACGTTTAAATAAATTGGGTTGCTTTGGTTAAAAGAAAAATTTTTCTTTCTTTCTAGGAAAAATGATCTACTTCAAATATTCGAGAATACTCTACAGAACTTGTTATTATTTCATTTGGGTTGTTTAGCTTTCGAAAACTTTGGCGATTCTTCACTTTGGCAACGAATATGACTACAGTGCCTAAATGTTTGTTTGGTAGGCAACACCGGTGTTTTACAGTAAACATACAAAAGGGATGTAAAAACATTTTTTCACCATGAACTTGACATGCGTAGATGATTTTGATTTATCACACAGAAACTCACATGAACAGATTATTGCATTCATATTTATTTAAACAAT
This sequence comes from Macrobrachium nipponense, assembly GCF_015104395.2. Lineage (NCBI taxonomy): Eukaryota > Metazoa > Arthropoda > Malacostraca > Decapoda > Palaemonidae > Macrobrachium > Macrobrachium nipponense. Next base: position 165,851,869 of record NC_087200.1, read on the forward strand.
GTGTTTTAAAACTCACTTCCCACTGTATTTTCTCTCACCACTTGATAATATAGTGGCATTCAGATGATGTTTATAACTATGCTAAGTATTTCCGATTACTCTTTATCTCCTTCGAAAGTGAACAGTCTATATTCAAGAAACCAAGTAATTTACGAAAATAAAGCAATACAAGATCAGCGAGTTAGAAAATACGGAGGCCACATATAATTTTAAAGTCCAATGTTCTACCAATCAGTTTACATAACGTTCCTGCAAACTATTAAATACAATGCTGGCATATATATTGGAAAAGTGATGTCGATAGGTAGTGTATGCCAAGAATGCGTCAGGAATACGGCCTTTTCTCAAATACATGATCTACCTACATAAACGCATCCCGTCTGGAGACCGGGACTGGAATTGCTACGTGGTCACCAATAAATGTAATAATCACACCCAGTGACACTGAAATTCGCAAATTCGCTGTTTGTAAGAAAAAACGGTGTAACAAACATTGCCCCGGTATCGGTACATTGGGCAGACACACGTGATATGTGTGTGTGTGTGTAATACACACACACATACACACACACACACACGTCGATCGCCAATTCTATTATCGCTTAATAAATTCCCCCTCGGTTAAGCATATATGAAAATATATTAATTCCGAGGTAGAGCGAATTAGATATTAAAGGACATTTGTAGTTCGATATATATATATATATATATATATATATATATATATATATATATATATATATATATATATATATATATAAAGATATGTGTGTGTATGTATGCCTAAGTGTGTGTACTGTATATATAGCATGTATTTGTATGTAATGAACGGTATGGTACAACATACAAGAAAAAAAAAAATTGCTCATAAAATTACTATTCCCAAATCTACTGCTTACATCCAATAACTCCTCTGTTACTGGAAGGAGATTGCATATCACGCAATGATGACGAATGGCTTCAACAAAGCACCAACTCAAACAATGAAAAATATTATGCTAAAGAAACTGATCCATGAAAGATGAGTCACAATTTCATCAGGGAGAGTGCACGAGAAGAAGAAGAAGAAGAAGAAGAATACTGTGAAACGCAACAAACAGCCAAAATAGGCCTACCACGAATTTTAGGACAGACCCTTTAAAGGCTACACCCTGAAAAAGAAAAGGGGGGGAAGCCTAGTAGACCGAAAACATACCTTTCCCCTAAATTCCAAAATAAAAAAAGGCTATAGGTGTTCCTGGGAACCTCAGGAAAAAATAATTGATGGAAAGGGGGAGAGGAGGGGGGTGGGAGGTTTAGGAAGGTAAAGGGAGATAAAAAGAACGAAATGGAAAGCGGAGTAGATGGTCGTGTCTGCAGTGTCTTTCGGTGTGGCTTTAGGGTCAGGTTAGAGTGCGTATATATTTTGTAAAGATGGCAATAAAAGGGGGGAGTGGAACCCCTAAGGTGGCAGCATTTTCCCCTTTCTCCTATATTCGCTTCTATAGCCATTCGACAGGACACATATTATTACCGCCATCATATTTTTCTCCTTTTTCCGAGGGAAACACAACATCCCTTTCAGCAGACACTACTGCTAGTGTTCTCAAGATCTTCCATTGTTGTGATATATTCTATCTTACTGTTGGCGTTGACAGATAATTCACTCTATGTCACATCCACGAATACCAATACGGCGCAAATTACGCGAGCGCGCTCGCACACACAGACACAGACAGACAGACACACACACACACACACACACACACATATATATATATATATATATATATATATATATATATATATATTTATATTATATATAATGTATGTATGTATGTATAAATTTAAACTCAACCGTAGTCAACACTACAAAGACAACGTCATAAACTTATCCCTCAGCTGTAATTCAAAATTTAGTTTTAAATATGGGTTTCATCATTTCCGTAGTGCCAGACCCCAAAATTAGATTTGATTTCATTATAGCCTCTGAAAATTTATCACCGACAAAAATTATGATCGCTAGGATAGTTGTTCAAAAATGAATACTATTAAATGCCCTTTCCGACCTTCATAGGAAGTACCCCGTCCCCGTAAATTTATGGTACCTATTAGTTGCCCCCAAAAATCTAATTACGTAATAGCGAAATCAGAAAATCAATTCTGTTACACCAAAATCCACGAACTTAAATATGATTCCAACACGAAAGAGAAATGAACAAACAAAACTCCCAAAGTCTTTCCCGGTGAGTTTTACAAAGAAGCAACGTACTGATTTTTAAAAAAATTTGAAGTAATTCATTTAAAAGTCCTTATTATATTGGCCTACCAAAACCCAACAAAGATAATTTAACTTTCAGACAAATATTTTCACGGGCGACAGCATTCTGCGTTTTTGGGCACATTTTCACTCTCCCTCATCACACATCCGAGTTTTCTGAACAGTGTATACTCAAGTCCACCGAAAAATAGATATATTTTTGGGTATGAACCTCGGCCCATGAAACTCTCAGCCGACAGTGGTGGCCTTTGTTGTTACGTTGCCAGAGGCACGATCATGGCTAACTTTAAGCGTGAATAAAATAAACAATGCTGATGCTAGATGGCTGCAATTTGGTATGTTTGATGATTGGATTGAGAGCGGATGATCAACATACCAATTTGCAGCCCTCTAGCCTCAGTAGCTTTTAAGATCTGAGGGGAACAGAAAAATTGCGGACGGACACACAAACCCATCGCAATAGTTTTCTTTTAAAGAAAACTAAAAAGGACATGAACAGCTTCAGGACATTTAATTGATATACTGGGTGCAGGTTCGAATCCTGCCATAGACATCAGAATTTCTTAAATTGATACACCATTTGGATCTTATCTCTATATTGCTAAACGTATCCAGAAAGGTATGAAGAAATCGATAAGGTGAGACGGCATTTTGGTTATTACAATTTCATCCGTAGCTAATAAAAAGTGACCAGTAAAACCTATATATGCATATATATAAATATATAAATATATATATATAATATATATATATATATATATATATATATATATATATATATATATATACACTTATATATATATAAACTGTACGCGCGAGCGCAGTACAAATAGCACGATGTGTCAAAAAATGTACTTCAGTTCGGCGAAACAATCCGCAAACAAAAGACTGGGTGCTGTTAAGGCCGCATTTAAGTAAATTAATTCCTCATTTATATGTGGAATACATTGAATTGGTGATTATAAATCCCTTAAGGCAACAAACACCCCCACCCCCAAAAAAGAAAAAAAATTACCTGGATCATATATACAAACGATCTTCTAACTCTTTGGAATCTTTGTTAGCGCGATATCAATCTATTTTCTCCAAATTAAACAACCGAATACAATTGTTACATTTTAAAATTGAATGGGAAACAGGAAACGATATTTCTCTTCCAGACGTCTTAATCATTACAAATAACAGAGAATGTGACCTAAAACTGGTTTAGGCTACAATTCTTTTTTTTTTTTTTTTTGAGTGCTGAAGATCCATCCACTCTTTGGCCTATTTTCAAAAACAATGTAAACTAATTTGTATACAACTGTCATCTATCCTGTTGTAACTGACAAGTTA
>NC_087200.1:165860463-165877963 GCF_015104395.2 Macrobrachium nipponense
TTTAAGAATTCAAGTACGTGATACACAGAATGAATTTGTTCTGACATAATCTGAAAAATAAGTTACTTGCCGCACATACAACAAAATAATACAGCAACTCTTCAGAAGGTATCTTCATTTTAAAATGTTCGATATTTGACAACTACTTTACACATAGAAGACATTGATCGACTAATTTATATATAGTAACAAAATGGAATATACATATTACAAAGTAGAAAATGCACAGGGAATTAATGATAAAAAACGAAAGGGAACAAACCCAATAACACTACTATTGACACTGATAAAAATGAGAACAGTCTGGATGACAGAATGATTACAAATGCCAGTTACAACGATATACCCAATAAAAATATGTTTTTCATATTCACGGTCGTCAGCATCAAGGCCGTCCTGCGGTAATGCGATATTGTTTACAGTGAACAATACTTTATGTCTCTGGCTAATACTGAAACAAAGGAAATTATTCCCAGGACACAGTAATATTTCTGAACTCAATAAAGGAGATCAATATCCGATACTAAAACAGCTAAACACATGTCTCCAAAGGTCTTGCCCTGAGTCTGTCGCAGTCCGGAAGGTCTCTGCCCTAATGGGTATCGACCCCGGGGAGTCATCGTCCCTAGAGGTAGAAAAGCTACTAAGCGCCTGATTTATCGAAAATACAAGGAAAGAATTCGTCTATCTTAATCAAAAGTAACATATACGCCTGGTCATTTTAAAAACAATCAATAATAATAACAATAATTTGAAAGATAACGAAATGTGGTTATTCTTAAGCTATGGAGTCAGCAGTTGTTTAATTTTGCACAAAACATACATTATTAATGTATGTATGTATGCATCTATGTATGTGTAATTGTAATAACCAGAGTGCCATTTTAATTTATGAATTCTTCACACTTACTGGATATGCTTGCCATTACAAAGCCTTAGATACAAATGTAAGAATATGAGGCAATTCTGTCTCCTACTGAACATCATATTCTTGCTGTTGGATCTGAGTCTTTGGAAGGATAAACATATAAAAAAATTATGAGGAATACGAGAAATTAAGAGGGCACTATGATTATCACTATATACGGATCCGATAAAGTGACCAGTAAATTTAATATATTCTATATAATTATAGAAAAGGGTACAATGAATACAAAATGTGCCGCTGTAATAAAACAAAGGGCAAACACAAGTTAGTACCTCTTTCTCTTTTTAATCCGAAATATAATGCTCGGTCTCTCTCTCTTCACACACACACATATATATATATACATATATACAAACGCAAACACACACACATACATACGTATATATATATATATATATATATATATATATATATATATATATATACTATATATACACACACAGAGAAAGAGAGAGAACCCATATATGTATACAAATACAATATATATATACATATACATATATATATATATATATATATATATATATATATATATATATATATATACAGAAAGATAAAGAAATAGGTAGATAGATATATAGTAGTAGACATTTTCTTACACTAACTAATAGATTTTTTTAATCTCTAAAGGGTTACTGTCCCACTTACACTTAAAGAATTCTGTATCACAATAATAATACACGGCAAAACAATGGCAAAATAAAGTCATTTTATGTCTTCCAGATGTGTATATAAAGTATTATCGGTTGTATACCGGATGGCGTGCATAAGTATTCGATCAAGAAAGTAAGACAAGGGCAGAATGATTATTAGGGGAAGAGCAGTTAGGGATGAGACAATAATAAAAATGTGGAAAATAGAGTTGGTAAAACCGGTATATTTTGGTGAAATCTTGATCAAAGTCTTTTAGATGGTATAGTTATGCCGAAAGAATGGAGGATACTATGTTAGAGAAATGACATACAACATGGATGTTTTTTGGAGGAAGGAGGTGAGGAAGACCAAGGCAGTGCTGCACAGATGGAATGTACGAGGCTCCAAAACTGAAGAGCCTTATATACATCTAGGATGTAAAGAGTGAGCAAGAACCATTAGAGGTGACTGGTGCAGTTCCACCGAGGGGTTTGACAAAGTACTGTGAAGATGTTAGAAACCTAGTAAGGAGGCTTCTCTGATATACATACATACATCTTACAACATATACATATATATATACATGTATAATATTATATCTATATACTAATATATATATATATATATATATATATTAATATATATATATAATATATGAGACATTATAATATATGCATCACTGTCTACTTAAAAACTCTTCTTACTAGCTGAGTACCCAAGGCCAATTCCCTAGTGGCAGTAAAATGATATGGGTGTGTTCTATTTAAACTAACACATATGCATGCATATACGTACATACATACATACATACATACATACATACATACATACTATACACAAAAATAATAAATGCATATATACACAATATATATATATATATATATATATATATATATATATATATATATATATATATATATATATACGTACACACAACACACACACACACACACATACATATATATATATATATATATATATATATATATATATATATATATATATATATATATATATGAATTTTTATCAAGTGTAATATTTATTTCCCTGTTGCTCGGAAATGATACCGAAAGGGAACTATAATCGATAAGTGGTTCGTCACCTGGCGAATTCGATCCGCCAACACCAGTTACTCTCGACTTCGATGACGAGTACTATTAATAGCGATTCCACTGTACGAAATTCCTGTCGAATGCTTGTATTTGTACTTGAAATCGATATCAACCCACACCCCCCCTAATCCCCCATCATGACCGATAGGGACGCTTGAAACACATAGGTGTTTAAGAAGTTTGACCACAACGCGATTTTTATATTAGCAAACAATAAGTTACAAATGTTATTTCAGTATCCAATAATTAAAATTCGAAGTAGTACCGAAGAGAAAATTATAAGCGATAAGTGGTTGGTCACCTGGTGGATTTCATCCACCTACAGCAACTACTTCCCGTCTTCAGTATATATATATATATATATATATATATATATATATATATATATATATATATATATATATATATATATATATATATGGTATGTGCGTGTGTTTCTATTTGCTACCTTTGTTAAGAAGATTTAAAAGCAAATCACCATTCATTCCAGGAATTTCTTTATTATCTAAATTCCCATAAAGGTTTGAAGTTTCTGGATTATCTCAGTTTCCTCGTCAGCGGAGGATGAATACAAAGCAAGAAACAGGGTATTTACACATAATGTATAGGTATAAAGTTTGGGATAGAGAATTTCAAAGCGAGATTAGGGATTCACGGAATGGTTTTGTTTGTTTTTTTGTTTGTATGGTGTTTTTACGTTGCATGGAACTAGTGGTTATTCAGCAACGGGATCAACGGCTTTACGTGACTTCCGAATCACGTCGAGAGTGAACTTCTATCACCAGAAATACACATCTCTGACCCCTCAATGGAATGCCCGAGAGTCGAACTCGCTGTAACCGCGGTGGCAGGTCAAGACCATTACCGATCACGCCACTGAGGCGCTTTCACGAAATGGTAACCAGGTAATAAATGTTGATCATCAAATCAACAGGCGGGGAGTGAGAACTATTACAGTGCAAGGGTAGTTCACGGAGTGCGTCCGATGGTCTGGCAGGTGATTCAGTGCTTGTAATATTAATGATTCGTCGTACTGATCAAGTAAAGGGTTGCATATATATATATATATATATATATATATATATATATATATATATATATATATATATATATATATATATATATATATATATACACACTTCTTCGTTTCAGACCTTATTATTCCCACTGTATAGCAGGGTCGGCTGCCCGAGCCAACTTCCTCCATCTATTTCGAGTCCTTGCATTTTTCCCCCAGCCCCTACCTCACCCATATGCCTCCTCACCACATCCATTCATCTGATCCGTTGAAGGCCCACACTCCTCCTCCTCTCCTCCTCCCCATCACTGTCATGTTCTTATTTCTTTTGATTGGTTCCACCTCTCTTCTTAGTATCTTAGACGAGCTTCCCTGGCCTTTTCCTTTACATTATATATACCACACATTCCTCTTATATCTTCACTCTCCCTCCTTTCCAGTAGTGATATTTAAATAATCCATCTCACCATCCTCACCTATGTTCTTTCCAACAGTCCCTCCTCTTTCCTATTAAAGTGGCCAGTTTCTGCCCCATATAATATGAATATCTTATGTATAAAGCTGGCAGTTGGACTAAGTATGAATGTTTATTCGCTATAGACGCCGAAACTACTGGACCGAACTGAACAAAGTCGGACCATATATGTGTATTTTATAAGGGATGGTTTTTAGCCGGGTGACGTTTTGATCCAGATATTCGGCCGTGCTAACTTCTTTATTATTATTCTCAGAGAAATAAAGGAAGCATTAATCTGATAGATTTTTTCACGAGGATTCCAAATATTCTTTTACTTTTCTTCTTCGATGATAAATTACGATGATATAGAGGATGGTTTTTTAGTCAGGTGTCGTTTTGATCCGAATATCCGGCCGCATCGCCCATGCTATTTTCTTTATATTAGTTGTAGTGAAAAAAGAGAAAGATGATCTCATGTTTTGCACCTTGGCTATGTCAAACATTGTCTTCCTATTCGCGACCATGCAATTGATCTTTGCTGGAGTATCGAACTCGGGTTATTTGCATAGTCAGATGTACTTCATAAAGTCTAAGCCACGAAGGTAAACTTCCATTTTAATTTACCCGTAATATTACAAATGGCGATGATTTCTACGAATAGCGAAACCAAACATAACGAAATGGCTCAACCGGTTTATGTTGAACTTTCAAGTTTCTTTATTGAATAAAAAATGTCAGTATTATTCTTTTACGCCTCCATTTCAAATTTTGCCTTTAAACCCGACTTGACTTGATTTTAAAGCAAACGCGTAGACAGAAAGTTTTGCATTCTCCACGGGCCAATTAGCCAACGGAACAAAATGATTAAAATCGATAGATCTTGATTTTCTTTTGTTGAAGTGTTTATCTCAAACTCCCACCTCTTACCACCCCTTTAAGTCTCTTCCTTTTCAATTATAAAAAGTGAATGTGCATTCACAGCGCATCAAGGAATAAAGGAAGAAAATAGAAAAAAGGGAAGCTAAAGACTCAATGCATAAACAAGCTATCAAAACCATTAAGTCCGTGAACCGTTAGACTCTGGCAATACACAGGCTGTGTTTCTTTCATAGAGAAGAGAAGACTTTTAATGAAAGAAAGCAAAACGTCATAATTCGTACACAATGCGAAAGTATCTTACAGTCTAACAACAAAGTGAATGAATCTGTTACCTATGCTTCTCAATTACTAACCATTAAATTCGCATGAACTTCAAACACAAAATCCCCGAACAATACCCAACTCTAAAGTCTTCGTCTTACCTCTCCCACCCAACCGGAGGCTAACTCTTTTTCATCCACCATTCATGTAGAATTCCACCCATCCCAATCCTATGTTAGCTGGCTGCTGAAACCCACAAGCCCTATTCACCGAACCTAATATGCATAATTTTACTCATTACATACCACATTCTTACCCCTTAATCCCGCTTATTTCTAATCACCCTGTGGCTCTTCCACACAGGAGGCCCCTCTTCCCCGAGCTCTTTAACCTTCAGGACACAAGGCGGAGGGCATGTCTGCGGCTGCGTAGGGGAAGAGGGTGCGGGCTACCGGTAACAAAAGGCAGACAGTGAGACTTAATCCTTTTGTAAATTTGGATCCTCTTCGCTCGTCCTGCGCTGTGGGAGGGCCTACGGAAGACAGAACTTATATACAGATCTATTGACCACTCAAGTCCTACTGAGATTTATTTGGCAATCGCACTAAGAACCGACAAGGAACCTTTGCAAAAATTACTATAGCGTCTTCAAAAAATGCCCACGTGTGTTTACTTTTGTTTGTATTCTCCAGGTGTGTTTACTTTACTACTCGTTGATGTTTTCCAGAGATCTCCAAATTGGCCAAAACGGTAAAAAATTAGTTATGTTCATAAATCTCACATACAGTAATAACGATAATAATTTAATAATAAATGTAAATTATCTAATAAACGTAAAATACACATAGACAACCAGTCAATCACTAAAGAAAAAAAGAAACAGATGCTTCAGAAAGATTTTAACTGGAGAACAATTCCGATATAAACACGAAAACGAATAATTCTAAAGTAAAGTGCCTCGTGTTTATTACTGATAGCAGCCGGATATCAGAGCAACCTTCTCGCGACCCCTGGAAAGTCTGACAAACAGACGACACACGATTCCAGTTTCCATGGCGACTAGGCAGCGTGACAGAATCCAAACGGCATCCTACTACTCGCTAATAAAAGCGACCCAGGTACGGCTCGTTCTCATCACAGGCAAACATCGTTGGTATGGAAGCAGTGTTGCTTTTTCAAACTCGTTCTCAACACGGAGTCTCAACTGTATCACGACTGAAGAAAACATTCAATGAAGTTGAAATCGCAACAGGACGATAGCTAAGAAATGATGCTGAAATAGCTGTTAAATCAACATCACTTGTACTTCTTACAAACCCTGACACTTGCGAGATATATTTTGCTACACGTTAAACTCACGTGTCAGCTTCGTACCAGACAACTATCTATAAAAACAAAATCCGAGAGGATCTGAACTTGTTTGTCCTCTCCTGGATGGCAGTTAGGGAGACATGACACAGCCACCCACCCCCAGGACATCCATCCCCATCCTGCAAATCTGTTTGTCCGCCACGGGTTCCAGCGCGCGTAGAGTACGCCAACACGCTCGTAACATAACAAAATACGTTTTTAGGCTTAAAAATCTAGAAGATTAATGCGTTCAATTAATGATTCTCTTAATATGTAACTTTCCTTTGTAAAAATACAATCTAAATCTTTCAAGCATCTAGTACTATAAAAACTTGGCTCTAAATAATGCGATCTTACTTATATAATTTGCAAACTCAATATTAAACAAAAACCATGCATTAAAGATTATCATCATGGGTTCTCATTATATTATCACTTTTCAGTGTGTTCATACAATATGAAAGAAAATGAGAAAATATGATTTGTGTATATCAATGATGACATAACGCAACAGTAGCCAGTTAGTAAGGCAGAGAACAAAAAAAGAAGTTGCCATTGGAGACGAGACAGATTTCCTGGAAGTCGTGTCTATCATCAGCAAGCTGGAAGCACCACTCGAACCATTTCCTGAAGTTATGCAGTACCATACGAACGAAAGCGTCCAAGTTCTTTGCTGCCAAACAGAAGAGGAGAGGGCTCCAATCTCACTTACGCTGTTCACAAACTTATGTATGACGCTGTTTAAAATCAAGCTGAAAAAAATAATCAGGATGCAATAAATAACTTCTTACTTTCACTTGCGTAAGTGTTCATTGTGGGGATAACAGGATACTTCGCACAAACCTCTTTAATGTAAAGATTTAAGTCTACGCTAAATCTCTTACCAGCACAATGTAACCTTGGTGTTTATATCTCCGTAATGCAGCCACGTGTAAATAGGCAACCATTATTCACAAAAGTACAAAGGCGCCTATAATTTATGTTTGGGATTATTTGCCACACAAAGGCAGCTTCGGCGAACTGTTGATCAGAGGAGGCTCGTAATGAAAAGTATTCACGGGAAAATCCAATGTACATTTTAAAACTCAACAGTAATTCACCACGAACGCGCCACACACAAGATAGATTTCCTTAGATATCAAAAACAGGGCCACGTCAATTTTACAAAAGTAATGACAGCTCAATTTCCTGGACATCCGCTGTAATACTTATAAAGGGGAAAGGTGAAAAACTGCGAGGTGATTTGCTCTAAGCCCATACCGGCTTACTGAGTAAATGAACGTTAATGCTTCGTGTTTACCAGTTTTCTGATACACAAAACTTTAATGTTCTTGCGAGCGGGAGCACCAGAAGTCTTATCATCAAAAGTACTTAAGCCATATTATTCTGAAATTGGGTCTCAAACCTACCTCAACTATTGCTTTGATGAAAAATAAAGTACATTCAGATAATACCTTATAGCTATATAAAACCCAGAAATTCTAACTAAAAGTGAGGGCAGAAATCCCAATGGTCTTCTACAAAATACAATAACTACTATGCAAAAAACATCATATAGCCTGTTCTGAACCGAAAAAACAAGTTTTCTTCCCTAAATTACAATCCTCACCTATTTTATATCATTATTAATGATCTAAGCAATACCCGATACACGATGGTACGAGTTTACCACAGCACACCACCGGAGCATCCTAAAATAAGCCACTTTATGTATGGCAAAACCTCCATATATGCAGGATCGATATTTAATCGCACGTCGTCAGTACATAACGTAGGGACACGTGCGCCAGCGTGATATGAAGCCCACACCATAGACACCCTCCAGAATCATTACAGCATCAAGCACACTCTTAATCCCCTTATAACACGTAATTCCCTCTCGCAGCTACGACCCAATGCCTTCTCTGATCCCCCTGCCTGATTATTCCTGATTAGTGTTGCCTCAGAACCCACACGGGGAAGGAGATGACGCGTTATTGTTAATCTTTAGAGTTTTCAATTACAGCTTGTTGGGGATTGGGGTCGGGTGGGGAGGGAAGGGGGGTGGTCGTTACCTTCAAACGCTCTATTCATCCTCCCTTACACAAAATAGAGCTCTTCTCTATTTCCTTGGCCCTTTGGCCCAATTCCCCTACCTTCAGCCCTAATCCCCGCACAAGTACAACCACCCTCCCCAGGGGTGGCATGACCCCATTCAAACACCCTGGGGACCAAAGCCCTCCACGCAAGCCTTTAAACTTCCCCCTTCCTATATAGTAAGGCCGTCCCCATCCATTATAAAGGCGCCGAAAGGAAAACCATAAATGAACTGATTTTCTCTGAATTCTTAAGGATTCCATTTTCTACTCCGGAATCCAAATTTGCCTTTCCTTTTAAGGCTTTACACAAGGCTAAATGAAGATGGTTGAAAATGTCACACAAAGGTTATTTTCCAAGCCAAGCTTGTTATTCCCTCGGCAGTCTTAATAGGAGTGTCTTCTCCCTTTTTTTTTTTTTTTTCTTTTTTTTTATTGAAAGTGAGGGTAAAATATGTTTCATAATCTCACGTGAAAGATGTTTTCAAGATATTTTTCCTTTTAAAAAGATTTCTTTCCTCCACGAAATTAACCACTATCATAAAATTTTAAATACATAGCAATTCACGATGTAGTACATACACATATGTATACATAAATATATGTATGAATGTAAATATATGTGTGCGCGCGTTTCTGTATATATGCATATTTACTATATGTGTATATGTCGTACTCTTCAAAATCAAAGGTTCATCTACCTAACATTCAAAAACTAAATGAACTTTTCATAATAATTGGGGAAACCGAAAACCTACGAGTTAGTCGGCCTCTCATTAAGCCTAAACAAGATGAAAGAAGAAAGGATCAGGGATCGAGAAGTACCCAAGTTTTGTACATAAAACGAACCCAACCAAACACAAGGCCTAACCGGATGAAGAGAACCCGCTAAAGATCACCCTCGCAGATACTGATCTACTCCTTGTGATGACGGAACATCAACGCGCGCATAATACTGATAATGTTAATAGGCCCATGTCATCCTTATGCGTGAATATCATCTATTTTGATCATGGCATTAAAGCGCAAATCCATCTTAGCAACGCCGATCATCATTTACACAGAGAAGTAGGGATAATTAATTGTCACACTTGACTGCTTGTTTTCAATGTCCCGACGTAAATCCGTCTAATAATGTCAGGGGCAGTATGGCTTGGAGCTGATTCAATACCGACCCCACCTCCTTACACCCCCACCCCTTTCACCCCCGCCCCCCCCCCCCCCCACCCCCCCCTCTCTCTCTCTCTCTCTCTCTCTCTCTCACTCTATTTTTTGCGGCGTCGTTCGCACTCTCCCTCTCTTTCTCCCCCTTTGGATGTCCCCTTCTTTTCCTCTCTGTTTGTATTTGACGAACACCTGATTGAAAGATGCAATGACAAGATCCGCAGACTTTTCATCTCGGCGTCGGGATGGATTGATTCCGAAACATGAAAAGGGGTTTTAACAAGAGGGGAAAATTCATTCACTTTGGCTGTTCGATTTCAACGGTATATTCAGGTAGGTCTACAAAGACTAATATCCAAAGTCGAAAAAAGCTGAAAGGCTTCACAGTCAACCCCAATATTAATATGAAGTTTTCAAAACCTACCTCCTGTCAAAAGGTGACACATTTAATCAGTAAAAACATTCATTGTATGAATAATCTTCGCATTTTCATTACCCTACAATTTCCTTTATATTATAAATCTTGAAAAGGTTTCCATCTTCAATTTGATTTTGCCATCAAAGTTCTAAAATAAATTTTACATTATCAAACAGCCTTCTAGGTGATTGATTTGAATAAAAAAAAATATTCAAATCTCCATTCTTGCATTCTACATGAATACTACTTTTCGTTCCATGTTAGCAGTTTACAATAATCATTACTGTTCTGTTTATAATAGGAGCGCTCTTCTAAAATTAAATGGAATATTTTACCAATAACATTAATCAAAAACTAACAAGCATCTCAGAGCATGCTAATCAAAATCCCAATATGATTTTTAGCCATTACTTTAAAGGTGAGGTTACATGAATTTTGGCGTTTTAAAAATGTTAAAAAATTTGCAGGATTAGTACTCTTAAGCAGGAGTTTAGGTGGAAAAATTAAATACACACACATTACACACATACACTACATATATATATATATATATATATATATATATATATATATATATATATATATATATATATATATAAAACTCTGGGCTAGCTGAACAAGATTTGGGAATCCGACAGACTGAAATTACTTATGAAATATTATTCATGACTACGATCTGTATTGATATACAAAAAGATATTTTATGAGAATGAAACGTCATCTAAAAAAAGATTTCGATTTGAGACAAAGGCTTTAAGAAGATTATGAGGATAGGTGGTAGCAAATAAATAAATGAATAAATAAATAAATTATACAATATGTAAATGATCGCAGTTCCAGATATTGATGAGACTGATGTTGAAAGGTTGATGAGATGGCTTAGACATGTCCTTTGCGCAATCTATGGGTGAATGGTATGTGATTATGTCTGTTGGGCTCTTCTGCACCTGGATTGTTGGATGACTCTGACGGGAGGCTAGGGATGAGCAGAGATTTGTGGAATATCAAAGCACATGAAAGATTTAAGAGACAAAATTTTGCATAGGCCCTTTCCGTGGCATAACGTTGCGGGTGGTGACGATGAGGATAATGTTGAAAGTAACTTATTCTAAGAGGGCCTTGCATAATATAAAACACATCCGAAAGTTTCCAGCTATGATTATATCAACGTTTTTCACACTACTTTTGATCAAATATCCTTACCAGACGGATTTGCTCGAATTACTTGCCAGCGCCCGTGACGTCACAATCGTGGTTTGTGGCAGAGAAGCCTAGAACATTACATTATAATAATAACTGAACATAGTGGGCAAAAGAGTTACTGCTTATCTTCGAATTACAGTCAAAAGTTCTCTCTCTCTCTCTCTCTCTCTCTCTCTCTCTCTCTCTCTCTCTCTCTCTCTCTCTCTCTCTCTTTTAAAAACCCTAATTACCTACCCACACGTCTGATGAAGAAGAAATTTTTGTAAGATTTCTTTGACATTTCTCTTCACAATACAAGTGTGGTATAAATAACATCACTATGGAACCAGGTATCCTATTTTCAAGGAGAAATGTGAAATGGTACTTACGAAACAGAATAAGTATTATAACATGAAAGAAACAACAAATGTGATGCAGTCTCTAAATTTTACCTGACGCACTCTTGCATGTAACTTACTATTGAGTCCTTGAAGACTAGACGCAAAAAACCTACCTTTCCCGTCTTTGATCAAATTAATAAGTGTATATACCTTTAAAAGAATGATCTTTCACCAATTCACAAGGATAAGCTAACTCATCTTTATCCTAGTTATAAGTAATTCAGGGTAACTGTCAAGAGGGTAAGAATGATATGTTTTCTTAATAAAATACACCTTATAATATTTACAAGTATGTAGTACAAAAGCAAAAGAGGGTGAGTATTTACGGTATTGCTTAATGAACGTTCTCTGGGTGAGACATCTGGTAACAGGGGTAGGAAGCCTCTTATCCATTACCATACGAAATTTACCGTTGGTATGACTGTAGCAGGTTGAAGTGACGATTATTGGTGGTTTTATTTTCTCTTAATGGTGATGTTGCAGATGTGCAACGGGCTTCAAGACACTCAACAATGGCTTGAATAAATCCTGTTTAGTCATCCGCACCTATCCATGTTACTGGAAGAATCAAACCTTGATGGCAGCCCATAGAGGTTCTCTCCGCAGAACGGCAAACTGAATTTTCATGGACATTTTCACAAGTGGAGAGGCAAAACTGATATTGTTTTATGATAATGAATCCTAAAGAAAGCAAATGCGCCTCGTCCATTATTTACGGGCCTTTTCTCCACGAAATTGTCCACAACCAATTAAAAGGCTTCCATCTGCTCTGTCCTAAATTGCATTATATCCCAAGCCAAGTCAAGAGTACGTTCTTGAGAAGCAGCAACAGCAAAGCACAGGTTGACCAGACTTTTGGAAGATAGTGTTGAGTAGAGGAGTACAGAATGTGACAGAGAAAAATTATGACAGGTGATTTGATCTGAAAAAAGTGCAAGTAACACATACAGAAAAGGCGACAAATAAAATTAAACAAGGAATGAAGATGCCACAATGATAGGAATGGATTGGTAGTTTGTAAAGTCCAAAGATGGTTTACCAGGGCAGCAAAAACCCCGTAATTACATTCATATACAAAGCATACACATAAGACATGTCTTGAAGTACCTACAACTGGCAAACAGAAGAGTGGATCACGCAGAAGGATGCAGGGCAAAGGTTGAGGTGAGGAGAAAGCGAAATAGTAAATGGTGTGCGCTGATGAAATGTCTGGGGTGGCTTAAGCAAGAACTTTAGCGAAAATGCCAAACTGATCGAGAAAGACTACTAGACAAATGGATCTAGGAGAGATGTAATGAAGACATGCAGTCGGAGGAAACTGCAGTTTATTAACAGAGACAGGAAATGATGTGATGTGAGAGTATAGAAATACAGCAACTGTGTCTACGTACTAGTTAAGTGGAGCCTCCAAAGAAGTGAATATGAGGAATAATGCTCCTATGTATAAAGGAAAAGCTGACAAGTATAATTATAAAGAATACAGGAGCATACTAATTAATATACCTATAGGAGTCTAGTATGGTTTTCAAAGAAAAGGCAAGACAGATAACAGGACGATTGAAATGGGAAGAGTAGTACGAATCTGAGAAGTACGAATTTATACAAAGATAATGTGTTAATCATGAAAGAATTATGTGAAAGTTGAAGGGTACAAAAGCTTTCACTGGGCATTGTGACTGATGACTTCATTTTGTTTCCCCGATTCTGTAAGTTAATGTATTTTTATATGCTTATCATTACCATTACTATCATTTTCCAAACTATAACTACCCGAGAGTTAATTTGCTGGATAAAGTTGCAAGCCGTTTTAACTGGCTTTACTAAATGTTCTAATGTCCATAATATAATTGCAATATCATAATAATTTGCCTGTTATAACCTGAGGATTATATTGAACAATATTTATCATTTCACTTCGTTTGGTGATGTTCAAGGGGGTAAATAATTACTAATCCAACAATTATTATTATAATTATTATGGGAACCTTTATCGTTATGGCTTATGGTTCACGTCACAAAACCGTTTTCATAAAAAAAAGTAAAAAAAGGGGCTTCGATTGTAACTGGCCCCTGCGACCAATGCTCTATTAAAAATAAATAACGTGTGTTAAACTTTCATGTTTCTACGTCACTTCGTACTCTTAAATAAATACTTCACCAATATCATACTGAAACGAAACTTATATACTACGCTATTTCAAATCACGTTCTTTATGGATATTGAGACCTTTTCCATATAAAACTTCCATCACATTTCTACTCCTTTCCCCAAAGAGCTAGTATTCCACATCTTCTCATGATCTATTTATTACCAATGTCTGTCCACGCACTGCGGCCCAAAACCTGTGTTACCTTTTCCGACTAACTTCGATGAGTGCCTTCTCCTGCTCGTATGCTTCCCATATATTTTATGAAGCTTTTAATGAACGGTATATGATCTACTTGTTTTATTATTACATGAGGTTCCCGTTACGACTATACATACTCCTTCCAATCATTCATTCATTCATTCCTATTACCATATTATCCATATTTACAAAATAACACTACTTAATTACATATTTGCAAACTAAGACTGTTTCATTACTTTAATTTGCATTATCCCCCCGGCTGTGATTTTGCTATATAATGCTGACTTTGACACACTTTCCTATTTATCTAATTTCGTTCTACTCCTTGACTTGAATTCTTGTATGCTTTTTGACATTACTTTGAGGTAGTTATTTACAAATATTTGTTTGGGACACCCCATTTTTCGATAGGTTAACTTTAAATCGCTCTTCATAATGTCTTTCCTGAGTTTTTTTAACTACAGTATATCTACAAAATATGACCACCGACCCTGTTGATATATATATATATATATATATATAATATATATATATATATATATATATATATATATATATATATATATATATATGTGTGTGTGTGTGTGTGTGTGTGTGTGTGTGTGTGCATGCAAGTATATACCTGACGACCTCCCTCATCTTAGATACAAACAACCGTAGTCAACTAAAAATCAGGCACATAATTCAGTACTAAATTCTACAGAGGAATAGAATAATTCATCGCCTACACATACACTATATATATATATATATATATATATATATATATATATATATATATATATATATATATAGGAAGTAAAAGAATAGAGAAACTACAATCTCTCTCTCTCTCTCTCTCTCTCTCTCTCTCTCTCTCTCTCTCTCGTCATGAGGGTACGTGATCAACGGGTGCAGTGGGCGATCAGGAAGCTTCAATCTTCTGTTTCTAGTGGGATAGAGAGGCTGACACAGGATCCAATCCTCTTTACCAGAACTCCCAAAAACTAACAGCCAGCATCCACCGGTTGCTTCAGTGTGTTAAAAGGGAAATTCATTGTTCCGTCTGCAATGTGCAAATACTTCGATATTTGGATATGTAAAGTAAGAGTTTATTCATGCCTTGCATCGCTCGTGCCGAGTGTAAAACATTCAAATAACAACATTCAGCATTCAGGGAAAAGATTGTGCTTTTAGGTTATAAAATCAATATTTCCATTGACAAACTAAATCTTTTTCATGCATTAAAATATTCAGAAGGGGCTGTAGATTTCAGTAGTTATCAAAATTTTTTATAATTAAAAAACCATGTAAGAATCGAATTAAAAAAATTAGTATATCTACCACCGTCAATAAATTTGAAGATAAATAAAAAAATTAGTATTCAACGTCCTGAAAAACAAAAATATCAAGGAAAACATAACCCAAACAACTGTATCACTTTAGGCACCGACACAATTTATTTATTACCACACAGAAAAGCATATTTATCTTTAAATTCGAAGTCTTCACATTTGATATTACCGTAATAACAATAACAAAAATAATGACAAAAATATTGACCATCTATACCAACGCACTCTATTATCATCATCATTATGATCAGTTAATTCATTTTCAGATAACATGAAAATTAACAGTTAACTCATTTTCAGATAACAAGAAAATTAAGCTGTGGTATTTACTAGAACAAATCTTCGCATGCATGGTGCTTCCGTGCATGGAACGGTACAGTTCCTCACCAGTCTTCCCATTTTTCCATCCAATACCTACTTTAGAAACACTTTCGCTCTGTTTAGCCTTACGTAGGCGCTTCTACATTCTAAAAACATCCCAATCCTTCTCAACTGTCCTAACAAGCCTGTACTCCCCTTTCATTTACTTTGTGTAACTGTACAGTAACCGAATGGAGCACAAATTCTTGGTTCTTTATAGTATATTCAGTTATTTTTGTTTGTGAAAAATTTGACACTATAGATTCTTTTTTAACCTTTTCTTTTCTTTTATGAAGAAGTAGTAGCCGTCTCGGAAGTTTTATCGGCTATGTCCGGCCTTTTTCTCACACTAAAAGCCTGTTTAAAGGGCTAAATATATAAAAGCCAAGAGCATTTGGCAACAAGCTAAATCATACACACACAGGTGGGGAATAATATTTGAGGACTTACCCTAGGGAGAGAATTTGGCGCTCAAGAAATGAAACGAACCTAGGAAATAATTGGCATTAGAATAAAAAACCATGATAAATTCTTTAGTTGTCCAAAAAGCTCCTCTTAAATTTGCCCTGTCAATTTCATGGCAAAGTATGAACAGGACGAAATACTCCAGACGTTTGCGATGAGGATGCTAATCCCAAGCCTTCCCCTCCCTGGTTAATCCATCATAGTTGCTAAAATACCTAGTTTGTTTGTTTGTATGGTGATTTTACGTTGCATGGAACCAGTGGTTATTCAGCAACGGGACCAACGGCTTTACGTAGTTCCGACCAACCACGTCGTAAAATATACAGTACTTTATTCAATACTTACATCAACAGACAGCCACTTTGGAGGCAATCACCCTCTTCTCTCGTCATGGGCTGCGTCGTATGATCTTTGCTTGACACCAGTTAGCGGTGGTAAAGATTCACAGCTGGGTTGACTGGTGGGCCAACGTCAGGGATCGAACTATGAAGCACGAATTCAGTGATCTACTACTCAGCGGAGTGCGCGTGCTTGCGTGTTTGGTTGCGCTATAGATGAAGCTATAACCGTATCACAAAAATTCCAATGTATTTCAATTTTAACCAATATATCTTTTAATTCTAGGGAAAAGAAAGAATTTTTATGAGATGGATTAGACTTCTAACACTGAGAAATCGAGGAAAGGGTCTGTCATGTTACTCACGGTGAGGGTAAAAAACAAAGCGTGATCCGACCTCCAGCTTACTCGGAGTCGTGCTAAAATTTACGGTCACAAAGCACATTGTTTCAACAACGAAAATTCAAATAAATACGTTATATTTCATTAGAAATAATTGTTCTGTACTGTTTAACATGCACATTATTTAGTTTTTACACTTGCATTCCAATACATTAATTATAAATATCCTGTCCTAAAATTCCTGTATCTTTAAGTCAAAGCGAAACACCTTTTTCAGCAGACCTTTGTAGGATTTTCCGTAGGGCTTCCCTACCTTGCCAAAAAGAACAACAACAACAAAGTAATTTGTAGGCTTACTCCCCGAGTAAGCGAAAATACATGCTAACGTGAAATTCAAGACCAGAAAAGGAAAGATATTAGAAACACTGAGTCC
>NC_087200.1:165882963-165887963 GCF_015104395.2 Macrobrachium nipponense
ACATCCAGAGCCGCTTCTGCTGAGAGTGAAGTACAAGCTCCTCTAATCCCACCCCTCGGACCCACCCGCTTCCCATCCCCCTCCCATGCGAAGGCACTGCAAAGAAACTAATCATATAAATGTTGATCGCATTCGGGGAGTGATTTGGCATAATGAGATTTATTGTTAATTATATTGTCTGACAGATGATTTATCAGCCACCATTCTAATTATGAGAAGTGACGCCACCTGAATTTTGATTCCAGATATTACCTCATGTTGCAAATGAACACTTAAGGGTTGCATACAACTTGCGTATTTATTTCTTTCCGGTTCCACCTATGTTTATTATAATTATACTGATATCATGAACATTAATTTGCAATCACTTCAAAGTTAACGTGTGAGAAATTAATATGTAAGATTACACTAAATCAAACGAATTATTATTTCTACTAAACTGAGGTACAAGAACTTCAGAGGGATATTGTATCTATAAGCTTTAGCTATAATCAAGGTTAAAGCCTAATACATACATGAAAAAATCCTTCTTCTGACATCTCATCAGTAATCTCTAACAACATTTCTTATAATGACCTTAAAAACTGAATTTGCCACACAGTAAATTAAGCCTTATTTTTCGGGTGTAGGTGAAATTTACACTAAATTAGAACATAACTGTTCGCTCGCAAAACTGTGACTAGCCATTGTGAAGATAGTCAGAATATAGTCAATCTGCGCCAGTCTTCACTTGTTTTAACCTTAGTTCTCCTTCCATAAGATAAATATAATTATTCAAAGCTTAGATTAATCATATATTATGACAACAATATGACGGAACTCCGTATTTTAGTTCGATGAAAAAGACTTATCAATGAACACCTGATGCTCTTTTGTAGCATTTTCAGTGTAATTCAGACTGCATTTTAATATATTTTCATTGCGATGTCAGATATATGAGAGAGAGAGAGAGAGAGAGAGAGAGAGAGAGAGAGAGAGAGAGAGAGAGAGAGGTCCCGAACCTCTCAAG
Organism: Macrobrachium nipponense; assembly: GCF_015104395.2. Taxonomy (NCBI): domain Eukaryota; kingdom Metazoa; phylum Arthropoda; class Malacostraca; order Decapoda; family Palaemonidae; genus Macrobrachium; species Macrobrachium nipponense. The sequence continues at coordinate 165,883,973 of NC_087200.1, forward strand.
CAACAATTAAAATCTGAAAAGAAATTAGCTCTCTCTCTCTCTCTCTCTCTCTCTCTCTAAACACACACACACACACACACACACACACACACACATATATATATATATATATATATTTATATATATATATATATATATATATATATATATATATATGTAGGTATATATATATATATATATATATATATATATATTATTATATATATATGTATACATATATATATATATACTAATATATATATATATATATATACTATATATCATTATATATATATTATATATACATACACAAACATAGCACAAAGGAACACGTGCTTGAGAATATCCTTAAATCCACAGCAGAAAGGCTGGTGAAACTGGGGACTTCGAACAAGTACTTTCGTAGTTTATTTCTACATTCTCAAGTTCACATTGAATCAAAGAGAGGACGAGTGCCTTATTTATACAAAGGGTGGACAGGATTACAGTTTGTTAATCTTGTCAGAATGTTCTTTGAGCAAAAATGACATGGAGAGAGGATGAAGAGCTAATCCAGGGTGGAGATTTACATTCCTGTGCTAGATTCTCCTACACTGAATTATCCAGTACTGACAAATTAACCAGTTTTGATGTACCATCTTTATTTACTAAAGTTCCTATTGATGACTTACTTCAATTTTTATCACAACTGTTGTTTTAAAGTATATAGGAAAACCACGATAACTTGTCATGCTAAGCAAATTAAGATGTCAACATTTTCCAGTATGTATCTCAGAGCTCTTAGAATTTGTAGTCCTGAATTTATAGAACATGAGTTTAAAATTATTGATAAAATAGGAGATTCATTATGTAACCCTCCATATATTTTTTAACTTTGTAAAAATAAAGCAAAAAATATATATTACAATCCAACCAGCACTGCAGAATTTAAGAATATTCTCTGTGTACCATTCCATCCTAATTTCAATCCTGCTGTACCCATTTTAAAAACTATTGATATTAACTTAGTATTTAAACATGATATTTAGAGAAGCAAACTAATTAAAAATAGGCTGCCCAATTCAAACAATATTGTATACAGTATTCCTTGCAAGGAAAGTAATGAAATTTATATTGGTAAAACTTCAAAAGGTTATTAAAATGTGATGCTCAGAGCACAAGTATACACTTTTAAGAGGCTTAAAGAAAAACTGTATTGTGGATTATTGCCATTACCTGGAATAAGGCATCAATAATCCATACGGGCAATGACCTAAGGAAAATGAACATTCTGCCAAGATTGCCAAACTGTATCCCCACCCTCCCTTTTATAAATATGGTTCTTAACCTCTCTTTGATTCAGTGGATGTAAGGTTAAAAACGGTAAGGAAATAGGAACCTAATGCCAAATGATGTGGTGACATTACCTGCTCCCATAATAAAAATTTCTATGATGAAATGATGCAGGTAAGTACACTTGGGTATATCTGCTTGCACACTTGCAGACCTTAGCAGTCTATGGTTTCAGTTGTGTAGAAAAGGAAGTGCTTGGCATGGCGCATGCATGACTGTAACATAAGACACGGTATTCATCAGAATGACACAGTTCACCGAAAACTCATTTGAAATTTCTTTGCAAATTAGCGAGTTGTCCAATGAGCTACATGTCCCTCTTTATTAGTTTAGATTTCAGTGTATACCTTTATGCAACTGATAACTTATCCATCTTTTTCCTAAGCTGTTGTGACTAGTTTGCATTTAATCTCTCCTTGATAGCCTGACCCAGTTTGGACCAAGGCTTCTTCGACCATACAATATATCAAGCCATACGGCAAGACAGAGGCGTCAAAAAGGTCATTTAGGGTCATACAAGTACAATAACCGCTCACCAAGGTTAAATGTGACCTCCCGAAGTCTGACTTGTTCGACAGCACTGATCTCGCCCTTCCTATCATACAGATATGAAATAAAGACCGTCTACCATAAAAATGCAATACATCTTTTAATGACCAGCACGTATCTTCAGTAAAATCTACCGGTCACCGACAACTGTGTAGTATTTTCATTATATGCAGACATCCATGAAATTGTGGATTTATCTTCAGTTGTAACAATATGAACAAGTGAGGGGAAAATCAAAATCAAAGTAATATTTTAGAAATATAATAACAAATCAGCATTTTATCATTGAGCCACTTCACGGCAAATTATGCTGGTTATCGTGTCAGGCTTACAATGACATCACCTGCACAACAGTGCCAGAGTCATGAATGATGAACCTCACCGCACAACATCACGTTATATTTTCCACCACTTGTCAGTTCAGTTAATACGTTTCTGTCTATCTTTATTTTATGTTTTCCCTCTTCACTTCTACGTTGTATCTACATATTAATTAGGTTCTCTTCTTTCTATTATCACATACTTCACGTTTTGGCTCTATGCTCTATGGAAGTTTGTGTAGCTTTTTTAGGGTTGTCCCATTCGACATTGTACTCATTTAAATAATAATAATAATAATAATAATAATAATAATAATAATAATAATAATAATAATAATAATAATAATAATAATAATAATAATAATAATTTACCTTCTAAGAAGATTGCACAAAAACATAAAAACTTTGTCCCTATTCGAGGACAGTATTAATTAAATAGATGAATAAGCACAAAAATCCTCAGTTAACTGATTTTGGTAATGTTGTCGATTTACCGACAAGCTTCCGTAATATGAATTTTTTTTTCTTGCATATCTTTCAGTATAAGAATAATTGGCCAATACGAATCGAAATTTATTATACTTAACATTATTCTATTATAACAATCAGTATTAAAATGTTTATGATGCACTCGTGTAACTCAACTGTTCTTATATTTTTCCGCTTAAAAACACTGCAATCTATTTTGATAACTGATGAATCACTGGTTTTGCTCACATATCAAACGATTTCTGGAAAGTGAGATAAAATTACCACAAACAAATATAACTTCTCGGCATCAAGCAACTTGGCAAGTTGTTGGTTTAAACCTTTGATGATAAAAATAAATATAAAATAATAATAATTTCTAAAAGATTAATGAACGAAGCCCTTGCAATAGTGTGAAAACTGTAAGTGAATAAAAAAATTCATATAATTACGTCAACCAGTACGCAATATGACGAGCTATGTTGCTAAAACAATAAGTTACACAAAATGGTTGCAAGGTCTTAAAAAACATACGCCACTTTTGATGAGCTATATCTGATCAGAAAGCCATCCTAGTTTTCTTTATTTCCAACCAGTTTTGATGATTCACTTAACGTTTATTATATCATTAAAAAATTTAATAATTAAACACTGACAGCTGAACTACGAGATGTAACAATTAGCTGCTGGCAAACTAAATATGCGATTAACTTTAATGCGGCACCTAACAATGGATTCGTCACCGCAGTTTCTGAACCTTTTGTCTGTTGTCCTTGCAGCGTGGTGCTTGTGCAATCGTTCAAGCTTGACAATCTTTTGCACACAGTTTCTTAATACGAAAACTCACTCATTGCAAAAAGTATGTATATAGTAATTAGTATGTATGCGTATAGTAATTAGTGATATGACGAGCTGGCTCAGAGGGCAGAGGTATAAAAGCTACGCTCAGATCAAACCATTTAAATTAATGCCATATCCGTGGATACTTGCGATATATACCAAATGATGGATCCATCAAAAATTTTTTTATTCTAATGCACCAAGTATTCGGAAGCTGAATCATACATTTCTTGCACTGAAAATGCATCTCACAACCCAACTTTATTGTCTTTCTGTCGTCACTGCCTTCCATTCTAATACAGAAACCATCCTAACTCGTACTCGATTCATTTCATCCGGTTTTATAACATTTCACCCATTTCTCCGAAATATGAAGTCTTTTTGGTCCATTGCTTTTCTTGGAACTTTCTTGGGATGACTTTTCTCTAGCTGTCCTTTCAAATTAAGACTTAGCACCCTGTGCTGTGAATGATTTCTGCATAATATTACTCAAGTTTTATATT
>NC_087200.1:165892963-165895463 GCF_015104395.2 Macrobrachium nipponense
TTTTCTAGACTGGGTTAAATGTTTATGAAGGATTACAGGAACTTCAACTCTATGTACTCCGACCTAGTGTTGATAATTGCTTGCAACCGAGTGTCGAGTCAACACAGCGTAGAAGCCTGTTGGTACCATGCACATGTTATGCGGCAACGCAGCGGCAAGATGTGAAGGCACACGCAAGATGTGAACGACCCCATAACATAATGTGTCGACTGCTGTCTGCGTCACCGCAACGCAGCGAAATGCGTTGGCAAAACGCATAGTGTGAAAGGGCCCTAATAGATAAACACACGCGCATACCAACTGCATTTGGAAACAGAGGGGTGACCTAACGCAAGAAAGGGGGTCAGACTTGAAGCATTCATACATAAACACACACATACACAATTGAAGGGATTGATAAAAAAACACACCTCACACGCACTTGAAATAAAATAACGTGGCATATTGGAAGAAACGTAATTAACAAATACACCACGTACCAACGGTGATGTAAAGAAAGAAATCAACCTAAGAAAAGCGTTTCAACCGAGATGAAGACGATGATGGGGACGCGTGCTTCCATGGTTATCAGGATGGATTAAAACGAGTCTTTCGAAGGATATAGCGCTAAAAGCCCGTGACACACACTCTGTGTATCGGTAAAACAAAGGGATCTCCGTGTATGTTTTCCAATTATAATATCAAATTACGAACTATCAGTCTTCAAAATAAAATCGATGATTCTTCAAAGTTGTTTCATTTTGCTTTTGACATCTTTGTTCTATTGACAACAAAAAAAACATCTACCAATATAACTACTGTTCTTGCAATGGAAAATACAAACCATGATTCTATTTAACTTAAGAGTTGAAGTGTACAAGCACCATTTCTCTTTGAACATTGTATAATTTCCTTCCTGTTATGCCTCTTTAGTCATGGTATGGATAAATGATGAATGTACAATAGTCCTCGTACCAATGGCCATAATTCAATATCCAAAACCTGGGCTTAGCCATCACGAAAATTTCTTGCTTTTTCTTTATCCGTCTCGAACAGTTCTGGGTCCAGATAAAAGTACAAGGCAGTCTATACCACTGGCATTGCTTCCATAAGGAAAAACTTGACAGGCTTACTACCTAGTGATTACACATGCAAATATTATATATATATATATATATATATATATATATATATATATATATATATATATATGACTGGGGTAAAAATGTTCTGTTACAACAGAATTCCATCTAATAACAGGAGCCCATAAAAACGCCAAAATATAGAGAGAAAATACCTTATTTCAGAGACTGCTGTCTCCCTGTTCAGGTATATACAAAAAGGTTGGGAGATCACAGAACGGTCAGCAGATCAAAACCATTATCTACTTATTGGCAATCCTCTTTATTCTATCTTTCAATTCCTTCTGGAACATATATTCTATGACCGGGTCAAAAGAAAATAATCCTTGACTTACATTAAAATTATTCACTCAGGTTAACTGAATCAAAACATTCTAACAAGTTTCTGGGAATAATTTCGTTACTACGTGACAATATTTGGCTTGCGTCCAAATTATTCTGTGAGACTCTTCATTTAAATATAAAAAATAGAGCATTATTAGTCTGACGTGTTGTTATTACTGATATTTTTTGTTGCTTTAATTTGGTGTTCAATTCTTTACCGGTCTGACCTAAGTAAAAATCACAATCCATTCATGGAATTTTGTATACAATATTGCTATCTTTTCGGAGGGTATTTTTTATATGCATGTTTTTTTTTAATATTAAGTGTGAAGGATATATTTGTATTAAACAATTTCAAAAACATTTCACAGTTTCAAATCCAATAAAACGTAGCAAAGAAAGGGTGCTTGAGGACAATTCTTTTTTCTTTCTGATCTTCCAGTTTGTCTTAATAGTTTTATTGTAACAAAGCTACGCGCTTGGGTGAATAATTTTAATATAAGTCAATGATTATTTTCTTCTGACCCTGTGATAAAATATATGTTCCAGAAGGAATTCAGAGTTACAATAAAATAAATTACTAATAAGTAGATTTCGGTATTAATCCGTTGACCGTTCTGTGACCTCCCAACCTTTTTGTATTCCCTTCTGTATCTCTTTAGCTGCCGTGACCATGACCATGTCTTGGTAATAAAACGAAAGTACTTAGCATCTTGAGTGTTTCAATTTTCCTTCGTGGCTGTAACTTTGTTCGTATAATCATTACGTTGATATTTTTTCATGATTTAAAATCAAATATATATATAATATACGTACATTGTCACGCAGTAACGAACTTATTTCCAGGCACTTGTTAGAATCTGTTTTGGTTCAATTAACCTGGGCGAATGATTTTCATGTAAGTCACCCGGTAATAAAACATATTCCAGAAGGAATTGAAAGATAGAATAAAGAGGATTACCAATACATAGATTTCGATGTTAATCCGTTGACCGTTCTGTGACCTTCCAACATTTTTGTATTCCCTTAGGACTTATACTCAATACACACACACA
>NC_087200.1:165900463-165920463 GCF_015104395.2 Macrobrachium nipponense
TACTGGAATGAAAATGAAAATATAAATATGGAGATTTTTTAAGAACACGAATTCTTGCATAACAGTTAACGAAGGCATGTGACAAAATCCAAAAATTAAAGGTATAACATCGTTAAGTTTTCGGCTACGTAGTGATAGTCAATTTTAATAAACGAAGATTCAACGAAGACCTTAGGCTATAACTAAGACCTAATTATTTGTGCAAGTTAAATCCCGTCCGTAGACATACACACATACGAGCAGAGAGAGAAGAGAGAGAGAGAGAGAGAGAGACGAGCAGGCAAAGCAAAGCGAAGGGTACTCGAGGTGAACTATTCCTTTTTGGAAGTTCGTCTAATCCGCAATTTCGACGCTGACTTAAAATAATTTCCGGGGATAATCAGAGCCCTTATACTCCCATCGCCTCTCCCATTCATCATTGAAAGAAGAGCTCGAATGGCACTTGAAGGATCAGAGATCTTCCCAATGGCTTCAGAATCTCGATACCTGCCAGATTTCAAACCCTCCATTTATCTCACTCTAGGGTTTAAACTACCAAGGCCTCTATGTCTGGACGACGTAAGGATCAGAATGTTCTGGACAATCAACTGGTGACGAGCTTAAAAGATCTTGTACCTCAAGCTTTAATCAGTGATCTAGTATCAATTATAGCATTGCGTGTGTGCTGAACGTGTTCCGAATTGCAGGTAAAGGCGAGGAAAAACTATGAGAAGAGAGCGTACTCACATGAGAGAGAGAGAGAGAGAGAGAGAGAGAGAGAGAGAGAGAGAGAGAGAGAGAGAGAGAGAGAGAGAAATTCTAAAGGTCAATGACAACTGAACATGCCGTCTGTCATTACTTCCTGCATATATTCACTAGCATGCACGCTCCCACTTACACATGCACAAAAGCTTACACACACACATAATATATATATATATATGATATATATATATATATATATATATATATATATATATATCGGAGGCTTTCATACTCATATTCATAAGCTTCGCCTTATGGTACACTAGTAAAATGGGAGGGTATTGAGTTTGAACCTGCAACAGCCAGAAAAACTAGCACCTGAAAAAGACTATCCAAGGTGGGTTCCTGCAATATACCAGCAAATGATAAAATACCAGTACCTAGCAAAATAATGTTTTCTATTGCTGCCAACTGACTTTACGCACATATTATATGTTGCAATTCTTCTCAAGATATAACAAACCGTAATTTCATTGACACTAATTCAAAAGATTACGATTACATTACAACAGATCAACTGATCATTGACCCCATAGAGCTAAACACACAATATTATCTTTCTTTTCGGATATAGGCTATCCTGAACGTAACATGTGTTTTATAACATAACATGTGCACCAGAGATTAATGTTATTCATATACATCGGATATCTGTGCGTCACAGTCTTCCCTTGGTTACTTTACCAATCTCATGGCTGAAAAATATTCTTTTCGAACCCAGGTCGGGCAAGCCTTATGGAATCTTCTTCTTTACACACAGCACCTGTAAGAAGACTCACGTTTAATCTCCGAAGGAAGAAGACTGATTTGGGTCCGGTCCGTTAAATCTCAATGGTGATTTTGTTGACCTAGCACGGGTGTAGCAACCTCACCCTGAGGGACTACCTAAGAACCGGTCTTACATCTTCTGGAGCCATCCTCACTTTCCACCAGAGACATCTGGTGGGAAAAAAACATTTCACCTACACGCCATAGTTATATGCGGAAACTTCAATCTACAACCATGACGATCTGAAAGCCAGTGTCATATAAAAGGGAAAATCAGGAGGATGAACTGCAAATTGTGACATGAATCACAAACATCAGGATATTCTTTGGCCTTACCGTTAAACTTACAGGTTATGCAACAGAGTGGGTCAAGCTTAATGATTTCCATCTGGACACAAAATTTACTGTAAGTGCTATTTTTTGCTATCCTGGTTGCACTATTAAAGAGAGGTTAAAGATTATAATGCTTGCGTGATCCTCTCTCTTCATGGCGCCCAGAAATGATTTACCTATGGGAGAGGTACTCAAGCTACTTTCATTGTCAATTTCTTGGTGTACAATGGTACCACAGAATAAGAAATGGGAAAGTTCTGAATAAGGTAAATTCTTATTTTATTTCAACCGTTAAAGTAGGAGAAAAATACCTAGGACACCTCGTCTTAAAAGAATGGATGAAGGCAAAGAACGAAAAGCTGGAAGACCCTACTTAACCTGCTAAGAATTGCAGTATGTTCTGTATGAATGATAAAAGAATTTGCTGGCGAGTAGAAGTAGGAGGGCGAGAGGAGCTGTTAAATACATAGCTTGTGTTCTCACTATGATCAGTAACGCTCATTGGAGCTATTAATTCATACATTTATACTTCATTTTCTCCTAAGAGAGATCGGTTCCAGAAGGTGGTACCCCTCCAATTTCAATTAAGTATTTTGGAATGGGTGTAAGAGCCAACTTTCCTTCTCGACCCTGGTTATTCCCCAATAAAGTCGACTAGCTACCAAGAATTTACTTCATCACTTAGGTCAATGGTATTTAATTACAACCGGACTTTTCCACGAAACACAAAGAATATTTACATAAAATGCTAATGGCCTTATTACTTACAGTCAGCGTAAAATAAGAATTACTGAAATTAATAAACTTGATAAGGTTGAGGGCAAGAAATTTTGGATCCAAGGGACTAACGAAATTCGGGCATTAACACAATAAACGAACTTTTATAAAATTCGAATATATTTCAAGTGCTATAGTAATCACTCATACTGCAAAAAATCTGTAAACAAAATAAACAGATTAACAGAAATCAGAAACTAAATGAAAAGATAAGAACCTGTATTCTAGATAAAGTAAAATGCGGCTTCAGTATCAAAGACAGCATCAGTAAAACAAATAAAAAAAAAGAAGTTCAAACGCAACCTCTTAAAACTGCGTAAGAAATGCGCTTGTAAAAGCAATATAATCAGCTTCAGAGATAAACATCTTTTCAGAAATATATCTCTGATCTGAAGGGTTACATCTTCAGAGACCATATGGAGAAAACACACAATTTAAAAAACGTTAAAACACTTGAGAGGTTCTTTATTTCTTTCAACACACCGCCATAAACATCAAAAGCAGGAACTTTTTCTCGTTGTCCCTTATATGAGCAAGCGTATATGTTTTCTCCAATTATATATGAAAATCCATATTCATACAAATGCAAGGGATAACTTGTCTATGTATTAATTTCTTATTTCATCACATTCATATTTCTCTATCCACTTATTCATTACCTATTCTTCCGAGAGAGAGAGAGAGAGAGAGAGAGAGAGAGAGAGAGAGAGAGAGAGAGAGAGAGAGAGAGAGAGAGAGAGAGAGAGAGAGAGATCTTTTGATAACGGACCTAATTATCATAACCTTCGTTAAGGCATCTCCGCAGCGAAGACAAAAATCAGACGCGCAAAGGGCAGCGAAGAGCCTGAGACTCCACAGTGATCAATCATATCTGCTAATGAGATGATCTGATAGTTAAAAAATAGAATGGGGGATACTTCATTAATTAGGATGATCCACAATCCATGCCAGCTCAACGGATTAATTATCCATAACACCTGAGAGATAGGAATTGCATCTATTTCCCCACACCCCTCCCCCTAAAAATGCAAAAATTACATTCAGTTATTATCACAAATTGTGATCTGATCTCTTGCAAGTCATCGAAATCATAAACGAATTTATGATACTGGTTTGTTACCAAGGGAGTGTAAGCGTAAAGAACTATGCTGGCAGTTATTGTATGTGTAAGTATGCAAAAGGCAGGTTACGTTAGAGTCTGCCAAAGACCCAAAATCTAAATTTTTACATGGAAACACGTTTTTGAAGATTGAACATTAAAATCAACAAGCTGCACTTCGAACAAAGCCTTCTTATTCGCCTCAAAGTTCTAGAATAAAGCAGCAAAGAACCATTACCAAATGGAACGAACACATACAGTACAATTATTTAACGAACGTAACAGTGAAAATAGATGAATCAGTGTACTTCTAATATGCAGATTTGAACCACTATGAATCACAGGTTATCCCAGACATTTCAATCAGCAAGAACTACACTACGTCAAACTTTCAACCTTAAAATTCCTTCTTCAAACACCAGCACAATGGTTTGCGATTTCAATCCCTCAAACAAGCTTAGCACAGCCATTAGTTTTAAAACTTTTTTTTTCCATCTGCCTCAACTCACAAATCCCCAGCCAATCTAACTTCTCAGAAAGTTACACTTCTAAAGTAAATAGAAATTAATCAGCGATAAACCGACGGCCTCACCAACCAGCGGGATAAGGCTTTAAAGACTCAATTCCATGTTCCAGCCGTAATCGCCAGATTACAGAAAAGAAAAAACTCAGCGCACTGGGTAATCCATTTCAGGTAATACGTAATCAACAAACACATTAGCTAGACGTGAAAGCGGAGTCTTGCAGTGTTATTAAAATTCTCCAGAGTTGTTATTACTTCGGTTCTTCTGTTATTTATCGTTATTCATGCACTCCGCCTCTCACCCTTCATTATAATGACTTTTATTTACTGTTAAATCTTTCCCAGCATGTGTTTATTAATATCAAATAAATCTAGCAATGGTTGTGTTTACAATCAGGTACCGAAATGAATGGTCTTTCTCCTCCACTAGAATCAAGTCACTTATTAAGTCCTTATCACTTGTTATAGGGTCCCACACCAGTTATTATCGAATATTTTGCGTAGCACTTAACGTCCCTTATATTCACGCATGTGCATCACTATTTCATGGTCGGTATATATATATAGAGAGAGAGAAGGAGGGACTTGATTATTACTCAATAAACTTCAGGAGGGTGAAAATTTCAGGCGCTTTTTACGCTTTGACGTAAAGAACTGACATTAATTTATGTAAAGGTGAAGTCTTCATCTCACATTCAAGACTTTCTGCGAAAAAAAAATCGTATTAAAAAGGAATGCCATTTTCAGCAAAAACAAGTAAAATAGCTAGTAAGCTAACCTTGTTTTATTCTTAAGTGCTTGGGGACTGTCCTTACCAAAAAATCAACTGGAAATTACCGCCGCCTCCAAAGGGGATATCAGGATCTTTCTCGCCTTCAGAGTTCTGTTAAAAGAATTCTCCTTACCTCTGGAATTAAAACGAGTTTCATAAAATGTTGGAGTGAAGACTGATTCCCAGTCTTCCTAAAACACAAGAACGATTTTCCTTGAAAATCCAAAGAAAGTCTCTCACCTTTCAAGAAATGTGAAAACATTCTCTCTTTTTTTTTTTTAAAGCTCTCCCAGCAAAATCTACTCATTCACTACTTAAAAACCATAATAAGGCTTTCCTCATCTACCAATAATATTTACTGCGTTCTCCTAAAATATCAACAGATTTAATTAGAATTCCAGAACTTAATGCATTCGCTCTACTTTGCAACACTTCCATACTTTTCAAGTTTTCTTTCTAAGCCTTAAGATTAAGTTACACCTTGGGCTACAAATATTTTTCATATTTTGAAAATCAGATCTATTTATATTCATTTTTAATCCTGAAAAACACACTCCAATTTTCCTGCACATTCTGTAACAAAGTATTTCACTCCCTCTGATCCACGTAACAAATATAATTCACATCCCTTCTGAAACATTACAATATGCGCCCAAAGTCATCACATCAGGCGTCCGCTATCTCAACTGAATAACCGCAAAGAAAATCTCTTCCTTAACTTACCTAAAAGATATGAAATATCACTTAAGATTCTAGGTTTGACTTCCTTTTCACCATGTAAAAGAAACCCAAAAAATAAAAAAAAATGATCTAATCCATTACGAAATAACACGAATTTCTTCGATTACTTTCTAAAGCAAGAAATACAATATCTTAATTTAATATAATAAATAAACTATTCAATTTCCTTTCCGAAGAGTAGTAAAAAGCTAGTCTAATATTCTGAAAATGTGCCAAGCATTTTATTTCCTGACTGAAATATTAGTAATGTTGACTCGAAAGTTCAATGAGAGAGAAGAAAAAGGTATAAGAAATACGAAAATTAGAACCGTGTAGACATACTTCTAAATAATACTGACGTCAAACTTTGTGAATATCAGAACAGTGTTCTTTCCACTCATTTCTAGGTTTCATTCCTTCTTCATCATAACTTCCCACTCTTTTCCATCCATTTCGGCCTCGCCTAAGTAGTTAAACTTTCAGCTCACGAACAGCATAAATGGAGGACCATTTCCTTTGAGCTATTCGTAGCCCATTCTTCTTCAAAAATCTTAACAGGGTTAAAACCAGCCACTTTAGAATGACTCATTTTCTCCTTCACGAGAAGTATTCTTCATCGCAGACAATGCTCGGGGACAGGATGCTATGAAAGTCATTACAGAGGGTCATTAGCAGAGAATCATCACGCTAATCACCGCCTCCAACAGCCCTCATCACGCGGAGAGGTGTAAACAATAAGCACTGGGGGCAGGCAGTCGCAAAAGCATCACGTTCCTAACTTATCATGCAGGACCAGAATGCGTGTTGGCCCTTCCTCAAACTCCTAATGGGCAATAGTCATTACGAACGCAAACGGGGAAAACTCATTAATCGAAACAAAGTTATTTCGCATTAATAACAAAACTTACCGTTTAATCTAAGTAGCCAACAATTTCATGCTGAGCCTCCTTAATTACACATTATATGAAAAATATTACATGATCTTCATTAATCACGAGAAAAATAGTTACGATAGTAAGAGCTGTGGTACTGCAGTACTAGTGGTAGTAAAATAATAATAAGAATAGTAGCAAAAAAAAAAAAAAAAAAAAAAAAAACTGTTTTCTGATGATTTTTATAGACAATAAGATAAAATGGAATTATAAAAATGAAACTGTAATGGTTAAAATTTATATTTGGTGTGGTGTGGACATATTTGTATACCCAGAAATAAAACGGACTTGTTAAATCGCTGAATAAGCAGTAAACCAACCAGTATGGTTCCGAAGTCACCGGTAATTGTGACTGTGATAACATTGTATACTGATGAAAAATTTCATCTATTATGTTCCTGAGAAAAAAAAACAACAGACCAAGACGTCGAAAATAAAGCCCGAACAAGGGATGCCAAGAAAAATGCCAACGATTCAGGATGAAGGTAAAATAGTTGAAGAAATCATAGAAAGATACAATAGTACCGGGGAAATAAATCCAACAGCGTCTGAGACACAGATGGCCTTCAATTCTATTTTTCCTCAGATATTCTTTTCTGGTTTTACTTGCCTACTTATTATTATAATTTTTTTTTGTATGATGAAGGAGTGGATGTAGGGAGGCTGAATCAACTGTATACAGGATTTCCTTAGTTTATACACACTATTGGCTTATTTAGGATTTTGTAAATAACCCTTTTGCTTAGGATGGGGAGAATGATCCCGAAACATTTGCAGGAGAAAGAAAAATCTCCTGAACAAATTTCCACCAGAGACAGCCAATGTGTTAACTGGCAACATGCACGTTAAGATTGTACATGAGTTGGTTGAGCAGACTTTCAGCGAACCAAGTAGCTCGGAGATAATTAACGCTTAAATGAGAGTGGTTAGGGCGAGGACAATTACTTACAAGCGACCTAAGGGAATTACTTGTCAGGCTAGAATGAAAAAAAAAAAACAACATAAAAAGCAACTCCTCTGCAGCCCTTGTCTGGATGCATGCATAACAACATGCGTGCGTGTAAGTGTGCATATTCAGAGATGAAACGTTGATTTCTACAACGACGATGAGAGAGAAACTGTTATATCTACTAAGGTTATAATGAAAGCTGCAAAAATCATAAAGTATATTGGCAAACAACATCCATGTGTAAAACACTATAAACGTGATAATATGCAAACCCAGCACTTGATAATTTCCAACATAATTGCTTATATTTATCACGAAGACGACGGCAAAATTCCAAAAGTAAGAAAATTTTACAAAATTATTAAATCCTTCAGTATACATCACACCATTGCACGTGAGTGTGAGCAAACCTAATCAAAATAGCAGTGACTTCAACGTGTTACAGTATCCTATACCTAGTATCATACCGTGCAAAACTGCAGTTATATTACATATATGGAAGTAATTGTTAACTGGACAGAAATAAGTCATGTCAGAGCAAAGGCCATTTTCTCCCCTTGAGGAAAAGTATGGCGGCAGATTGTTACAACCTTCCGCTTTCTCAGTAAGTCCTTTTATCGTCAAAAGGTATGATCCCAAGTGGTATTAGCCTTCAAATTCTCATCAAGAACTAGTTATTGCTAACCCATGACTTTTGTGCCTTAGGAAGACTCACCACAGTCGAGTAAATACTAGATACATTGTTAACTGCTTAGATCAACAAAATATTCCGGTCACTTCTACGTAATTTCCAGACTCGGTCTGGTGTAATGATCCCCTGAGACAGTCTCATGTTTTTCGAGTATTTCTGTCATTCCTTTCCCTTACGGCATTTATCTATAGAAATGCGAACATATTCGGATTCTGCGGTTTATTTTCATTCGTGTGTGCCTGAAAGTTGCTACGTATTGTGCGTCGATGACAAATTTATTCAAGATTTTACCAAAATTAATACAAGCTGACAAAACAGTATGTATTTAAAGGCCAGCTCAACTTACTGTATGCCAATCTTACAATATGAAACTGTACAAATTTACATCTGTATATATGTACATATGTAAGTATATCTTTGCTACGGTGTTTGAATGAATCGTATACTGTCAATTTGGAGAAATAAAAAGAAAAAAAAACAGAAACAGCATAGTTCGTCTCAGCTCAATAGTTCTGTACACCAAAAAAAATTGAAATAACTATAAAACAAAACATATGAGAGAGAGAGAGAGAGAGAGAGAGAGAGAGAGAGTGAAACAAGTAGAAGATATCGTTAACCATAGTTGAAATGTAAGACGAAACAGCATAAAGGTACTCTGTCAGAAATCTGTTATTTCCCGAACTATGAGAGCTTCCGTTATATATACAAATATATATAACTTGTCTAAATAATAAAAAGTAAGCGAAGTACCGCCACCTCTAATAAATTTAAGATTAATATAAAAGCATAAATCTGACAATGTTGCTAATAATAAAATTACAGAAGCTAAAGATGCTGGATTGATGAACATTGCGAAATAAGCCAAGTCTCTTAAAAGCTTCAGCGCTTTGGTGTTCTAAATTTGATACATGCACTACAGTCGTATCCTCCATGCCACCATTCATAATGTCAAGAGCTAACCAGGTTTTTGTTTAATGAGGTCTGAATTGGATGAATTATCCAGGTTTTTGTTTAATGAGGTCTGACTTGGATGAATTATCCAGGTTCTTGTTTAATGAGGTCTGACTTGGATGAATTAACCAGGTTTTTGTTTAATGAGGTCTGACTTGGATGAATTAACCAGGTTCTTGTTTAATGAGGTCTGACTTGGATGAATTAACCAGGTTTTTGTTTAATGAGGTCTGACTTGGATGAATTAACCTCGGTTTTTGTTTAATGAGGTCTGACTTGGATGAATATTTCAAAATGTTTAAAAACTCAGCAATCCGAAATGGACAATGCCGGTTTTTTCTCTTATTTCCCAAACCCCTGTAATAAGTCAGATATTTTGAACGACAACAGTTCCTTCATCTGTACTGGGGAATCTGTGAACAGTAGGGGCACACTGCAATAATGTAACTATTCACTCATTTTAAATTAAACCAGCCGTATGGTGGCACGGGCCCTGGCTATAGAACAGCCCGTAAAGAAATTTAACGGGGCAAGCATACTCTCGCTAGGTTGAATTGTGTTATGCTATGACAGGAAGCATCAATAATCAGCAATAACCTCTAGTGTGCAAATGTTTCCATTCTAAAACCAGCAACATGTGAAACCTCCGGGTTTATTTTGCATATGCTGTTAAAATCGTTGCAATTAAAAGAGAAAGCATATAGAAAACAATAACTATCATTCGTATCCATGCACAGTTCCACCGGATACTAAACAACTATATTTAATACTAGTTATTTCACATTTACAATTTTACATCCATCAGGGCTCCGCAAACGCAAAACATAAGGACCGAGATGTTCCTTAAGCCACTGTAAACTAATATGACATGGTCTGATTTATGTGTGGTGAGCATTAAGAACTTATTTGTACAATTTACTTGAATAAATGTAATTATATAAATTCAATATCTATGGTCTTGGCCTTTTATGGCTTTTCCTATATTTAGGAAACAATTGAAACAATTTTCTGAGTCAGACTATTAAAAATTATATTGTTGTTTACTCCAATGCAAATAACAATATATATATATATATATTTATGCGTCTGTGTATACATACATACATGCATACATATAATTACATAAAATGTGTATATAGTGTATAAACATATGAGTATATATTATATATATATTTTTATATATATATATATAGATATATATATATATATATATAATATATAATATATATATTCTAATGAATAAACTTGACCACGAAATATATAAAACGTGATGCTATGTACGTATAGATAAAGGTAATGCCACGGGGGAAAGATCTCGGCAGTTCTCGTTATTCATTTTCCTCCGTGGCATTACCTTTATACATATTTCACTAACCTGGGAATAATTTGCAACCAAGGGGAATTATAATTGACACTTCACTAATATTACATGAATGCATACACAAACACACATAACATACAGTATAAATACACACACATATATACACATTTATATAGTGAATGTAATAGTAAATTTGGGAAAAAATTAAAGTTAATGAGATGAACTGTTTGTGCAGTATCAACGTGCACGATGAAAGATTTAATGGGTGAGAAAGATGGGTTGATTAAGTGATAAAAATGTTAGCAAAGGTGAGAATATACATAAATCAGAGAGCTTTAAGGTGGCATGATCATTTGGAGAGAAGAGACACTGGAATGGATAAAAGAAAGCAAAAATAGGAAATTATAGGAGAAATAAGAGAATTACATTGAAAGTGAAGGGTAGATGGACTCGGAACATATATTTGAATAGCAGAGCCTCCCAGTCCAATAAGCAAGAATGTGTTCCAGATATAACTGAATGGCAGAAAATGTACAGAAGGACTGAGCGAGTTCCCGCTGTCGTTGACGTGGGTGAATGAAACCTTTGTTTATACCTGAAGAATGACTTTGGCAAAGATCACTTTCTATAACGCCCACACCCTTTTAAAAGAAACGGCTCATTGCTCCATTGGACTTGTAAAAATGTCTCCAAATTAATAATGTTTATAGTACTGTGAACAAAGGACGAATTAACGATCTTTTGGTTCCTCTCCATCATTGTAGAGCCTAGTACAGCATCATTTAGATGGTAATATAACTTTGTCATTTCATCAACACTTTTATCAAGATTCATTTAAATGAGTTAAAACTCCTTAAAGATCTTGCCAAAAAAATAAAAGGGGGAAAAACTCCTTTCTATAATCTTGAATGGCTTATTTTTTCTAGTAAATACATGTAGTTCATTGAAGTACGCAGCCACCGCAATTGTGAATCATTAGCTAGATATGTAATTTTGGCATAATACCGATACTTCTTACATTAAGTGACGGGTATGTAACATAAGTGAAATTTATTGCCAGAATAAAAAGAACTGGTGCATCTTTGTTTTCTTTGCTCTATGCTTGTGATCAACGAAATTATTCAGATTACATAAAAGCAACAGTTTCTAATCTACAAATTGGTCTGCTTACTTCAGCTTATAAAATGCAACATTGAGATTAAAATTCTTTCGCTAAAAATATGAACAAAACTAATAGGTCTACTTCCTCAGTGAATAAAAATGTCTGAAATCATATTTATGTGCCAGCCTACAGGAAAAAACATGGAGAGGAGGTTATAACTGAAGGCATAAATATATCTATCAGCCATATAAAAAGGAAAGAGCAAAAATATGACATTTCAGTTTTCCCCATTCGATTTGCTGTGATATGATGATGAATTTTTTGTTTTTCTCGTATTCATGGGTGTTCCGATATTTTTACTAGCAGATGCTTCATAAAAAAAATCGCAATTGCAGGAAATATAACAATGAAGTTCAATAGTTTCTGGAAATCGTGTTTAAAGTATCTGGTAAATTTCCTAAGTTCATAGCTGATAACCAAACGACGTTTATGGCAACGTATTTTGGTACCTTTTTTTCATGATTTCACGGTAATAGTTCCTGCCTGTTTCCCATTTCACTTTTATTCTCATATTCACCGACATACTCCCAATAAAATAATATCTGCGTATCAATATTGTTACTTTTCATTCCGATTTAACTAATTTGATAATCAATTTTTCATAAGGGTTAAAAATAGAAAGGATGACTCGATTTTTTAAATTTTTGCTTCAGTTTTCGTCCAAAGAGTTGATCAAAAATCAAAAGGTTAAAGCACTTATTTCATCATGCAGTTATCCAGTAGTAGTAGAAGCAATAAAAATAAACTTCGTCTTTTTCATCTCCTGTGTATCACCTGCTGATGTAAAGAAAAAAAAATACTCATGTTGATTATAACATACCAAGATTTCTTCAAGAGCGTTATCGCTATTGTGATCACTGGTAGCAATCCCCAAGCAGCACAGAGAACAAAGGAGCTTTTAAATAAGAAGAGGAAGAATAAATAAATTAAATAAATTGAATTTACAGTTATACGTGTAATATAATAAAAATCCTAGATAAAAATGATCACTTTAGATGCGAAAAAAAACTTCAGCACGCCAGCATTAAAATCGACAAAAGGCGAGACGACTAACCTTTAAAACCGAAGTTATTATGTGACAGTAAAATCCTCATATTTCTTACAGAAAATTCTGCAACTGAAAAGTAGAATTTAAACCTACAATTGTTCACAGTTTCGGCGGTACAAACGCCGGCATTTTATTCGTGGTCGTTGCAGCTTACTTCGGTAATAATCCGATTCGGAGATTTTCCTTGTCCAATCTGCTTTTCTCTAAATGGAAATGTTACATGAATTCACTCAAAACACTATAATATATATATACACGCGTGCGTACTATATACCTATATATAACCATTATATAAATACATGTATTTATGTATGCATTTATGTATATATATGTGTGTGTATGTATTTCTATATAAATAAACATATGTATATACACATATACATATACATATCTATATCTATATATTTATAAAGGGATGTATGTAAGGGTGTGTATATACATATTTCAGCATAACACTGAAACGCATTGAGCAATTTCAACCAAACTTGGTATACTTATAACTTACTATCTAGAAATCAGCACTGTGGGGGTAAAACATCAGTAGCACCAAAGGGCACCAAAGAGCATAGGAGTGGGAAGAGAAGGTATTCCTGGAAGCGGGGCTTGATAAGTAATCCATTTTTATAAATTTACCATACATATGACTTACTACATGGAAAATAATACTGTGGTGCTAAGACATCTATGGCACCAAATTATATAATATATATATATATATATATATATATATATATATATATATATAATATATATATCTGGTACTGGGTAAAATGTTTCTGTTACAACAGAATTCCATCTCATAGAAGGAGCCCATAAAAATGCCAAAATATAGTGAGAAAATACTATATTTCAGAGACTACTGTCTCTCTTTTCAGGTAGTTGAATGAGAAAAGTTACAGAAAAGGAGGTATTTATACCAAGAGATCCATCCATATGCAAGCCAATTTAGGCCACTCCCACTGATAATCCTTCTATAATCCTCTTAAGAGTTGGTTCAATGACAACTTTATCAATAACATCTGAATCCCATGCGCCCTTTGAGATGTTCATTATCTGTCTCTGTTTAATTGTGGCCGATTCTATCATCTGACTCTTGTACCGACAGTTGCTGCTATAAATTATACGTGACAAAAATTCCAGTTTATTCTGTGGTTATGTTCATTTACATGGTTGAAAATAGCTGAGTTCGGGTGTCCATACCTAACTGACCGTTTATGTTGTATTAATCTCTGGGGAAGTGATTTTCCTGTAAAACCGATATAAGATTGGTCACAGTCCAGGCATAGGATTTCATAAACGCCTGTGTCCTTGAGGCTTAGGGGATGTCTTTTGTTGGACGTTAATCAGGGATTTGGCTAAGGTGTTTGGGTAAGTAAATGCAAAAGGGTTAGATTTTCAGAGACTGGGTCACCGTCTTAATCCTGTCCAGGTGTGGAATTTTTATCTTAATGTTGGGTGTGTCTCTAGTCTTGTCTTGAGGGGGTCGGTAGAAAATTACGTTTGCTTTGTGAATTGCTTTCTCAGTTATATGGTCAGGATACCTTAAAGACAAAAGCTGCTTAGGAATTAGTTCAATTTCTATTTACAGGATATCAGGGGAACAAATTCGTAAGGCTCTTAAGAATAGGTTGCTGGCTACGCCTATCTTGATAGGAATGTCATGATAGCTAAAGTAGTGAATGTATGAAAGTGAGAACTTTGGTTTTCTGTATGTGGTAAATTTGTATTTTGTCGTGTCTCTAATTATTAAACATACAAGAAAAGGAATTTTGTTGTTTGTTTCCCATTCAACTTTAAATTTGATGCTGGGCACTAATGCGTTCAATTTTTAAAGGAATTCATCTATTATCCCAAAATGTTAGAATATCATCTACATATTTCATCCACAGCATGTTTTGGGGCTTTATTAAATTTATTACTGTAGTTTCAAAGTATTCCATGTACAGATTGGCTAAAACAGGACTTAAAGACTACCCATACTACACCCGAATTTTTGCTTATAGAATGAATCCCCGAATGAAAATACGTTATTAAATACACATAATTGAACTAACTTTATTATTATGTCAAGCGCAAATGGAAATGATCTGAACATGGGGGCTAATTTTTCCCTCAAAAACTGAAGAACATCCTGTATTGGTACTTTTGTGAATAGGGAATCTACGGCAAGCCTTAAAAGTTTTATGTTGTGAAGTGGTATATGTGCTTCTCTGAATATGTGACAAAAATCTTCCTCTTCTGTAACTTTTCTCATTCATCTACCTGAAGAGAGAGACAGCAGTATCTGAAAAACAGTATTTTCTCTCTATATTTTGGCGTTTTTATGGGCTCCTTTTATTAGATATAGTATATACTGATATATATATATAGATATATACTATCTATATATAATATATATATATACATTACATCTATATATATATCAAATCTATATATTACATTATATTTATAATATATATGCAATTTACATATATATCTATATATATGTATATATGTATATATATATATATATATATATATATATATATATATATATATATATATATATATATATTTAAAAAATCACAGTAGATGCACGTGAAAACATTTGATTTAACTAATGACAAACTTGAATTTAGTAAGCATAACCTATGATGAAAGGTTTTTAGATATTCCTAGAATTTTAAAGCTTTTTATCATAAATGTTGTTTTCAGTAATATTAATGTCAAGAGTTTAGTAATAAAAAATTCTTCTAAAGATCTTCCAGGCTGCATATATGAAATTCCTTGCAAAAGGTGTGATAAAGTCTATTACGGACTTACCGGTAAATCTCTTTCACAACGTCTCAAACAGCACCAACATTCTGTGAGAAGTGGGCAAATTTCGAATGCATTATTCTTACATATATGAGAGATTTAGATCATCCTATTAGCTGGAGTCAAGCAAGGGCCTTAATCCCATGTAATGACACAGTTAAAAGGAATATCATTGAATCTTGTTTCATCAAGTCAAATAATGGAAATGTTCTAAATTTAAGTCTTGGTTTATTTAAACTTTATGCCTTCATAATGAAAAAATGTGTAGATAAATATAAGAAACAAAATTAATATATTCAGTTTTTACATGTTTTGGACTGTAGAGATACTTTGTAGTTTCTGTTAGGGTTAAATCTATGTTTAGGTTTGTGACTGTGTGATATCGGATAACCCTGGATTATCTCTTTAATTTTTACCCTTTTGACAATTAACCATCTGGTATTATTGATCGTGTTCTTTACCTGATAACATTATCTCCAACTGTATTTCATTCGTTCCTTGATAATGTCATAGTAAAGACGAAAGCGCTTGGATTTCTGAATATCATTTTCCTGTGGTATTCGCTATATATATATATATATATATATATATATATATATATATATATATATATATATATATATAATCACTAGTATGTTAGGCAGCAGCCTGGCCGTGAAAAAACCTCAGGTACAGAAGTACTAAGTTCCAACTTATTTTATGCCTTTGTGGGTTCATAGGCACTACTCTGCCTGTCATTTGAGAGATGTGAATCAAATATACATACATACACATACATATATATATATATATATATAATATATATATATATATATATATATATTATATATATATATATATATATAATATATATGTTATATATATATATATATACACACACATATATATATATATATATATATATATATATATATATATATATATATATATATATATAATTTTCACTACCAGTATAGAACCTCAGTTTCTCGAATGGCAAGTCAGGGCGCTATACCAATTGACATAAAAAGGTCATAAAAAAAGTTGGAGCCTTATTACTTGTGTGCCTGAGAATTTTCCGGCACAGGCTGCTACCTAACATACCAGTGAATTTTACCTAACATTGTGGGTCAATTGGTAGCACCCTGGCTTGTCATTCAAGAATCTGGGGTTCCGTCCTGAGGGAAGTTAGAAATTTATTGATGTGAAGCACATGCTCATGTGTTCATTAGTACCATCATATTCACGCTGAAGGTGTCATTCGAATGAAAGACTACCATTGGCTCCCAGGTGGGACAGGAAGTTTCATAAAATTCGCTGCTCCCAAAAAACCTCGGTATAAATTTACTTAAGTTTCAACTGCTATTATGACTTTAGTTGATCAACCAGAGATCGCCAGAGCCTGGCTCCAATATATATATATATATATATATATATATAGATGAGATATATATAATATCTATATATCTATAAATAATATATAATAAATATATATATATAATATATATATATTAAATATATATATATTACTATACTGGCGATATGTCTGTCCGTCCATCTGTCATTCAATCACGGCCAAACGGCTGGTCCGGTGGGCATGAAACTTGGCAAGGTTATAGTAGGGACCCCTAAGATGGATTATAATGGAGTTTCATCACACCTTCCCACTCCGAAGGGGGTGGGGGTGAGAAGGGATTCCCTGAAACGAAGCAGGTTTTGTCGGTGAAACAAGGCTGGTCATGCCCGTAGACTTAGTTACTTTATGAAATTATCATACAGAATTTCTGAGTACATATGACTTATCCTTTGGAAAAGAATACTATAGGGTAAACACCAATGTCATCAAAGAGGGTGGAGTTTTAGAAGGGGAGTAGATGGAGTGTTAGGGATAAGAAAGAAGAAAAGAGAGAGAGAGAGAGAGTTAGTATTAGTGAGAAGAAAGAGGGAAAGAGACAGTGATGGTTGGAGAGAGAAATAGAGTAAGAGAAAGGAGAGGGAGGGAGAGAGAGAGAGAGAGAGAGAGAGAGAGAGAGAGAGAGAGAGAGAGAGAGAGAGTAAAGGGGGTGTTAGGTTGAAGAATGATGGAAAGGTATTAGTGAGAAGAAAAGAGGGAAAAAGACAGATGGTTGGATAGAGAGAGTGAGAGAAAGGAGAGAAAGTGAGAAGAAGAGAGAGAGAGAGAGGAAGAGATGGTGTGTTAGGTAGGAGAGAGAGAGAGAGAGAGAGAGAGAGAGAGAGAGAGAGAGAGAGAGAGAAAGTTTATCATTTGTCATTCAGAGTTACCCCAAGCAGAACTGGGTCGGTCAGCTAGTATATATAATTCTCTCTACAAATACTTATGCACATTTGTAACAATGATTTATGAGGTATACATTATCAATCATACACTGAAACAGTCATGGATTACCTAACAAAGCGCAGCGAAAAAATCGGTTTCTATTACTTAATGTAACTAAAATTTTTAATAAATTCTGTTAGCTAGAGTAAAAGAGTCAATTCCCTCTCCTCTCTCTCTTCATTCCATTGTCTCGTACTTTTACAAGAAATGTCTAATTCCCTTCATAATTCCGGTATTTCAATTTGAAGAAAAGATGAACATTTTGCATTAACCTTTGCTTTCCTTCAGAGTAAATATGTAGAATTCGTCCCACTTCCTTGTGTTCCAGGAACTGCAAAATTATAACAAAACATTTTGTCATCGCTTTTACAAAAATTTTCTGATGCTTGTCCTTTCAAGTTCGAGAAGTGCAAGTGGAATGAGATAACATGAATCAACTGATTAGCTTTGTTCAGGTGCTTATAAGTGTTGTGTGTGTGTGTGTGTGTGTGTGTGTGTGTTTGTATGTCTGTGTGTGTGTTTGTGTGAGTGTGTGTAGGGGGGGAGAGAAGAAGGAGGAAGAGTTTGAATTGACTTTTGGTTATTGGTTGGAATAATGAAATAGGGTTGTGGAAACTTTGGGAAAAGATACGAGATTGTTGGGAGAGCATGAACACTACTGGTACAATGCCAGTTTAATTTAACAACAAAGATTTATTATAAAAAAGTGTGGCATCAGATGATATTCCCACAAAACTCTATGAAGATCAAGGTCTCAAAACAAAAATAACAGACCAAGAACCTCGCTTGGAACAATTTTCATCAATTTTATACCAGCACAGTCTGCAGCGAGAGATGGCTGGAGGTGGACTGCAATCATGCACGCACGATATAATTTCAGTAACACCTCAGCTTCATGAAATCGTCTGAGACATCCTTGACATCTGAATTAGCAAAGGGACACTCACATGTATTGCCTGGAGAGAGAGAGAGAGAGAGAGAGAGAGAGAGAGAGAGAGAGAGAGAGAGAGAGAGAGAGAGAGAGAGAGAGAGAGAGGATTTCTATTACCAAATCATCTGCCCAATTCTTGTTTTTCGAACGTTGTTTCAAAAAAAAAAAAAAAAAAACTGCAATTATTCAGTTTCCTTTTTCACCGATATTTCTGTCGATAAAGCTGGGATTAGAGTAACCAATAAAATATATCTTCAATTATCGGGAAGGAACATATTCACTTTAATATCTCAAGTTCCATTTACGTCAAGCTGACTGTAGTTCAAGGTGACTGCCCAGTTGAACAACGTACACTTCTGTTACAAAACGCAGAAACAGATCTGGAGTACCGTTTTCTCTGGCTATTATGACATGGGTAAAAAATAGGGCTCATCTGCACATCAACCTCTCCCCTTTTCTCTCTTCCTCTCATTGACACTTACACACACACAGACACACACACACAGACACACACACATAGCACATTCTACTCTTCAAGGACTTCATTTTTACAGACCTTCACCCTAACATTCCTCAAGCAAGCGCCCCTGGCCTTGGAGTCGAAACAATTCAATCCCGATGCAAATTCAATTTCAATTGGGCGAGAAACGAGAGACACAGACCCATCATTATAGTCCCCACTACCACCCATCACGTTCTCTCTGGCAAAGACCTCGTCTGTAATCTCTCTCTCTCTCTCTCTTCCCCTCCACTGATGATTACACGTCGAATACACATGAAGTAAGAAGACTAATGTAACCATACTTTGACACTGTGCACTTTGTAACCACTGGGAGCACAGCAATAGTGTTGTTATTTACATTAAAGATTCGTTACAAACATTATTCTCCAACAATTAATCGATAGGGAATTCGTTGACCTTAATTACTGTTTAAACTACAATCCACTTACCATTAGGTATGTAAGCAAAAACACTTCAATAGATATTATAATTACCTCTGATATAATAAACAAGATGATACTACAGTTTCAAACTACATCAACATTTGAAATCGAGCTTTACTGTAATAAAATTTCGTACAGCAAAAATCGACCACAATCTCACCAATGTGAATTCCAGATCTCCTTGCACTGTCCTTTCATCATCTTTTCTCACAACCGACAGA
>NC_087200.1:165925463-165937963 GCF_015104395.2 Macrobrachium nipponense
TGTTGTATCCTAGGCCTCGTAAGAGATTCATAGTTCCTCTGTTGTTATATTATATCCCAGCACAGAACGATCATCACTAAACCGGAAATCGTAACTCCGGTTCCTTATTTCCATCACTATTCTGTCTCAAATTTTGGCTAGACAATTTCAAATTTCCCAGGTCACCGCACCAACCTCTCACTACTGCTTGTTGGCACTAATTGTGCGCGCGCGTACCCTACACAAACGATTGTGTCTACCTTTTGGGTTGTAAAAAATTAAATAATTCAGTAAAAATATAAATGAGAGTAGTTGAAAAAGAAACCCACAAAATCACTGCGTATTACGTGTTTACATATGCGTATTTACATTTTATTTTACTCAACACTCGAGAACTTTCAGGCCCTATCTGTGGCCCAATTTCAAAAGATGTGTAGGTTGTCAGCCTGGGTCCTCTCTTGAAAATGGGCCACAGATAGGGCCTGAAAGTACTCGAGTGTTGAGTAAAATAAAATGTCAATACGCATATGTAAACACGTTATACACAGTGATATTGTAGGTTTCTTTTTCAACTTTAGAAGAAAACTGAAAGAACTTTTCGTTTGGTTCATAATGAGAATAGTGTTACATATGAATAAGAAATTCATAAGCATTACAACACGAAACAAAACCTAGCTGTTGTAAATTTTATCTATTCCGTATGTGGTAGACCGTATATGTACACAAGATTGGCTTAAGCAAAAGAAAGCAAGCAAATTCCATTAAGGATAACAAGTTCCATATAAGATGCAGCTCCTATCTGCCTATTGCCAATGGCCCATGCTTATGTCTACTGGTTTGTAATCAAGGTCATCCCCCAGATATGTCTGTACACTGTGATAAGTATGCCGTGTACATATATTATTTTTCTTTCTTTTTATTATCGATATCTTGAAGTAAAAATGGTCTAAAAGGCGTGTGGACAATAAAAAGTTAAATAACAGCAACGATGACTGACTTACGAAGAAAGTGATACACTTAATGGAACTAAAAAATAAAGGGCTCACTAAGACTTGACAAAGAGGAGGCTGCAGGACAACTGCTTGTTTTTTGTTTGTATGGCGTTTTTACGTTGCATGGAACCAGTGGTTATTCAGCAACGGGACCAACGGCTCTACGTGACTACCGAACCACGTCGAGAGTGAACTTCTATCACCAGACATACACATCTCTCACTCCTCAATGGAATGCCCGAGACTCGAACTCGCGGCCACCGCGGTGGCACGCCAACACCATACCGGCCACACTACTGACACGCTTGCTGGAGGAAGTTTTGGGGGGATTGGGTGAAGGAGGGAAGCTCTGGGTGAAGGAGGGAAGGAGGCCTTGATAGAGGATTCGAAGGCGCTTGAAACGGAAGGGCAGTGACGTCCAGTGAATGGATGAGGTGACGCGCTGCTGAGGAGGCTTTAGTAGAGGTTTATGAAATGGGTATGTTGTAGGATCAGCTAAGTGCGTTCATCTTTGAATAAGCACTTATAAAATTTACCTGTTTCTCTCTGGACCCAGTCCTACCACGGCATAAGCTTAAGCTACTGAATAAGGAAGTCTTTTTATTAAAATATCTTACTTTATTTTTCCCGCAGATGCCGTAAAAAAAATAGTTGGCGGAGCGGTTTTTCTTTAACGATCTTAAAAACACAAAAGCGAAAGGAAAAAACGTTCTTCCGTTTACAGCAACACAATATATAGAGGTACCTAAGCTTTCCACCACATGAACTAAATGCACTTACCTATGCTCGAGTACCTTCCTCTGAACAGACGAATATCTTCGACATGTTTTCTGAAAAACAACATATAAAAAAAAAAAGAGGGTTAAAATCGTTATTTCTCAAAAATAAGCACAATATCCTACATAAAACATCTGTTATCATAATACTGATAATATTGGTAGTATTGATGAAAATATCAAGTCGTATGAGAAAACAGTACAGAGCGGTAAAAGTAATGAGATTTATACGATATTGAAGTTGAAATAAAGAAATGATCGTGAATCCCGTAATAACCACCAAAAGACCAGTAAAAAATGCAAACAGCGCTTCGTATCAACGTCCTTCCGCGGAAAATAATTCTTCTCATTTCTATAACTCTATTCAACCTTCCGGATGAAAAACCGGGATCTTCTATAAAAGCTCATTGACGGAACGGTATACGAAGACCCTTTGATAAGGATACTGTTCAAAAGTACGAACATTATATCAAATGGAAAAGATAAAATAGAAAGAGAAAAAATTCCGGCCGACACAAAATTCCACCATTTCCAACAAAAAAGATATTAGTGATGGAAAACAAATTTGTTTATAAGTGTATTATAAAAACATCGAATTTTTTGAGCTGGGCGAGATCCTCGTTTATGCATGGGTTACGCCATGGCGTCGTTTCCCACGGTGATTTTAGCGCTATTTCTTTCCTTCAGACCAGGACGAGACTCTCTCTCTCTCTCTCTCTCTCTCTCTCTTATACACGCAAAGACGCACAGTCACACACACACACACACACTCAATTATATTTAACGAAAATACACTCTCTCCGATCTGAGATCGAGTAAGGATTTGCATTACATAACAGTATAGCAGTGCCGTGTATAACAGTTTATAATAACAGTTTATAATATGTTGGAGTAATTACGTTTCTCAGCTAAACCCTGGAATTTTTCTAGCTCTCCTTAAATGCATAAAAGAGGCTCTACAAGACTGCCAAAATGCAAAAATGACATGAGTTAACAAAGAAGAAAAGAAAACGATATCATAACGACCTACAGCCAATTTTGATGTTTGCATATGTAAAAGTAAATCATTATCAATACATGCATAATTAAATTTTGAATGCACACACACACACACAAATATATATATATTATATATATATATATATATATATATATATATATATATATATATATATATAGAGAGAAAGGAGAGAGAGAGAGAGAGAGAGAGAGAGAGAGAGAGTAGCAAGAAATATCAATTTCCATTCTATTACTTATCATTTTCCTTCTTAAAGGAAACGGAATTCCCCCTCCATCCTATCACCACTGCATTGAGTTGCCAGTTACCATCTGGAACCTATCAGAGGGGGACCTTATTATCCCCAGGAGAGGCAAAGGTTGTGTTTCGAGCCTTTATCTCTAAACTTTGAAATGATAATCCAGTCTTTAATGAGGGAGGACATTAGGGAGGCGATATCTTAATGGTTTAGGACGATCACTGATTACGGCACGAGAAATTGTTTCAAGTTGAAAATTTCCCGTTTGTTTGACCTGCAAACTAAATGATAGAGTGCAACAAATCGGAAGAGAGAGCATGCATCCTCCTCCTTCTCAACTATCAAGACTTCATTATTATCATCATCATCATCATCACCATCGCCATGCGACGCAGAAGGAGATGGAGATGGCTTGGATGCATCCTTAGCGCTCTCCCCCGGGGAAGAATACGAGTAATGGTGTCAGCTGCTCTTCTTTGGGCACCAGAAGAGTTGGGCGACCCAGACACACTTCGAAGAGGACGATAGGACAGGATGCTGGAGATGAGCGGATATTTGTGAAAGTGAAAGCACAGGCTAAATTTTTTTGCTAATCTAATAAAATCATCAGATATGTAAATCTGGAGAGCCTATGAAATAAAGTGATACATTTCTCAGTCATTTTTCATGTCTTTGGATAAAATGACCGACATTAATACAAGTTCTTCACCGTACTCTTTACATGTGTTAACAAAACTTCTGAAGAAAATTCTGTTGTCCACTTCTATTTCTGTTTTTCTTATGACAAAAGGGAAATGGTCAGAACTTGTAAACCTTTGGAGGTAAAATAATACCATCAAGACCAACAGCCGTATTACCAGGAAAATCAATCAATATCGTTCTTTTGCTGTATCTAATTGTGGTACTAAAGAATAATGCCTCATACTTTTGTGGGTTTTTTTTATATATCTTGATGAAATACTTACTATTTTTCACACGCATACTGACTTGCGAGTTCTGGTGCCTGATTCTTGGTATGTTCTCTAAAATTAATATCGTTGGCAAAGTAAATGTAACACCGACTTTTAATTAAATAATGTATTTATGAACAATTTTCCCATTCCATAAAGTTATTTTACGAAGTTAATGCCAAATTAATTTCTAAACCTGAAACGCACTTGTCAACAAGATAAGTAATTGCCAAGAAAGTTTGTCTCTTCACTGAGAGAGAGAGAGAGAGAGAGAGAGAGAGAGAGAGAGAGAGAGAGAGAGAGAGATATTATAGCCGAATTATCGCTCTGACAAAGACGGTCAGACGAAAAGGGCTGAAAGTATCCCTCTTCCATACACTAAGGGATGAATAATCACCACCCTATACAATAAATGAGAAGCGCATCTAATCCTGATGTGAAAGCAACATACAAAGGACGGACTTATCGCTGCATGGGCACGTACAGAGGCCAAAATATAATGCTGTAAACGTCACATGCATAGGTGAGAAGGGGAGCAGCCCTTCATCATTATAGAAACACGCACAGATGAAACTTTACGGTAAAAGAAAAATCACTTATCTTTCCACACACAACGAAAACCAATTACTCTTTCATAACTAAACTGAAAATTGCACGTTTCCCCTACACTAACAACAGAATACATCTACGCCTTCCATGAACGTCATACTATCAGCAAACATCTGCCACAGAAACGCGAATTCTCTTTCTTTACATAAATTTCACTGACAGACAAATACAAAGTAACCACCACTACACAAATATAAAAACCTCACATCTCCCACAAACTGCGAAAATGCCACAGACCAAGAAGTATGTAAGCAACATAGCTGTCTCACGAAATACAACAGAAAGCTTTAAACTTCTAGTTCATAAGTAGGCATTCAGTCATCAGAAGATTGCGGAAACAAATAAAAAGGAAAACAGGCTGATACCTTCAGTCCAACATCAGTTCGCGAGGAAAGAAAGGAGACATGAGAACCAAGGCTACCTGGGCCTCAGTACCATGAGTAAGTATATCAAGCCCAATAGAATTTTGAGATACCCATTATGAACAGAGAGACAGTCATGGGCGCCCGCAGCATATTTTCCAAGAGGGGGCAATTATATATATATATATATATATATATATATATATATATATATATATATATATATATATATATATATATATATATATATATAGAATTATTGGAACTGTGGTACCAATAATCTAAGTGAAGCGAGATGCGATAAAGAAAAAATACAACGTTACATTGACTTTTTTTCAATAGTTCCATATACTGTTCGGTTAATTCAAATATTTCTGGAAAGAATATACTGTATACAAATATTATACAATACATAATGGTACCTTTAATTTACCTAAAATGAAAGAATATTATGTAAAATGGAAGGAAAACAAAGTGATGTAGTTAAATGTATATATATATATATATATATATATATATATATATATACATATATACATATATATATATATATATATATATATTATATATATATAAATTTTTTTGCAGGTTTTCAGGGGGAGCAAGTGCCCCCTCTTGCTCCTATGTGGGGGGGCCCATGGAGGCAGTCAAATCTGACGAACCCAAGCTACTCAGAATGCAGCACCAGTGAGTTCAAATTCGGATTGCGTTAGGAAAATAATCGCTTCTGTTAATAAAGTACAGGAGTCAAATAATGCCATAATTGAGGGAGTAGAGGCAGAGAAAGATAAAAAGACAATTGCACGGCAAACTAATTCTTATGTGTTGCCTTTTCCTATCCCACCCCCGGACCCGTAAACGGCTTCTCATAAAAAGAAAAAAAGAAGAAAGAAAGCGCAAAGTAATTTGACACCCATAAACATAACTTCACTTAACCACAGAGAGAAAAAAGACAATAATAACGTAAAACCAAAATGATATGTTCCTATGCAGCGAGCGTAATATCCTATTTTCCGGCTATGACATGATTAGAGGTGGGTAGAAGCAGCTCCTATGTTTATGCTCCGAAACTGTCGTATGAGCCCATAAAAGCTCTTAACGACAGTCGCGGAGCTTCTATCCGCCTTTTAAATTTCTCTCAATTATGCGACGCGACAAATTATATATATATAGTATATATATATCTATAATATATATATTATATATATATTATATATATATATATATATATATATATCTATTATATAGTATATATATATATATATATATGCGAGACAGTTTTACGAAAGAAAGAAATGAAATAGTTGGATACAGAGGTGATGTGATCACTCTTCTGTGTTTTCCAAGTACTTATGCACTCACTCATCTTAGATTATTACTTGAGATGGAACGTTTTTCAAGAGCTCACTGGCTGGCGTCCCAAAGACTCAAGGACCTCTTCCTTCAGATAAGGATAATGATCTCGCACAGTAGCGCCCTGACTATGATTATAGTGTTGTTGCCAACACAAGTGATCAAAATCACATCTATAATTATATCAAGGGGTTATTAGAGGCTACTTAAAAGCAATGGCTATGCTGTGCTGTATTTCATCCCCCGGTACGATTATAATAGGATAGGGTGGGAAGCATAAGAAATAAAGTGGCCATAAATACGTGGCCCTTTCAAAAGCCGCGAATTGAATAATGAATAATTTAAGTATGATATAAAAATTATAATACTAATGCGTGTACGTGCATCAACGTATGCGTGCAAAAAGAAACTGCAAATTACATAATTAGGAGTGAATTTATGGGTCATTATCTATGGTTTGACATTAATAAAATGGTTTGAAATAAAAGCTACAAGACAAAAGATAAAAGTCATGATGATAACGTGACCACCTTTCAAGGAAGCTGAGGAAAAAATCATCGTGACAATGATGAATTTGATATCATGATTATACTGCGAACTAAACAAAAAAGTAAAATACCGAATTAAACTTTCAGCAATAAAAAATCAGATAATTGGTAACCTGAAGGCACAACTAATAAAATCAGTAGTAGTAGATTTTGTTGGTGACCTACCCCCCCTTATAGCACCTCCTTTTTTTCCCCAGTACCCCTCCCTTTTTTCCCCAAAAGTATAGAACCCCCTCTTTTTGGAGTAGATTGTGGTTTTGACTACCGAAGTATAGCACTCTTTCCCATCCCTTTTTTCCCCTCAGTATAGTCACCCTCCCCTTCCAGTCACCCTTTTTTCCCCTTCAAGTATAGCACCCCTCTCTTCCAGTCACCCTTTTTTCCCCTTCAAAGATGAACTCAGCAGCATTTACCCAATAAACGACATCAAACACTAAAGCGATGTGAATGACAATCCCCTAATGCATGGGGTCAACTTTGCATGACATAACGTAATGGCCGATGCATCGTAAAGCAGAGGAAACTCCGCTACTAACACGACCTCTGAATTTTATGATGTAATACGCATAGTTCAGAGAGGGTTCTGAAAGTGGGCTGAAATGTGAGGGGCTTCATAATGATGCCTCAAATTATATATATATATATATATATATATATATATATATATATATAATATATATATATATATATATATATTATACACATTATACATACATACATACATCCACATGTAAACGCAAACTCACACATATATGTATAAACAAAGAGAGAGAGAGAGAGAGAGAGAGAGAGAGAGAGAGAGAGAGAGAGAGAGAGAGAGAGAGAGAGAGGAGGAAACTACCCCATCAGGGACAAAATGACAGGAAGAATGTCATTACCTGCTCTGTTGTGACCCTGCTGGCAACATCTTTAGCTGTTTACAAATGAGTGCCAGTCGTTGAGGTTATTATACTGTTTTTGAAGGCATAAAACGATCAAAAGATTACAACTCCTAAGCTTTTAGGCAGCATCTGCTAAAGCACATTTTATCGAACATACTCTTAGTTTATTGTAGCAAGCTCTTTATTAAACAAAAACATCGTAACTAAAGGTTTGACGTAAATGTTGTGTGTTACAACAGCTAAAGTACGTTCACTTACATGAACATGTTATGGGAAACGCAAAATACAATTAGCTAAAACCCGATATGAAGAGATGCAGATGAATTCATCTGCTAATGGACTAATCAACTAAATACGCCCACCCAGCTAATGGTTACATTATCGAAATACAGAGCTATAATGTCGCATGTTAAAGGTTTAGGACAACCATTATTATGATGTTCTGAGCCAAGACACATCTCCACACAAACAAACATTAAAGCTTTTATTGATATACATTTTATAGTACTTTAGTCAATGGAAATAAAATATGGTGTGTATGTCACTGACCTAAAATATTATAATTTTTTTACTGATTTTCACAATAAAGCAAAATCAAGTAAAAGTATCCATTTTCAAAAACGCTTCTATATAGAAAGAAATAAAGGAATTATTTTGGATAAAATAAATACTGTCTGATCCTAATTAATGTTCAGACAGACTGTGTCATCTATGAAGGATTAACCCAAATTACCCCGATGATGGAGGTGTCTCTAATTTGCTCACCGATTTGATAACAGTTTGCTGCAATTTCCATACAATGCTTATTAGACATATATTCGCTCTTTATGACTTCATGGAGCCATACCAAATACTCTATTGTTGTTTGGTGAATAAATAAGATTTACCAATAATTCACAAAATAACGTAATCCGGTAAGTTGACGATTACCTGAAAAATTAAGTAATGCAGAGAGATGTTGCGAGTACACTATACAAATAGGAAAACTGAAAGCCAAGGAAAACTTGAGAAAAACAAACCTCTTGGGTGACATATACTTATCCTCGCTTGCGTCATGACAGCAGATTCCAGGCCGATTTGAATTATCCAAGAGAATGAATGCATGAAGTGCTTACACACCTTGAATCGAAATATATTCTCAGCATGGAAAAATGGAGGGAAAAAGTCAAAACAGCTGCAGGGGCACAAACAAGGTCCTCCAGTCACCATGATCCCCTCCATGCCAGCAACAGAATAGGAGACACAATACACCTCGAATGTTCTCTCCTCTGAGGATCATAAACACTTGAAGGGGGATTTCTTCATTGTCATATGCCGCACTTCGTCAAGTGGTTTATTTTCCACACTGCGAGAGCCGTCTCCTGTATTTTGTAAATGTCAGGTCTAACATTATCCGCAGGAAACGTATTATGAACGAAAGGTAACAGTAATATCATTATAATATATCTTCAATACCAGCCCAAGCTTACTTCAATATAAAGAAACGGAAATATAGCATATATTTTCGCTATGCACTTGTGTGCATGTATACATACATAAATACATATACATGTGAGTCCGTGTCAACTTATTATAGCAAGCGCACACATATTTTCTTATATATGTTGGGTATTTTTCCGACAGAATTAAGTTATGTTGTACTTTGCTACAGAAGATAACCATTATTGGATGAAAAATACAGAATTTAAAAGAACAACTTAGAAACGTTATTGGTGTTACTTTTCCACGTTTCCATACAGTATGCATGGTTTGTCTTAGATTAGTATTTCATGGATAACCTAATCATACAGACGAACTAAAAAATTCCATAGAATATGCAAAAACGTCATAAACTCTTCCAGAGGTTATAATACCCATACACGATAAAAAGATGTTAAAGCAACGTACAGCAAAATTTAACAGTATAAAATAAATAAATAAGAGCAAAAATCGTGTTAATCAAAATAAAGTTTTTATATTTGTAACCTTGAGCAAGGAAATTGAAAACCCTACTCTATGAAGTCTGTAACAGTTTCAATTATGAGCTGGTAGCACACTACTACAAACATCCAATGCACTTTGATCCAATATTTCTTTGATGTCATATTCAATGTCATTGCTCTACACAAACATGACCCTGAATGTTCAAATGTACCCAAAACCACTTTTCGAAAAACATCAATATTATTATGTACTTTATACCTTTATATTTTGATTGCACCCAACATTCCGACCATCCCACAAGCGCTGTAAGTTGTAAATTATGAAACCTGTTGTTATTAAAGGAAGCAACAAAATAAAATTGTTTTTAACAACTGAATCTAATTTAATTTGGAAATCAATGAGATAACGGAATTAAACTATCAGGAAAATAATAAAATATGCAAAGCTACATATCTGAACTTCCAGTAACAAAAGTAAAAATGTAAAAAATTGGAGTCAATTAACTAAACTTCAAAATGTCAATCATATTCGCCCCCACTTTGGTTATTAGATAAGAATGCCCAATTTCTAAACAAGCTGATTAAGGGATAGAGAAGATAGAATTGCTCACCTTACTGATATAATTGATCCTTAACGTAGCTGAGTCGATAAATATTTAAGTGTACTTAATTAAACACAAGTCCCTCTTCCTGTCCCTGGGGGATCACTATCACCTTAATTAACTATATGGACCTTTCAACAAAATGAGGTCATGGCTTCACCGGACTTAATGGTATCTGTCTGAATAAATCGTTAAAGAAACAGTCTCCGTAGAATCAATAATACTTAATGTCGCTATGACCTAATGAACTAAAAATGGGGCTCAGCTTAACAAAGCCTAATTCACCCGCGTCATTTCTTACCGAAAATTTGGCCGAGCTCTAGTCGTGATATGCAAATTCTTCATTAATCTCAGTCCCTTCAACCGAGCTGGAAAAGTCAATAATCAACTGGATTGTGGTCCAGTCTTAAAGGTTAAAGGCTTATATCAAAGTTGTCACTGGCTTGCAAGCTGTCGTTAATGACGCGTTTCCCGAAAACATACATTCACCGTCTGAGCCTTTGCAGTTTCTGAACCGTTTCTTAAATGGATCGGATCCGCAACTCTGCAACTGTTGGATACTTGTCTCAAATCTAATTTTTCTAAATCGTCGTTACGAATATTTTTACTTGTGGGAAATATTCTCAATAACTTTTTTTATTACACTATCATATACGTGCTGTAATAATGAGAGAGAGAGAGAAGAGAGAGAGAGAGAGAGAGAGAGAGAGAGAGAGAGAGACCACATCCTCTTTTCCTACAAAAATATATACAATTAGACTATGGTAATAAGAGGATTTTTAGGCTAGAAAATATGTTCCCAACTGGAGGAGGAGGTCGAATGATATACGTAACGATCTTGAGTACAAGTAATTCCAAGTAGAGAAAATAAGGCGTTACCTGATTTGATAATATGGAAGGTTCCAGGCATTCAAAAAGTGCGTAGGCTTCGATGGAGCCCCAAACGATCAGTATCTTCATGCCAACAAAATCTGGGCATAATCAGTCATAGGGCGTGGTTGTACGAACAGGGGGAGGAGGGGCACTACGAAGGTCTGTCTGATTAAACTGCATTTGATTGGTAAGTAACATAAATTGCGTGTATGTATGTATTATGTATGTACGTATATATATATATATATATATATATATATATATATATATATATATATTGATATTATATATATATATATATGTATATATATATATATATATATATATATATATAATATATATATAATAGTCACATAAACCGTGGAACCTTTCATATTCATTAATATCCAGTCATAAATGTTGATTAATATCTAATTCACTATATCGCTACGATAACTTGCAGCCAAGGAGATTTATAATTGATCGGTCCTTCGCTACGGCACGTATCAATGATAATTCCCTTTGAATGTTAGCTAGATACACCACAATGCTTTCATAGAGTCATAATACACACATCATATATATATATATATATATATATATTATATATATAATATATATATATACGTATAATACTTATCTATATATATATACATATCTATAATATATATATAGTATATTATATATATAAATAGTATTATATAATGTACACACACATTATATATATATATATATATATATATATATATATATATATATATATATATATATATATAGTATATATATTATATATAATCATATAATCACACATTGCCACATGCAATGTTTGACAACAGAAATCACATGCATATTAATATATATGGGTATATATATATAATATATTAATATATATATATAATATATATATATAATATAATATTGCGTAAAATAACAAACAAGTATACGTACAAGAATGCGTTTGGCAAGCATCTGCATAACAAATGGATCACATAAACATGTTGCTTTATCAAACGAACGGTGATGAACACTACAGTATAACAAGAAACAACCGACACGGGGCAAATTTGCCTTTAAACCATATATGAAATAAAAAAATAAATAAAAAAAGGGGCTGTTGGAATGTGGCGTCATTACCAAGGCACTTGTTTTGCCCCTACGCAACTAGATTTCTCAACCGCTACTGGTTCAGCGTGATGTATTTTCTGCATGGATTCCATTCCTATTGTGTTTGATATCACCTTCACCTTTTGTGAAGTTTTACTAAACTTACTGTCCAACTGATGAACCCCTTCCTCTTTAGAAGCATCTGTATTATACTTTCAAATTAGATTTGGAATGTTGCATCATTTCTTTTGAAAGCCGTTTGCACCTTTAAATCACATCTAGGGAGATCAAACATATCCTTTTCATTTGTGCTG
>NC_087200.1:165943343-165970843 GCF_015104395.2 Macrobrachium nipponense
AAACTTTTTCCATTATGATTCTCATCACAAGTTTCATATCCAGAAGGAGAATATATGGAGAAACGTTACTTACAATAGAAATAAACACTCGCTACTACTTGAAACTACTTCGATTTATTTTCTTAATTCGCCAATTAACAAGCTGAATCAACTTAAAATGAAACCTTCTACGTAATTATTACCGACGTTTCCTCTGCCATTCCCGTTTCTTTCGGATATACATCGGAAAAAGGTTCCGTCAAAGGTTGCAGGTAAATTTCACTAAGAAAAACTGACGTATGTAGAGTAGAGAAATACTAAGATGCAGCGGGGAACAAATCAATATGCTTAGTTATTAAAATTAATTAACAAATGGTACTAATTCTGGAGGGACAAGTTTGTACCCTAGTCTCAAGAAAGCATTCATTTCTAATTTTCAAAACAAAAACAAACACAACAGAGTGAGCATGACGGAAAATTCGTAAACAAACAGTAACCTGGTATTAAAATTAAAGAAGCATACCATCTGGTCAAAATAAACACGAAAAGGAAAGGCAATTAATAAACAACTTCTTCAATTAATTTACTATATTTAGAATTTTTGGGTCCACTTGTTTTCCTGTTACTACTTAGACTGACCAACTGGATTAGTGGAAGGAGCCCACAATCACTTTATCCATAAGTTCATGTAAAACTGAAAAGAATTATGTAACTACAGTACAAAACACATGTTTCCCAATCACTTAGTCTGCTTTCTCAACTTCTAGAAGCACTTTTCGCAACAGGTACTCCTTGATCTCACCAATAGATATGTATGAATAACTAAGTTTGTTTAATCTAGGTCTATTAGTAACTGTATAGCATAAGTTTTGTAAACTTAGCCAAGAGCACACACAAGAAGTTCATGTTTTTAAGACCCTCGCTGAAGGTTATTCACATTTAAAAATATTTTAACAAAAGTTTAAGCTTATCCATATATAATTTTGATCTTCCCCCGAGGTCATTCTGACAGGCATAGGGGCGGAATATGAAAGGAATACCAGAAAGGTAATATCTTTCATATATGAAAGCCATAAAATGCAAACGCCCCGACTAAACAGTAATTAGAAAAATTTTAACGAAAACATTAATGGTTTTGTGAGTAACACTGAAAATCTGGTTAAGGTTAATCAAAACTGAGTTGGATAATAAGGTCACTATGGGGTCTCCACATGTCCAATACGATCTACAAATGAGAGATGACAAATAATTAATAATGGAAGGAGACTAGTAAATGATTGCGAACATTATACACGAATTCCGGAAAAATAAAGAAAGAATGAAGATCAGATAACCTTGCTTTTGAAACGACAGACGTGTTTCAAAACATATGTACATAGAAAAAGTAACCTTCGCTTACCGCACGCAAAACACAATACGTTTTCCCACATTGCAAATAATTAACATCTTGCCGTTCATGGAACTAATTTCAATATGACAATTCTCTGAGAAAGAACTACAATATTACCCGCACACAAACAGAGAGGAAGCCGAGTGGAATGCAGTCAGTTAAGGAAAAATCTGGTGTACACATGGAATCAGATAACCGTTTGATGAAAACGTTTTATTTTACAAATTCAAAGACAATAATAGCAACCACCTGCCATTTCTACATAAATGACTCAATCAGAGATCTTCAAAGGTCAATGTATAATGCATCTCTACACATATACACACATACGCTGAGAGAGAGAGAGAGAGAGAGAGAGAGAGAGAGAGAGAGAGAGAGAGAGAGAGAGAGATACTGCACAAGACAATACTATTCACATGCAAAGGAACCTAGGTAAAGTTGCATGCTTCTGTGGAAGTGGATGGGAGTCTCGTAAAGGTGAAAGCATGCACGAGTCCCAGGCCTGTTTACGCATACGTCTTTGTAAACAACAGCCATGCCAGCAGAGTCAATAGGTCCATTAACATTTCGCGGAGCTTCCTAACTCACTCTGAGCACGTACATATGTAGGACCTGAACTTTAACAACATATCTATACAAGTTCTACCTGACTTTGATGCAGATTGCTGAGTGTGCATCAAAGACATTCTGAACACGTGAGAGACAGACAGACAGAATTGGAGGTTCCAAGTACTCAATCAATATTTAAAAGAAGAGGTCAAGTACCCAATTAAAATTCGTATTCATCGTGGTGTTAAACATTCTTAACGGTGTGACCTGTAATAACCAGCCCTTATTTCGCCGCCTGCTCTTCAAAGAGAACGAAAAACTTGACCAGCATTACCCAAGAGAAAAAATATATATAAAACTGAAAAAACAAGGTGAGATGAAGCTATTCTGGAAGGAAAAGAACGGATGATAGATGAGGGGATCATGGAAAGACGTGAAGCATCGAAATCTGGCATGTGGTAATAAAGAGAATGAAAATTCAGTCCCTCAGTGCAATATGTTGCTCTCACACGTAATTTTCTTTTATTCGTTCTCTTATTTCATAAGCATACATAATGAAGGTGTGGCTATGCGAATTTCAGGAAAGTGGGTAAAATTTGATAGGTTGATACGCTGATGACACACACACACACACACACACACACACACACAAGACACACATGCATTATAAGATTTATTTATTCATTTATATAAAATCATCATTAAATATTTTACAGCGTATTTAAAGATGTCAATTACTGTTTTAACACCTCTCCTCGTTTTCATCCCCAGTAAGAAATACTGAATTGGGAAATCATTCGTGCGTAGATGGAACTACGAGATCCAAAAATGCCAACGATATCGAACATCTTCAAAGAAAACTTTAGTACAAGATGGTATCTAAACACAAGATAAGGTAGTTCGTTATTTCCACCAGGTAGAATCTAATAACAAGCATGTGTTTTACATTATCTAAGTAATTAAGAACATATATTTAAGTCAGAACCCGAACCAACCTTTCCACGCTATAGGCAATCATGCTTACTCCTTCCAGAAAAAAAAAAATTTACCAATCAGCTCTCCTTGATAATTTCTTACAGGTAACGTTATACTTCTCTAAGTAATCTAAAACGTTCGTCCGTATTCCAAATACAGAACGTTTTACAAGACTTACAAGTGAAGAGCAAAACTAAATTACTCATAAAACATCAGAGCAGGTGTCACGACTCCTTGACAGCGAAGAATCGACTACCTAAAACTTAAAACAAGTTCAAAAGGGAGAAATAGTAAGCTCGGGATTTTAAAATAAACACAGTATCAAACAATAATTAAAGCACCCAGCATCCCAACAAAGGACATTTACAGACTGCGATAAAAAATAGTCTTCAAGATATTTTTTATACAAGAAATGAACATAACATGCACTCCAGTTTATTTCAGACACCTTGCGCCTAAAGGAACTTATTTGTGAATGAGCTAAAATATTTCTTATATTATACCGACTTCAGTACATTCAAAAATCATTAAAATGATTTAGCATCAATTAACCTATAACTAAAATTGGCAATTGAAATATCGACCCATGTTCCAAACCTTCGTCGAATATTTGGTTGAAATACTGAGGAACAGGTCAGTAATTTCCTAAATTAACATTCTACTAACCTGCAACAAAAACCGCCATAAAGTTTATCTAACTAATACCAAAAGAACGCCAGCAAGTTGGTCAGACAAATATCAACAAAAAGTTTATGAAATATAGTATATATCCAGGAAGACTGGATAAAACAAAATCGACACAACCAAAAGTCAAAAATTATATCAAAAGCCTGCTATCCAGATGAAACACCTTTTACAGAATTTGGTGAGTATAAGTCAAGATCAATTTAATAGCACATCGCATTGTGGAAATATGAAAATACCACCACATAAAGGTTATCATAAAAATAGAAAATTTTTTTTAGATGGCAATTAGATAAGCAATCTACTCCAATACCTTTTTATCTAGTAAGCGAAACAAAGAAAGGGAGATGGTAGGTAAAAAAAAAAAAAAAAAAAGCTGAAAAGACTAAAATAGAAAAAAGGCCTTTCCCGTAAAAAAAAAAAAATACGGAAAAGTATCCTGAGTAATACACTTAAATATTTTGAAGTTACAATTTTATAAAGAAACAAAAAACACCCTAAAATGCAGGTAAGAAAACTTGAGGTAGTAAATAAACGGAAGAAAAAAAGAAAACCTTATTCTAAGAGAGCATTATTTAGATTGCACACCATTTTGTAAATGGCCAGTATATTGAGGT
This sequence comes from Macrobrachium nipponense, assembly GCF_015104395.2. Lineage (NCBI taxonomy): Eukaryota > Metazoa > Arthropoda > Malacostraca > Decapoda > Palaemonidae > Macrobrachium > Macrobrachium nipponense. The sequence goes on from NC_087200.1 coordinate 165,947,538, forward strand.
CCCTACTAAACTTCAAGGGAAAATGTTATTCACTGGAATGTATAAGACCTGTTCTTTCTTTCGTTTTTCCTCCTTAAACAACACACACACACATTGTATTATATATATATATATATATATATATATATATATATAATATATATATGTAGTAGGTATGTATGTATATAAAAAATAATAAATATATATATATTATATATTATATTATAATATATATATATATAATATTATTAAGAATTAGTAGAAAAACGATAGCGAAATTCAAAGTAATAATGAAGATACAATGGATCTGGATGGTGTGTTACACCATACAGTAGAATGTGAGTGACTGCTTTGGTAAAAAAAAAAGTGGGTCTGAGACAATTGCATTTTGTTTCCTTGGCTATTCCAGTGTCTTCATGGATTGACAAATACGGTGAATAGTTCTACGATTATTTAAAAAAACTAATTAAAATACAGAGCGATGTACAGTTAATGTTGACAGATGTTTGCTGAAGGACTTATATATATATATATATATATATATATATATATATATATATATATATATATATATATATATATATATACACACACACACACACACACACACACACACACACAATCCAAAGGGACCAAGGAAGGCACTAGCCGTGGCGAATTTTATTACAATAGCCCGAAGTTTTTCCCTGATCCCCCAACCCTTATAATAACTTCGAGCTGTTGTTTCGGAAGTTGGAAGGAGATTATATACTATATATATATATATATATATATATATATATATATATATATATATATGTATATATATATATATATATATATATAATATATATATATATATATATATATATATATATATATATATAATGTATATATATATATATTTGTGTGTGTGAGCGCGATGAGGGGGGTGGGGGGGTGGGGGGGACTCCGAATAGTGTTTAGGCACTCATATTTATGATTCCTGATACAGTATTACCTGGCTAACATCTCCATAGTACTCCAAACCATTGCATAACTTGCCAGAACCAATAACATTTACATAATCCCTCACACACGCAGACATACACACAGACACCTGTATGTGTGTGTATGTATGTATGTATGTATGTGAGTATATAGTTTATATATATATATATAATATATATATATATATATATATATATATTCTATATATATATATTCTTATTGAATCTATATAGTAAAACCGATCCCAAAGCAGTCACTATCCGATACGGAAATGTTATTCATATTTTCACTGGAATAGCAAAGGTGGATTAAGTGGGCACTTGATTAAGGTTTTCCAAATCTGTCAATGGAAGAAAGTAAGGTTTGGTTTACTCTGTAGGAGAAAAATTGGATGCATATATTCGTACAACTTCTTCGAACAATTCACATTTTTAAGTAGGTTACATGTTATACAAAGATTGTATCTACATCATATCCGGATGTCATTATTTGTAATTATGAATAAAAATGACATTGTTTTACATCTCAAATACCATTATCTTTAAATCTTGAAAAAGAATGGTATACTTTGCCTCATTTATACATATATAGGGGAATACGTCTTCACAAAAAAAAAAAAAAAAAAAAAAATCTTGAGTGAAACCTATTAAAGCGGTAATCAACTTGCTTTTTTTTTGTTATGATTGCTCAGCAGAATCTTCAACTGCATTGCCTGAAATAGAGATCGCCTGAAAGGGCGTCACTGTGCCATGGAGGAATAAATGGATAGATAATGAAAACTGGTATCTAAACTACTCAAATACCAGTATGTAAATCCGCAATGTGAGATACTTCTTATCAAATAAATAGAATACACTTCACAAATAAACAATTTAACATATTCTACGATTTTGATGATGCCTGGAAAAAACAAAACCATATTTTTCCCCCCATCCAAATTCCTAATTTTTTACTTCCGGCACGATTTAAAAATTACAAACCTTAAATATGAAAAACTGGTGAACAATTTCGCTTCACCAATAAATGAAATATGGTAGAATTCATTGCCGCATAATTAGAAATAGAAATTGTTAAAAGCTATTACACAAAAGAATCGAAAAAATAAAAAAAATGGAAATTAAATCAACATGAAAAATAAGAAAAAAAATATAGTAAAATATCCAATATCAAACCATGCCACGAATAAGTTGGCGAAGGCATCTCTGTAGTGATGCAATATATGAAGTTCTTTAACTTATGCAAGTTAACCACAAATATCCTAATTATAGCAGCCTTCAAAAGCTGACAAAACAACAGCCGTCTAATTTTGTTCGAAAAATTAATAAATACAAATTGTAGTAGTTCGTAAAAACCTTCCTTCATATATAGTATATATATATATATATATATATATATATATATATATATATATATATATATATATATATATATATATATATATATATATATATATATATATATATATATATATATATCTATATACACACACACACACACACCCACACATATATATATATATATATATATATATATATACATCACACATATATATATATATATATATATATAGATATATATATATATATATATATATACATATATGTACGTGCTATATATATTCTTTTTTTAATGTCTATATATTACATATATACTTTATATCTTCTTTTTAATGTAACGTCAACTGTAGAAAGAAAGGGTGGAAGATTTTTCTGTAGAAGTTACTACAGAATACGTGGGCAAACAAGTGAATGGGTGTGTTGAACGAAATAGCAATAAAATGCCACGCTAATAAACGATATCTCTCTCAAACGTTCAACAGAAATTAGTCGAAAAACAAAAGTAAGTGATTTACAACTGACTGGTGCTCATCATCACAAGTAATAAAATTAACTCACATGCGAATAAATTCAGAAAACAAAGCCTTCCAAAGAACTAAGCACTTAGCTACGAAAAAAGACAAAAAATATCACAGCTCAGAATAATATACATATAATCTAAGAAAAAAGACAAACCATATCATATCTCAGAATAATATTCATATGATCTAAATAAAAAAAGACACAACATATCATAGCTCAGCATAGTATACATATGATTTAATAAAAAAAAAAAAAGCAAAAAATATCATAGCTCAGAATAATATTCATATCTAAGAAAAAAGAAAAAAAAAAACATATAACTCAGAATAATATTCATATGGTCTAAGAAAAAAGACAAAGCATATCATAGCTCAAAATAATATTCATATGATGTAATAAAAAAGGCAAAACATTCATAGCGCAGAATAATATTCATATCTAAGAAAAAAGACAGAACATATCACAGCTGAGGATGATAGCCATATAAAGTAAGTATAAATAAATAAATAAATAAATTAACTAATTAATAAAAAAACAAACATAACCTGGTTAGCAAAAGCTGAATACAGACATTACCAAAAAGGCGTTAAGACACTTGGTACCTACATTAACGGAGGATTACCTGGGGATTCGACCAAAATAAGAATGAAATACATTGAAGAAAGCAAAATGCTGTTCAAATAGTATGAAGCAGAAGTTGATAAATTAATTTTCATGTCATGTTTGGTAAATGATTACGTGTACGGGAAAACAATGATTATTGTTCACTTTTACAATTCATGATGATTATAATAAAATCTAATAGATTCTCAGAATTCAAATTTGTTCATAATGCTATCCTGCAATTATCAATTACCATACACTCAAAAAAGAGGGAGGAGGGAAGAAATGAGTTGCCACGTAAAAACAGTACTTTGTGCTTTATTTCTTTGCAACTGACGCCATTACAGAATGAAAGCAGTTATTCCTTCTTTTCCATTTCATTACTAGTTTTTCTTTTTTCAGAGAAAAATAATAGTTTTCATTCGTTATCTTAAATCATTCTTACATGAAAATAATATAAGCTCTGATAAAAGTACACGTTAAAACCTTTAATATTACCCGTGTTAATCATAATTACAGCCGTTGGATGTAAATTTAGACTAAAAATTAGTTAGGAACTGCAAGGAAAAACATTCTTTTCAAACATATTCGAATCTGTAATCTGTATATATATATATATATATATATATATATATATATATATATATATATATATATATATATATATATATATATATATATATGTGTGTGTGTGTGTGTGTGTGTGTGTGTGTATAACTGAATCACGAAAGTTAGGAACGTAATAAATCAATAAATAAAAAAAGGTATATGCCACGAGGGAAAATAAACAACGGAGTATCCGCGAGATCTTTCGACGTTCAAACGTCCTTTGCTTTGCTAAGTAAAGGCCGTTTGACGTCGAAAGATCTCGCGGATAATCCATTGTTTATTTTCCCTCGTGGAATATACCTTTATATATATATATATATATATATATATATATATATATATATAATATACATTATTATTGCTAGTGTCAAAATGCATTAATTCCCCCTCTTGACTGTATAAAATATTGTGTATAAGATTTTGGCAACATTTTTTCAGATTCCTAGATAGCTTAGAGATAGGATGTTTTAAATGTGTGTTCAGCTTTCGCATTACATGTTATAAAAAGAATATATAACGTAGAATGAAGAAAGAGAGAGAATAACTTTGTCCGTTCAAAGCTAGAGTTGTTTTTCCTAATCTGTCAACACGTTTGATTAGAGACCTCGAGTCTTCATTGTGTTATGGGATTCTGTCATCACGTATGATAACGGACTTCTGCTTCGATCGATTGAGTCGAGTACGTGTCTTTTTTGAACAGACTGGTCTCGTACGCATATGTCTTTGCCGAGTGCCACGTGCACATTTCACATTTCTTTGCAAAGTTGCGTAAGATTTCGAAGCTTCTAGAAAGAATTGTGTCCCACAACTTTTTGTGCCAGATCCTCTGTCCAGCTTCCGAAAGGAGGAGAATTCATTACATCTTAGATACTCAAGGCATTCAGATCTCTCTCTCTCTCTCTCTCTCTCTCTCTCTCTCTCTCTCTCTCTCTCTCTCTCTCCATCGCATAGCACTTTTGATTTTAAAGTAACGTAACGATTTCGAACTTATTGAATGGTCACTCTTAACTTGTAAATTTCAGATTTGATATTTCTTAGAGTTTATTTAGTGTTATATGGTGTTTTTTTGTGGAATCTGAACAAAAATTGTTGTGTAACAGCGCCTGGTTTTGTGAAAATGTGAAACAAGCTGCAGCAAAAGAAAGAAAGAAAATGGTATACCAAAAAGGTAAAGTGTGTTATATTTTTATTAGTTGCAGCTAATAACTAATAGGAACAGAGGTTTGGTAAAAACTAATAACTAATAAATATTGGTTACTATGGTTTAGAGAACTGATAACTAATAGTTACAATGGTTTGAGAGAAACTATTTGCGTTTTTACACAATGGAAATTTTTGTGTTTTGTATTTATTCATTTGAAGTGATTTTTATGTTTTGTGCATTTGTCCATTTTCTTATTGAAGTGTGTCTTTTTTATTTTATATTCTGTGTGATTAATACTTTTGAAATTATGGTATTTTCCACATTTTTCTGTATTTTCATTTGCATTCACAATTTAATTGACTTAGTTATTTTCATTAATTAATCGTTGCACATTTAATTAAATTTAACACTTGTGAATTAATTTGCATTTACTTAGAATTCTTTTCAAGTTTCATTATTGTTTAGCACTTGTGAATTAATTTCCAAATTTCAATTATTCCCTAACACTTTTGAATTTTGATTTAATTAATTTTGTAGAATTTTGTGATAAATTAATTTTGATTTAATTTTACTTACTTTGATTCAAGAATTAATTAAACTTTACTTTGTTTTCAAGTAACAGTAATTTTCCCTGGATATTGTTAATTTCACTTATAAATTTAGAATTTAATAAAGTTTTGTATTTAAAAATTTTATAAGTGTTTTCATTTCTAACCAGTATATTTGCATATGATTATATTGATGTTAGGTAGAAACATAGAGTGGTAATTGATCTGTTTTCCTTCAATTAACTCGAAGTGACTTAGAACCAGGGAAGTACTTAAGACTTCTGAAATCAGGGAAATACTTAAGACTTTTAAAGTTGTTGATGGAGTGATGCCCTTTGATTAATTTAATTACTTACAAGATTACCTCACACCTGTTTTGATGAACTTAGTCTGATTTTCTGCAATACTGGTAAGTTGTGTTGTTAAGGGATCACTGTTGCCTTTAGAGTATTCAGTCGTTTAGTGCCTGTGATGAGGGTTCAGGTGTCTGGATTTTGTGAGGTAACAATTAATGAATGGTAAGTGTAGTAACCAGATACTTGGCACTTCGTCACAATATATATATATATATATATATATATATATATATATAGTATATGAGTGCGTATGTATGTATATTGCATACTCTCATTTAATAGTAAACGCTTACGGATAGACAGTAACTAAATAACTATTTACTCTCATTTTAAAGAAATTAACAGACCTATAAAATCATTTTACCTGTACGATTATTCAGAGCAAAATAGGTAGTTAATGCCTCCCTATGGGCTACTCACTGTATAAGAAAACTCGGGCAAACTTTGAAGGCATCGACGTGGCTGTTAAATGTCTTATCTCTTGTCTCTTTTATCACTGCCGACATTCTCATGAAATATAATGAAATTTTATCTCCATCTTCCTACATACCGCTGCATTAAAGATATTTAATAAACGCCTCTCTCTCTCTCTCTCTCTCTCTCTCTCTCTCTCTCTCTCTCTCTTCCTGTGATAAGCAGCTTCATACATTAACTTAATAATCTGATACAAATAACAATTTCCCTACAAAGGTTTCGCTCGGCAAATACCAGATAAACGAGAATTCATACATTAATAGCTTTTTTATTCTTGAATCAACATTCATTACTTATGAATTGCCATTAACTGTATGCACAGACATTACACGTGCCTTCCAGCTTTTTCCTCATGGAATGCACAATTTAGACCAAAGGCCAAGTCAGGGACCTTTGAGGTCATTCAGCGCGGAAATGGAAATTGTGAGCAAAATGTCTTATTAAACGTGTAACACATGGAAAACCTTGCAGTTGCACTATGCAACAGTTGTAAGGGGAGGGCGGAAAGAACGATAAAAAAAAGAACAAGAATGGAGGGCTAGCTTCATTAAAATGATTTTTTCAAGGAAAATTACTCGTATGATCATTGCTTCCTTGTTTATTCAGTAAGAATTTCCATTTTGATTAATCACGATGAATACATACCTCTAAATGCATGTATAAAAATGATGGTTATACATATGCATACAATTAAATTACCGAAACGTTATGAATGATTGCGGACTGAACTTGGTTGAATTGTCCCTCCTTCGGTCACCATAACTGGCGGAGGGGTCATGGACTCCGTTGCTGTTTAGAATATAATTCCCTAAGAAGTCAGACACAGAGTTACTTGCAATTCACTTGCACTGCCGTCCATAGCAAGCACATTTCCGTTATGTTATTTAGTTTTACTGAAAAGTGGAAATGACAGAGGCTAGATACTGGTTTCATAGCATAGCCGAAAGTTATATCGGTATACGACAAGACTTCCTCCATATAGGCATTAATGTCTGACAAAGCTAGACATATCAAACGTTCCAAATTTGAATAGTGTATGAACGTGAAAACAATGGATATTTCTAGGGTACCAGAAACATTCATGGACAGACTAAAATGCACTCCGCACCCAAGAGGACATCCTAGTAGAAAATAACAGTATAATGCAAACTGGCACATGATGGCCTTCATTCATTACTTTTCAGCTTTAACTGTTAACAGTTCTTAAACCGATGATCTAGGTGTGGGGTATGATTATGAGGGAACGAACGTCATTTAATCTTGTCCATCACAGAGTACTATGTAGATGATTTAATTCTTTCAATGTAATGATCGCCACTTAAAATTATGAATTCTCTCTCTCTCTCTCTCTCTCTCTCTCTCTCTCTCTCTCTCTCTCTCTCTGTTTTGGGTGATCGATTGCAGAGGTCATAAAAATGCTGGGAACGTGTGATTACCTTTCATTCATCATCCGAATGAGCTACTGTTCGCATTCAGATAATAGAGGAACACCTGGTACGAAGGCCCGATTCCGCTCAGCGAAATGATTTGATTCGTATAGGCCAGCATTAATTGACTTAGCATTTCTTCCATGACAACAAGCAATTTCGATAAAATGCAACATAAATCAACCTTATTTACAAGACTGAAAATAAATGAACACAAATGAATACCCATTCATGCTATATTTCTCTTCAGAGTTATAAGTGTGTGTGTGTGTGTGTGTGTATGTGTGTGTGTATCTATATACCTATAATATGATATATATATATATATATATATATATATATATATACTATATATATATATATAGGTATGAAAGTCCCCATTAAAAGACTCTGGTTTAAAGCTAAGGACTATATTTCCACCGAAATATAGTCCGTAGCTTTAGACTAGTCTTTTAATGGGCCTCTTATACTTGAGAGTATCCTGTTTTATCAGAAGAATTTATTTACACACACACACACAAATATATATTATATATATATATATATATATATATATATATATATATATATATATATATATATATATATATATATATATATATATATATTTAAAACTAATGACTGTCATAACCTCTGGCTTCCACATCTTTGCCGCCACATGCCTAAAATTTATATAATTTACGAATATCTCCCTAACTGTAGAACAGCAGTATTCAGGTTTCCAAGTTAATTAACATCAATCCATTTGCTTCATATACTTCCAAAAACGTGTACAAATCTCCTATTCAGTATTTTGGAAGTACAAAAATCATTACCTCTTATGTAATGAAGCTTCATTAACAAATCAGAATTTTCAAAGAATATCATTTGTGCTTTCTAAATCAAATGGAATACGTTTAAAGATATTCTGATATTGAATATACTTACTTTTAAACTTTCGTCAGAGCGTATGTTAAATTAAATTATTTACATTTACATGTAATTTCCATTTCAATTCTGAATGGAATAAAAGTGGAAGAAAAAATCTATGAACATCATGCACATTAACTTCTAAGAAATGAAGAACAGCGTCATTGATATATTGATGTTAATAGAAATATTTGATCATTATTTTAAATATTTCCGCGAAACGATATAAATTTTATTATGTCTATGAAACACATTCACTTTGACAGTATCGACAGAAGAAACACTGACCCCGACAAAATCCTTCATTAGACATATCTTGTTTAAAGGTTTCTGTGAAAGGCATCTTTCATTGTGGACAGGGAACTAAAATTTCTTTCGAAAGTTTGAAAATCAACACAAATGTTGGTAAGCCATGTAGGAGAACAAAGCTAACTAAGTTTTATATTAAAATCATCGCTATATTAAATAAACAACAACTGCATTTCTATTTAAGCACATCTACAACTAAATTCGTATAAAATCGTATACGTGTGAAATGGCCCAAATCAACGTAGGCATTACGAGAGGCTCGAGGTAACAATATGCTTATAACATAGCAACTGAAAGAGAGAGAAGGCTGTGCAAATTTCAAAAAGATACACATAGATCTCAAGGCAAGTGTCCAAAGTAAGAAAGCAGGGAAAAAAAGGAAGCTAAGATTGCCGATAATTATATAATTTGACACCAACGGATAACTTTAGTTTTGAATTTTTCCTCTTGCCACGATATATGCAGCACGAAGCGAGGATAAAGAAATTTTGAATCACTACTAAAGATGCTTTTCGTATAAATACGAATGGAAATTTCAGGAGAAAACACCTCATACTTATGCAAGTTTGATGAACTGACTACGTAGAACAAACGGTGATCAAAGCTGTGGTTACTGTAAAAATGCATTTAACGTCTGAACTAGAAGAGATTATACACACTTTACACACACACACACACACACACACACACACACACACACACACACATATATATATAATATATAATATATATAATATTATATATAAAGATAATATAATTATATATAATTATAAATATATATATTCATATATAATATATATATATAACTATATTCATATAAATATAAATAATTCACCCGGCGAATTTATCGCAACAGCCAAAATAAATTCATGGATTAGGCAAGAACAATGGGAAAACGTCCTTATAACCGCATTGCATAACCTACGGAATAAAGCAGCATTTTCGCTTATCAGCGAATCTGGTAAAAAAAAACTGTAAAAATAATCCACTAGAAATACCATAAAGAAAAAGTTATTAATCTGCAAAATATTTGCAACGATGACGCAACATTTTAAAAGAAGCAATCAATCACAATGAACCTATCTTTGAAATACAAATTATGGCCTTTATTCTTACGCTCACATGAATGAAAATATCAAATGACTTATAGTTCCTGTATCATTATAAAATTTAACAGTTCTTAAATTAAGGCTGTGGTAAATACAGTCATTACGATGATGATATGATTTACGAAACGGGCAGATATAATATATATTATATTAGTAAAATTAACTATTCCCACTTGAAATATGGGCAACTTACAGCTGGAAATCGATAAATCTTTTGAGAAACAGTGAAGGGCTAATACAATTCAAAAGTGAACAGAAATACTAAAATATAATAAATCAAAAGCAGAAAAAATTCAGTTGAAAACAAAATATTGATGAACTATACTGATGATTAGGTTACCGATCATCAAAGGCTTTAAGGAAAGATCATTCATCACTGCAGTTTCAGTTGCTTACTAAAATCACTTTTGCCTGTCAACATAAACTTACCTTGCTATTCTAATGCTTTTCATGTTTTGCATTTGTCTTAGGAAAAACATCCAATCTTAGCTCTGGATATTTCTTCACTATACTTTCATCACAATATACTTTTTTAATTTAGAAAAAGGAAAGGATACTTAGCTTATATTTTTGGTATTGTACGACAATAAAGGAATACTTGTTCATGATACTATAATTATGATTTACATTTCACAATTTTGAATTAGTCTTTGTTCATACATTAAGTAACTGATATATATATATATAACAAAATATATTCAGTTTTCAAGAAAGACAGTTATGTATATATATCCGTAAATATCATGTTATTCTTTGTTACTGCTACTATTAGTTTCACCCACTACAAATATGGCTGCAAATACCACACACGCACATAGCGTTTAATTACAGTGAAATTAGCTCTTTCAATGTGGTGATATAGAAACATGAAAAGCATTTAAAAACAAAAATGTCACATGCTGTACACGGAATCGTTACTGAAGTACTCATGGAGAATTCATGCAAATTTTGTCACAGACAGAAATTTGGTTAACACACCAAAGACACAGTTAGAGAGAGTTGGAAAAAGATACGAGATATATAGTTAAATTAATTTACACCTGATCAATAAAGTGTAATATTCTGAAGTACTGCTGTTCACTTTAGACTGAAAATGAAATAGACTCACAGAAACACTTTAAGATAAATCGGACATTCTAATACTTTATAAAAAAAAAAAAACGAATAAGCACAACACTATTTCAGTTTCTTTTAAAATCTAGACCTTCTTACCTTCATGACTTTCCTTTAAAGTTCGCTCGCGGCAGGATGCTTTTCATTTATTCACTTGGAGTCATTCAGGCCAATAGCCCGTTTCTTTCATTAGCTTTATATATGAATGATTGACTGCAAACCCTTGCTGTAATTCTTAACCGTAAAAAAGTAGTCCGTGTCATTCTTATTGTAGTCCTTGCTGGGTCATGACGCTTTTACAGAGTAAAATACTATTAACTATACTATTAACTATACAGTATAATTAAAAGTAAAACGACCCAAGTACAGAGTAGTACGTGTCTCTGACAAAGGCCCAAAGGGGAATGAATTAAAAAGGAAAGTTTTATAAAATACTAATAGTAGAGCCCAATATCCGTTTAAATAAACATAAACCCCTTTCGAGAACCTTCCATCTACGATACTGCGGCCTAGGAAACTAAATTCCATTTTAAGCGAGAACATATAGCAACAGGAGATGTCCTTAGAGGACCCATACAACGCATTTCACGGTCAAAACAAGAAGGCGGCTTAAAAATATTTCTCCGAGGCGTTCAACTCCCGGTGGATCTCCCCTCGTTAAATATCCAAACGGATATTAAAATGTTTCGGATGTTTTCCCACATAACACTTCCTTTCGCTAAGAAACAATCCAGTTTTTTTTTTTTTTTTTATGGGATAAAGGATTGGGGAAAGGGGAGGGAGGTGAAAGACCTCCATCGTGGGAATTCAATTCCCAATGTATAAAACGATGTTTTGATTAAAAAAAAATGAAGGGAAGAACAAAGAATTAAAAAACAAACAAACAAACAAACGCATTAAGAAACAAAAGACTTGTAATTCGTCTTTCAAAAGAGGACAGGCTCTTAAAATTGATACTATCTTACACACACACACACACACACACACGCACATACAAATTAAATTATATATATATATATATATATATATATATATGTGTGTGTGTGTGTGTGTGTGTATGTGTGTATTATTTAATTTTCCATATAACAATACATAGTATGTTATGTATATATATATAATATATTATATATATATATATATCATATATATATATATATATATATATCAGAGAGAGAGAGAGGGAGAGAGAGGAGAGAGCGAGAGAGAGAAGAGAGACAGAAATAGAGAGAGAGAGAATGTAAAATGTAATTAAACCACTCATACAAACTTACAACCACAGGTCATTTATGAAAATGAGCAAAATTTCATTGAAAAAAACATAAGAAGTTGGAACCTTCAAGTATGACATAGGAGGAATTGAAAAATTGTCACTTCTTCGCAAACATTGCATTTCAAGATTTGTACACAATGCAAACACGAAGCATTACTACTTGGAAGAAAGCGAATGAAAGGAAGGGAACGTTCTTGAGACCAAAAGCAAATAATGAGAAAAAGCCAGAGAGAAAAGAAGTTAATTACAAGGGAAGAGCAATTTTATGCAAATGTGGAATGTCATCCCGAGCTCATTTCATGGGCTAACTTGCTGTAGAATGAGGCTCCAAGGCACATTTTTGTTCATGAGCGAAGCGCTTGGATGGGAAAAGAAAACTCCTTCCTGGTGGCGGGAGAGGAAGGCAGAGAAAATGTTCAATCAACCGTTGGAGCAAATGACATGCATACGAACGTACCGCCGTGCCTCCCCCACCCCGACCCTTTCCCGGGTTGTGCGATCAACCGTAAAAGCAAATATATCATTCCAGCACTATTTTACACTTTATATGCACGACATCAACGATTATGAATAAATCCTACCATGTCAAAACTAACGCTCGATCAACCATAAAAGGCGAATTTCAAAAGGGCTTGCAACAACAATTCGTTCCCTGTCTCAGCTGACGTTCGATCAACTACTGAGTCCAATTAAGGAATATTCAGCTAATATCGGAGTGTTACAACAAACACCTCATCGACGCAAGACAAAGTTCTTTACACGCAACATCAACAATGACAAATTGTTTACTCTCAACAGGTATGCCAGTACCAAACTGACAAGACAAGAAAAGTGTTTGCAGTTTGGTGCATAAGAAAATACGTTACCTAGTAAGGCCAGCATACAATTAATTCCATCGCAAATATGAGTTTCACAATTACATTAAATGGAAAAAGTAGTAAACGCATGAAACAGAGAAGTAAAAAAACCTACCGCTGATTATACATCATAGATAGTACAGTACACCTATATTTAGTATATATAGATGCAAACCCAAAAACTTACACAAAGAATATCATTCCGTCGCCAACGCCAATAAGCTACAGCAATAAAAAAGTTCATAAGTGTTAAGGTATGAAAATCACTCACAGTTATGTACAGTAAGTCATTAACCTACCGCATGCTTCAAGGAAAATCATAACGTTTTGGAAAAAATACTGACTATATACTTTAACATTTTAGCAAACTTTTGCTCAAGTAACAATCACATCACATGCTCTTGCAATATTCAAGCAAGAAAATTGGATAAAATTAACAATTAAGTTTTTTATATAGAACATAGCCAGTTCCTTTAATTTAACTAACCATATAAAAATCTTTATAGCAATCCGCTTTCGTGCAACAAAATAAGTTAACCATAAAACCTGAAATGAAGGATCGAAGAAGAGAGACCACCTTCTTCTCCAAACTCCTTTTCTGTTGCATAGATTTTTTTTCAGAGTAGCGTTTTTTTTTTTTTTTTTTTTTTTTTTTTTTTTTTTAAAAAGTGATGGGTGACTGCCTTCGATAATCATCGGTGTGACAAAGGTGGAATGAGGTGACGACAGTGACATGTAACTTCTGCGCCAACCTGTAACGGAGTCCTATTCAGACAGCCACAGATCACCAGCTCAAAATAAAGGACGAGAGAATGGGGGGAGGAACAACGAAAAACGACCAACCGTGAGGTAATTCATTACTCCCGCTGGATAATGGCATTGCAGAGGCCAACAATGAGAGAGGTCGCAACTGAGATTTTAAATGAGATTTTGATCATCGAACAGCCTCCATTCAAAGAAAAAAAAAGGAGAGAGAGAGAGAGAGAGAGAGAGAGAGAGAGAGAGAGAGAGAGAGAGAGAGAGAGACCACAGTCTCTCAGGAAAGAAGTGGATCTCAACACGAAACTCCCTGCATGTCAAATTGACTTCGCGAAGCTTTGCCAAAACCAATTTAACTATTCGTGTGAAAGCGAACTCGGCATCCGAAATTATGAATACATAGACCGTTGTAAAAAAATCAATTTATTCGGTGCAACTGGTAACGGATTATTTAATAAATAATATAATGACGCGGTGCAACAGGTAACGGATTTTTAATAAATAATATAATGACGCGGTGAAACAGGTAACGGATTATTTAATAAATAATATAATGACTCAGTGAATGGTTACTACGCTGATATTATAACAGCTAAGATCATCAATCGTATTTACTTTACTATTTTTTTTTAGAAAATGAGAAGTTTTGACTATTTTCATTTTAAACCACAGAAGGATATTTTTACAGCATATACTCAAAAAGGTATTCCATAGATACATAAAACATATACATACACAACACACACATATATACACATTATATATATGAATAACTTGATCACGAAATATATAAAACGTGATGCTATGTATAAATAAAGGTGATGCCACGGAGGAAAATGAAAAGACGGGAATTGCCTTCAGTAAAGGGTCGTGGAGACCGAAAGATTTTGGTAATTCTCGTCTTTTCTTTTTCTTCCGTGGCATCACCTTTATTTATACATGATATATATATATATATATATATATATATATATATATATATATATGATATATGTGTGTGTGTGTGTTTGGTTTGTTTGTGTGTGTGTGTGTGTGTGTGTGTTTGTTTGTGTGTGTGTGTAGTGTGTGTTTGTGTTTGTGGTTGTGTGGTGTGTGTGTGTGTGTGTTTGTGTGTGTGTGTATGTGAGTGATTGTATCATATATGTGTGTACGTATGTGTATTAGAGTACCTCATCTATATATTGTGTGTGCGCATGTGTTTACCAGCATATCCCGCTATCTAAAGTTTCGCTTGCGTTCTTCACTGCACGCACGTTTGGCACCGTGGCAATATCGACGCATGGCCACTGGCCACCTTGGAGATATACCAACATAAATCATAAATTAATCTTCAAAATACCTTCCTTACTACTACACTCCATATTCAAATAATTGCAGCATTTCAACTATGCATAAGCCTAGAAAGAAATATAACCGTCGACATTAAACCGTCTTAAAAAATTAAAAACAGGAATATAAACGGGAAAAACATTATTACAAAGTTGTTATCATCAATTCAACGCACACACGCACACACATACACACATTACCTCATTATACCATTATCTATTTTATGGCATGTTGGAAATTGAAACTTTATTCAAATTACATATTTCCAGGGCGGGAGATTTCTGCTTTCTGTTGGAGACCTCCCGAACGATTCTCCTCTTTCTCCGTAATCATATTGGTAACACACCATTACATGACAAATCATCGAGTATTACAGAGCTTAGGCTTCTCATACCAATTTACTGCTCACTGTCAGGGAATCTGTAAGTGGTCGATGCACGAACAGTTACAGAAATGAGGCGAACGTTTCTGAAGACCTCGATCCTTTCAACTATACATATGTTACGAAAAATATGAATAGAACAATTCTTTTACATGTAAATACTACCACCATTAATATTATCATCTTCTTGTAGTAATAGTAGTAATAAAATGACATTGTGTCTCTTCCTTTAGTACTTATTTTCGCAGAAATATTTACAGATTTTCCAAGCAGTAGCATAGAACCTGGGATGTAAAGATAACAAGGTATAATTATACCAGGAAATTACGTAACACCGACAAAGGCTTCGATACCATCTGTGTCTCCACTGTTCATATTTTTAGACAGACAATACGAAGAAACATCCTGCAGAAACGCATCGTACGAAAGGAAATAACACATACTTGCACGTAGTATGCATCAGATTGAGAGACTAATTAACAGCTTAAAAATACACGAGAAAATAATCAACACACGATCAACGGAAGCTGAACTCCTGTGCTAAAGCGATTGTTATGAAAACAAAGACAAAAGTATAAATGATGCCTGTGATTAACAGATGCAAGAATTACTGGCTATAAAAGACGGAGAAATCAATATTCTATACCGTGAGAAACAGTCTTAAGAGGTAAGTTATGCTTAAAGGTACACACACACACATACACACACAACCACACACACACACAGACCTAATTCTTTTCACCGATATATCCCAAATACCCAACTAACAATGAGAGAGTGTTATTACCGTCGCTCCCAATACGAACTGCCAACTGGCCTCTTTGTTCCCGATGGGCCGCACAATTAATCGTGTTTGCTCTGAATTCATCTGCAATGTTGTCAAGACCGTCTATGCAAGAGTTTATGACGGTCATCAATCAGGCAGGCATAAACGAAACCAAATATTGCCCTGCGCCGAATTCTTTACGCTGTGCAAGCACGGACTAAGTCGGAAGTGTTATTCCCGTTTTCAGATTTCTCAACTTTAATTCAAGTCATTTGGGAATCGTTCGAAAAACCGATTCCTTTGAAATATTCTCGATTAAAAGGATTCAAATTTACACAATTTCCGCATGGTGAAAATGATTAATGTTTAAACTCCTTTTTATGGTAATCAGTATCTTATTTAGTATACATCTTTTGTATTTTCTTAAATTTTACGAATGCATTTAAACTAAAGAAATTTTGTTATTACTGTCGCCGTTCGTAGTACTTATATATGTGAAAAATATTCATTACAAGGAAATACTGTGTTCTATAATGACACCATCACAAAATGATTAGTGTCAAGTGTCATTGAAACTTAAAATTAGGAAGAAAAGATGAATTTATCTTTTCATGATCACATAGACATGAACAGTGTGAGGGGAGAAAATCTTTTAATTGTAACCCAACTTCAGAAATATAAATATTTATAAACTGAAGTACAATTTGTGACAATGTGGATAAGTGCGCACGCGCGCGTGTATGTATGTATGTATGTATGTATGTATGCATGTATGTATATATATATATGTATATATATATATATATATATATATATATATATATATATATATATATATATAATAAAAGGAGCCCATATAAATACCAAAATATAGAGAGAAAATTACTATATTTCAGAGACTGTTGTCTCCCTCTTCAGGGAGACAGCAGTCTCTGAAATACAGTACTTTTCTCTCTATATTTTGGTGTTTTTGTGGGCTCCTATTATTAGATGGAATTCTGTTGTAACAGAACATTTTTATCAGTCACACACACACACACACACACACACACACACACACACACACACACACACACACACATATATATATATATATATATATATATATATATATATATATATATATATATTACACTAGCTACCTAAGGTACCATTAATTTATAGTTATTCTTTCTGCTACCGCATCCATGAAACCTGCAGATCTGTCAAAAAAGTTCACCTGCTCCGGCGTCCCTCCCCGCTCTTTACCTCCAGAACGCCCCATCTATCCGGTCAACATCATTACACGCATGCGATGCTGTAAAGTACTGGCTTCCGCTATTATGCAAAAATTCCTCTTTACGGTTATTTTCGACTCAAAGGTAATATACTTGGACTCACGATGTCCCTGGGGCAGGTAAAAACTTAAAACCCGGCAAAACATACCCACTGACGGGTCCACTTAAGCAATTTGACGAGTGACAACTTCGGTGAAGACAGCTGCCGTTGACAGGCCTTCCTCCTAAATAAAAGCTGGCTACACTTTCTGGGTAACACTTGAAGCCGCTCTTCATGCAGGATTTAGGGTCTAAGCAGTTAGAAGAACGTGAATCTGTCTTCTATTATTTACGTTCATATTTCCCAGGGTGATTTTGTATACATAACCATACGAACAAAGATGCTTGTCGTTCAATATTAACATAAAACTGGAGGCTTTATGTTGACAAAAGAGACGCGAGAGTAATATAGCCAACGAAAATGTAGTAATATGCAAAGAAAAATGAACAAGTTCTGGTTATTCTTCTGTTGGTATAAAATATATAACATGGCTTAGGTAAGTTTTAGGTAACACCAAAAAAGACGCACTTGGGTTGTCACGTCCTCTTAAATATGCCTGGCCAAGTTCACCACCAAAAATACCCGAATCCACTTATTTTGATCTAGCTACAATGGGATAATATACACCCAAGCTACAACAATTAGAAGACATTTGCCACTGGGATAACCCAAACTATATTGCCTAAACACGGAAAATAAACAAGTTCCGCGATATCATCTAAACTGATGATGGCAATCATTAGTAAACACTTCTCTGCGTGAATTTCTTTTAATTTTAATCATAGAAACACACTCATCCTAGATTGAAATCCCAGAATATCTGACGAATTACAAAAGGACCCTAAAATAACAGCATATCCAATCGTTTTCATTAACAATGGATAATTTTATAAACAAAAAATACAGCCTTTTCAAATGACAAAAGTACAGCAAACAATAATACGAAATAAACAAATCGATATTTCCATTAATACAACAATGGTTAAATAATCGATGAAAAATAGGCAAAACCTGTATAAAAAATAGGATTTCTCTTCGACAGCCATAGGAGTGTGTGGATATACTAGAATGTCTCTGCCGTGTTTGAGTGAGTGTCTACAAAATCCCAAATTCGTGCATGAGACTATGCTTTCGGGACCCCATTACCTCTGCAAATACGTCAACGTAAAACCCCCGAATGTTTGGGGCAAAAGCGGTCGCTTGGGAAAACACAAGTGGCTCCGCAAATGTCTGTCGGGGAGGAATTTCGCTCTAGCGTAAGCTTTTACAAATCCAGAGGAGGCTAAGAGTGCGTGTTTTGATTCATAAAGAGACGAATACGAACCTTTTATGATTTCTTGCTGATTTAGTTCAATCGTCTATTTAACACCATTTGATTGTCCACAATGAACCAGCTAAATCGTGTAAACAACAGAAAAACGGTAAACTCTTGAGATTATTTTTTGTTGAAAAGGAGAGAGAGAGAGAGAGAGAGAGAGAGAGAGAGAGAGAGAGAGAGAGCTCAGTTAATTAAAAATAAAAGAGAGGAAGGCAAAATAGCTTTGCGTTACAAATATGTATCAATCAACGAGCAAAATCTTAAAATGCTTATAAAGGGCATTCATCACATATTTAAGGTTACGCAAGGAGAAATTGTTAGTAGACCTTGTTCATATAAATACTGATTAATACATCACAAGGTTTTCTTAATTTTAATAAACTTTTTCCGTTCTCGTTGACAGCTACAATCAGTACCGACAAAAAAAATAATTATATTTTAAAACAAATATTGCCATACTGCTGTCTCCTCTATTGGCAAAGCGTAAATGTATGGAGTCCTCACAACAATAGCTATGGTCACCTTCAAAATCTTACCCCTTAAAGTTTGACGACCTTTCTTCTTTTAGGGGCACGTTCACAATGACTCATGAGATTGGCCATCAGTCAACATATTTTTCCGGAGCAAAGATGGCTTCTTGATTTCTTTGCATATAAATAGAAAGATAAAAGCAAATCTTAGTAACACTGAAAAAACGCAGAAGACATAAAAAGTCACGAATTCATGGCAATTGGTATTTTTCCTAGCTATGCTTACCTCGAACTACTTTAATAGGAGAATCCTGGATGTCAATCCGTAATTTTTATGGTGGATACCCGTCGTGTGTTCATATGTTGTTTGTGCTTAACAAAGATAGGCGACGGGTATTAATTAGTGTGATGCAGCCTCTCTCACCACTGGCGCCTATTTACGGCTGTTGAATGAAGGTGCCTTGGTTATAGCTTCGGATTACACGTGAAGATTCCAGTCATAAATTGACCTCCTATCCCTCTCTTATATTATCGTTATTTTTGGTGATATAGATATATTCCAAAAGTATACAGCGTAAACGTCAGGAATTGTAGAACAACATATAATTGTGATAATCCCCTAAACATTAAACAAAATAAAAATGCGGATCCAAAACAGACAAACACTAAGCAGAAAAAGAGAGATAATGTCGCAAACATGAAAGGAATGTAACGACAAATAATGGCGTAACACTTGGTCCGAAAACCCCTACCCTTAGGTCATTATTAAGCCATGGACTGTGGACCACAAAGCTTATGGAATGACTAGTTCAGTATCTTTTAAGTTTGAATTCGTTCCCTCGGGATTAAGACCCACTATTCTGTCCTTTCCTGCTTTTTTTCCTTTTTTACTTAATACGTGAATACATTTGCTTTATAAGAGTCCTCATAAGAAAACTCAATTTATTTTGCATTTCGGTGTATTCAGGCTGTTGTACATTAACATCAATATATACCAAAGACATTATCATGAAACTTCTCATTCATCAACGGACACTTCACGCAGCGTATTTATGCCTTCATTTTCAAAACACCTACCAAGTTCTAAATGCGATTTAATATAAAAAAAAAATTACCCTTTCCCTTTTGTAATATATTTCAGCATTCACATATTACTCATTTTGTATATTTACCTTTTCAATATTTTAAACGTATTTAGCCTTGGCTTATTGCACGCATTTTCCACGTCTCCTGTGGGTTCTATTTTGAAACTGAACTTAAGGGATCGAAAGAAGTATCTAAGCAATTTCATGACCGTTACCACCAGCAGAATCATAAAAAAGCTGTATTAGCGTTATCTTGTCGATTTTTCATTGTACAAAAAAGATTTTGCAAGCTTCAACTATTAAAACACTCACGAGTAAGCAGATCGTTCAGAAACACATACATACATACATACATACATACATACATATACATACATATATATATATATATATATATATATATATATATATATATATATATATATACACGAATTTACTGAAATCTTAGGAGACAATCCAACAAGACGGAAGTTGTTGATGACATGCATCAAAAGATCAGCGAGTCCTAACAACAGTGACGCAGGACAAAAATCCATAATAACAATAATTTGTCACGCCATGCCACTCACAATTACTTTTATCTTCATTTCCATCCAACCTCTCTCTCTCTCTCTCTCTCTCTCTCTCTCTCCTCTCTCTCTCTCTCTCTCTTTATGTAATCGTCCTTCGTTCTCGGAACTGTGAAATTGTACGGTGTTGAAGCTTATCGCCTGTACGCTGAGTCAATTTCCAGTATTTTGTAACTGGTGAACTACACCTCCAGAGAACCAACCCATCGTTACCTGTGTGAGATCACTCTCACCCTTCCGTAGCTAAACGGTATATGAATCTGTGTTTAGATTTATTCATATCTTACTATATATTTGCTGTTCCCGTGGCACGATATTTTTTGCTTCTAGTGGGGTTATGTTCAAGTGTTGACTTTCTGGTTTTCAGTAAGTCTTTGGGATGAGGTTGCTTGACAAATATTCTTCTTCACCCTAGATCTGACTCACCGCGGTCGTCTAAGTACCAAGTACCTAGATCACATCTTAGGTGCATTGAGGTACATTGGTTTTCAACAGATTGCACAAAAACAGTTCGCTCGAATTAGCGCTGAAACCACTGAGCTACGAAATTCCATAAAATGTGTGTTATATGTAGAAATACACACACACACACACACACACACACACACACACACACATATATATATATATATATGTGTGTGTGTGTGTGTGTGTGTGTGTGTGTATGTGTGTGTGTGTGTGTGTGTGTGTATGTGTGCGTGTGTGTGATATGCAGGCATGCTGCGTGTGAGGGCTACGCATAATTCACATAATCAGATACATTTATATTATTTTGGTCTAAAACACGTCTGCGAAAAATGGAAATTGTTCCAGATACCATCAGTTTGCTCCTTTAAGGGAAATGGAAATGTTAATTTTCGTTTTATTTTCGAGTATATGGAAATTACACTTACATAAACATGTAAAGGTCATTCTGACCACAGCGGTTCCTGCTCTGACCTTCAGATTTAGCTCTGCAAAAAAAAAAAAAAAAAACATTCGGTGACATCCATCACTGTTTTCTGTTCGTTCAAAGTATTCTTAATATTATTCATACTTTTGTTATTATTATTAGTTCAGTAGATGAAACCTATTCAGATGGAATATAATACCCCCAAAAGGTATATGAATGTATTAAAAAATATAATATTATAGCACTGAGTTGACGTACCAATAATTAAATTGTATGCCTGATGACGATTTGATAATGCTGGAAGATCGTCCAAATAGCAACACTCTCTTTGCCCCAAAAACGCTTTTCATATCAACTTAGGATTTTTACAATATTGAATCCTGAACACAACGACGAATGAGGAGTAGATAAAGAATCGGTTACCGACATATCCTATAAATTCGCATCTTCTTAATAAGCCGAGCTATTAATTTTGCTTATCGTTTTTGGAATCCTGTTCTAACGTCAAGCTTACCGATGATTTTTTTTATACAACAGGAAAATTTGCTTGCAAAACACAACTAAAATCAAACCGAATACGGGCATACATATTTAACGACGGATACAACTATTTACAGTACAATTAATATGCAATTGTTTCCTTACAATATCTTACCTGAAACATCAGGTCTCTCTCTCTCTCTCTTTTTAAATTTTTTTTTTGCGTACACAAGGACACTGGTAAACCGCACGTTCAATAGAAATCAATTTCTAGCTAAATTGTGATCATATTCTTAAATATTATAATAAATAATATTCATAAACGATCGACCTCAAGGTTTGCTACAAATTTAGTCATTACTATGAGATTCAGGGTCTCTGTAACACGGTTTTTTCGCAATAAC
>NC_087200.1:165980843-166003343 GCF_015104395.2 Macrobrachium nipponense
ACCGCACCTCATTACTTGTTTGTTATTCTTTGTCGTCCTGACGGAGATTAGGCCATAGAGATTGGGCGGCAAGATGCCCCTAGCGTAGAAAGGCTATATAAAAACATAAAAGTACCGTGAATGAAAGTGGTTTTAAGGGGGTAGAGGAGTGATCGTGGAGCTAACCCATTAATAACTGGATATGAGGAACAGGTAGTCCCCCTGATCTGTTGACGACCAAAAGAAAATTAACACCGGATGAACAATCTGGCACCTAAAGCATTTTTGTCATCATTTCGCTAAGTCATCGTTCAGCATCCCTACTCGCAGCTATGCTTCTGACTCAAACAACACTTATGCACTTCGATTAATCACAGTGCTTTCGTTCCTTATTCGTATAATCTTATGCCTGGCTATTTGTTTTCCTTTAGCCTGACAGTAAATTTGACACTTAGACGACAGTCAGATGGATGGAATAAATTAATCGCTCTTACTCCATTCACCAGTCAAACAAAAGTTCTCAAGACACGAATTCGCCAGCTAGGGAACAAGCAAGTCAGCAGTTACTAAACATTTAGCCACTCAATCACGGTCTGCCGTGAACAATGTCACACAGTTCTGTTCAGACTATAAATATTTTCACTACTAGTTTTCTTGAACATATAGCAAATGCCTTGATGGCGAAGACATCAGAAAAAACTGCGACAGGAAGCTGCCTTATTTGCATCCGTGAAAGTTTAAAATAGCTAAGGTTTAGATCTGAATTGTAAATCTTAATTTTTTTCGTAAATACTTCATTAAAGAAGGGAGGAAAACATATTTCAGAGGTAATAAATTACATTAGCCATTGTCCAGCAAATCATCTCGTTTGAGGTAAAGAACGTAAATCCTCTTCGTACATGATGTGCAAATTATGAATCAAGAGTTACTTTGAGGGCAAGATATGCTTCGAAATAGCCACGGTTAACCATAAAATCAGGTAACATGCTAACACCTTTCACCTACAGTTTTCCTATTTTATGAGGAGGGTTTTTCTTTTTATCACAGACGATTCCCAATTATAGATTCTGTATGGTTAAAATCATGAGCCTTTGGAACTGAATAAGACATGACACATTTCAACTTATTCCATGGACAAACACAAGCATACAAATGCGCCAAGTTGTACAATAATGAGCACACCAAGGATAAGTTAAACACGCAAAGCATTTAATTTCAGTTGAACTATGAAAGGTTTCATGAAACTTGTCATGAAAGGAGAGGAGGGAGATGCAGCTTTTCAGTGAGAAACTAAAAGGACGATAAAAAAAACTGATTTGGGACATCGATTATCCCTTTCAATCAGATAATTATAGGAAACAAACTCCTGTGGACACAACAGCAAAGATGCTTCATAGAGCCTTTAAAGCTAATCAGCTTCCGTTAATGTTTCTTTTTAGGATTCTCACTCAACCCGCTTTTCATTCCATTATCCAAGGACACCAAATGCAATCAAGGTAACCTATACTCTGTTTTTTTTCATCTGTCCATCCGCCTGTGGTGTTTTTGTATGGTAACACTGCGTCCCGGGCTTTACATAGTTACATTGTTTACATTCAACGATTATAATAATATCCTATTTCGAATATTAACGGTGTAATTCGCATACAGTAAATTATTAAAACACTTTTCAGTTGCAAATGTACACCCAGATATCCTTTTATTTACCTAAAACTTACAAATAGCGTAACTATCTAAAGCCCGGGCCGCAGTGTTGCCATACAAAAACACCACAGGCGGATGGACAGATGAAAAAAAACAGAGTATAGACAGTTCGAGTAGTTGAGATCCAGATTGGACATTTCCTCCTCCGGGCAGATGTACGTTTTCGTGTTCTCTGCTTTTGAACATTTCTTGTGTTCGGGAAAATATGTAATACTGGGTATACTGCATCCATTGCCATCTGCTATTCATTTTTTAAGATCTCTGTAAGATTGCTGAAAATTTACCGTGAATATGACTTCCTGGAAACCATAAGGTTTACAGGAAGCAATTAAGCATGATGATCTCTGTGGTAGATAAGTCCAAAACAACCTCGATAATACAGAAGTTCAATATTGCTTAATCTAATTTTAGTGCTGCCTTTGGCTTGCTTAATAATAAGGAATAATAAACCTTGAAACTTACATATTAAAAGCTATATTTCTTACATCATTGCCATTTAAACTACCAGAATGTGAGTTGTCTGTGACTTTTTTGAGACACTTAATCCATCATGTCTGGTAATTTTCTTACGCCTTAAAACAAAATACAGTACGCAAATACATCAACTTTTGTACTGTAATTTTCTCTCACTTTGGGGAAATGAAGTTGCTGCAGTCTTGAATAGATATATATCACGTTTTCACTCCATGGTATATCGTATTTAGGTAACACTGGATTTTATAGATTAAGAATGTCTGATGAAATTCTAAGATAGCAGCAGCTTCAATCTCCTTTTTTATAACTCCTCAGCTATCTATTTTTGCCACAAAACTTGGTATTGTACCTGCAGCGTTTTATATTTAAAGAAATACTTCTTGTCCTCATTACTGGTAGTGGAGTTTCCTATTTCCTAACAATTTTACATTAGGATTCCGACGACCTAGATATAATGTTGGACGAATTTCGAAAGCTAAACTTCCACTGTCGCCCTAGTTTCCGTTTTCTGGGAATTGAGTGCTTGCGGAGTGTCACAATTCCTAACGCTACTCACGTAACAAGGGTGTTCAGAATCAAAGCAGTTCCATAGCGAGGTTCATGTGAGATCTTGTAGTTCAACTGAAAATGACCGCATCGCATTACTTTTCCCTAGGCACAGGTTTTTATTTTTCTGTTATTTGACGGAGGTAAGGTCTCTGCTTATGTCCGGATCAGTTCGTTTGTTGGATGGAGTTTAATATTAATTTTGAATATTCGAAAAGGGTGACAAAGGCAGTTTTGTGAATGTGGATGTTCAGTTCGGTTAAGTAGTTAGGTAGGGTTCTAATTCTATTTTAAAGCTCATTGCGCTGCTCTCTCAGTGTTTTGATTACCTCAAATACTGCTGAAGTACGTACTTTTATAACGTTAGTTACTTTGTTCATCTCTGAATAATGATCTATCATCTGAAAATTACTATTCTCCGATAGGTTTTCACTTTTTGGCATATGGACATTACATTCTTTAGAAGCTTGCTAAAAAATCTGTAGGCTAATTATTAAGTTGTCTTATAATAATTCCTGAAAGTTTTCAATAATAATAATAATAATAATAATAATAATAATAATAATAATAATAATAATAATAATAATAATAATAATAATAATAATAATAATAATAATAATAACGATCAGGCAAAGATCCTCTGGGACTATGGTATCAGAACAGATAGGGTGATACGTGCAAAGAGACCAGACGTGACGTTGATTTACAAAATAAAGAAGAAAGTATCACTCATTGATGTCGCAATACCATGGGACACCAGAATTGAAGAGAAAGAGAGTGAAAAAATGGATAAATATCAAGACCTGAAACTAGAAATAAGAAGTATATGGGATATGTCAGCGGAAATCCAATAATCATAGGAACACTAGTCACGATCCCAAGGAATCTAGAAAAACTTGAGGCTGAAGTAGCTCCAGAACTCATGCAGAATAGTAAGAAAAGTGATGGACTCCTTAGGAGGCTGGATGCAACCCGGAACCCCACACTAATAAATACCACCCAGTCGACTTGAAGGACTGTGATAAACCAAAAAAGAAAAAAAGAAAAGAAAAAAAAAATAATAATCTCTAAACGACAATGCTATAAGAGTTAAAACAAAAACGCCGAAAAATAATGTCAGGAAATTCTAAAAATATCTCATGATCACAAGTAAGAATTAAATATTCTTCAGGAAACAAGCAATGGACTTCCACAGATAATGCCGAAGAATGCCAGCCTTTCCTACCGTCTCAAAAATTCGTCGGAGATAAAACTTTATTCCTTGAACACCAAAGGCAATAAAAGAATACGAAAAAATATCCCATCATCGCTAATCTGTTACACTAAAATTCCCCCGACCAGCCCCACGAGACACACGACAAGCGTAGCAAGGGAAGAGAGGATATTTAAGAAGATAAAACAAAACAGCATGTCCAACTGTATCTTGTCAAAAACCAACCAATGGCAGATCTTGCCGATTGCCGGCGTTGTAATTTTCCTGACTGGCTTCAAAAGAGACAATCAACAAGGACGATGCTAGGACGGAGTGGAGAAGAGATGGCATCATATGCCAAAAGATCTACATACCAACACATGCCGGGGTGAAAACACGGCGTCGATTAAACGCAGTCCGAGGCCGTCGAAGTCTGTCGGCCGCTTTTCTCGCCGGGATGTGAGGCTGGCCGGTGGGGGTCCCCCTTCCAGCTGATACCATCTTATTGTGAGGCGACAAGCTTTTCTTGAGAAGTGATCGTCGACATGAGTTGGCTATCATTTGTTTACTTGCGGAAGTTAAGATAAGTCTTTGGGCACAAGGCAGTGTCAAGTTGATAATTTGCCGTGCTCTCTGTCCCCTTCGAGAAATTTACAAACTTGTACCATGGGATCATTTTTCCATCTTTAAATTGTAAATGCAAACGCTCTCTCTCTCTCTCTCTCTCTCTCACACACTCCGTGGTTGACTGAAATACAAATAACCTCCGCGTACACGTGTGCGTGTGATGTGTGTGTGTGTATCTATTCTATTTGGTCTCGACAGCTGAATGAGAAGCCATGTTTTATGGCCTATTGTTGGACAGATCGAAATGTAAGATGCTTTCCTTTCCCTTGCAACATGGCCAGGTTGTGTTCAGCAGATTCTTTTCGCTCGCGCCCCCAAATCCCGTTTTACCCTCAAGTGTACTGAACTGGAACCGGAATATTTCAACATTACAATTTTATGATACTAAATAATTACTAACATAACCAACACCTCTACACGGAGAATGAGCTAGTGTGTAGCTCATGAAACAAGAGGGCTTTTTGAAAACGACTAATGGACAAAATAATTGCACAATTTGGGAAATAATAACTTCTGGTTTTTAACACAAAGCAAAACATTATGACCTTGAAACGATTAAAATTTGTGTCACGGCATAAAATGTATTTCTGCATATATTCACTAATTAACAATGTTTGTTGTGGAATATAATACTTAAAAATATTAAGAGTATCACAATTGATCCATGATCTACTTTATCTGCCGAGAGGAA
This sequence comes from Macrobrachium nipponense, assembly GCF_015104395.2. Lineage (NCBI taxonomy): Eukaryota > Metazoa > Arthropoda > Malacostraca > Decapoda > Palaemonidae > Macrobrachium > Macrobrachium nipponense. Next base: position 165,986,057 of record NC_087200.1, read on the forward strand.
CCAGATTCGCTGATCAGCAGCACCAATATGTAGTAAATGCGCCTTGCTGTCGAGCCTCTCATTCCAGAGGTCCTTTATTCCTCACACCGTTGGACTGCAGAACAGCCTCCGGAGAAGGTGCAATACATTACTACCTCAACACTATTCTCCTTGCATTTTCATACATTTTTATCTATTTGCTAATTTATTAATTTAATTTTCCTTTTATAAAAAGTGGGGTCTCCTTTCTATATTTGAAGGCTTGAATTTCTAGTCAATGGCCCTCGTGGGCTTGTTCTATACGAATAGGTTTTATCTTCAGAATAATAATAATAATAATAAGAATAACTAACTAATAATAATAATAATAATAAAATAATAATGATAATAATAATAATAATAATAATAAATAATAATAATAATAATAATAATTGAATTTATACAAACACACACCGGTACTACCATTCAGAAAACGTTCGTCTCCCCCAAACAAAATGGATTCATAATAAAGGAATATGTGTTGAAAAAAGTGAATTATACATAGAAGCTAGATAAAGTGAGTGCTTAAAAGAAAAATGAGTTCAGATGACGGCTTCCATGCCAGCCACAACATTTTACAATCAACAGAATTTTGCACCTTTGCATTTGAACCACACATATTCGAGTTTTGGCCTGATTGGGACTATAAGCATCCATATTAAATTTAATTCTCATTTACTTACACTACGGTTTTTTCCCCTTACATTATCCACAAACCTGTGTCCATAAAAATACTCAGAAAACCATGTCTTTTAAAAATGACCAAAAACATCTGCACATCTTGCCTGTCTTATATGGGTGCCGTGTACGTAAGATGTCAGGGCAAATATAATTTTGAAGTTACAGCAAATACTAAATTCTCCTAACAAAACACAACTCGAATAATGCACGTTCTCTGATGAATGTTAGTAAAAATACTAAGATCCCTCTTTAAACAGTCAAAAAGCTATTAATGAATGTAACACTTAATAAAGTAAATGCAGCCATAGATTTAAGCATATATTCGTGTACATTCGAGTAAGTAGTTAGTTGTATTTCTGAAAATCATGAATGTCTATATAGTAATTTCATATAGCCTTTTCAAAATTTGCTGCATATTAGAGAGAGAGAGAGAGAGAGAGAGAGAGAGAGAGAGAGAGAGAGAGAGAGAGAGAGAGAGAGAGACTAGCAGCGTAAATACTTAAAAATCCTACCTCTAGAATTAAATGAAAAATCTATGTACAGCTGACAAACGCCCGGGCAAAGTCGAATATACGAAAACTGATTTAATAAATATGAATAAACCGATAACCACAGGAGAACAGCGGCTTGCTTGCAGCTGACTTTTTTCTTTTTTATAAGGAACCATAAAATACTGATTCCATGACATGTTTACGAACTTGCGGAGGTGATGAGCAACAGCAGGTTGAAAATGTTGTAACATACGAATTTTGATATAACAGAAAAACATAAAACGCTGACGAAAACCATAATGACATCGAAAACTGAACCAATAACAATAATAGTAAGAGCAACTATAAAAGTAATAATAATAACAACAATTAAAAGCAAGTTAATAAAATAAAGCGAATAATAAACCTTCGATAGAAAACAGTGCTGCAGAAAAAGCACGATAAATTTTCTGTTTTTATTTACTCCACAACAAAAAACAGATAGATAATTTAGTCTTTATTGATAGAGAAGACGGTTACTATCATCACTAGCAACGTGCAATAATAAAATCTTCAACTAATACAATTTGCACCCCACCCCTCCCATGTAGGGGGATCTGAAGCTTCGCTGTTGCACAAAAATGGACGACGAGCCGCAATCAAAGAACCTGTATATATGTATATACACATTTTTTTCATTCCTTATACAAATCAAATTTTTACGAGGCAATAAATCTCACGTTAGGGGCTAATGGTCTGAAACCACCCATTGTGATTGCCAAGACTTCCCATCATTTTTCCTCTTTGCCTACCAGATCAACCCATCATTTACCCCATTGCCTACCAAAGCAAACCTATCATTTTGACGCATGAAATGGCTGAATAATACGCAAAATAAACTGGCCTTAAACACAGACCCACAGGGTGAAATCTCTCGCATTAGTGGTGTGACACAAAGGAACCGAAATCCCAGGCTCTGGTCTAAATGACCGCGACCTGTAATCATACTTTGAGTTGTGACAATAATCGGCATGGGTGAGGAGGGAGTGACCCCGCGCAGGCGCATTCAAAGTCTATTCATTTCCTGCGGGTCAACTGGCCATAAGATAAAACTAGAAAAAATTATGATCAAACACTTATTTTTACATTCTTCTTCGTCTCCTATTTGACTATCGAAGATGTAAGAGTCATAATTTTGTCCTTGGGAAATCTTTTTAAAAAATTCTGAATAAAGGGTAAGGCGGCAAAGGTGTGAGCAAGGCTAAAATTTCAAATATCTCATATGCTTTATTTTGATCATATACGTAGACTAACATGTGAACTTATATAAATTCAAATACGTCGAATTTGTACCGTACTTACAAAGTACCACTATTGCTGATACATACGCATGTATGTAAGGTTATAAGTATATACTGCAAAAATCCCTGAAATTTTTAAAACTGCTACCATAGCGACACTTCACTTTCCCTCTTAGTTTTCATTACTAATTTACGAATCTTTTAAATCATAAATTACGTGACCTAGCAATTGTACAATGAAAAAATTATATTTTGCTTTGAATAGATATACTTCTTTCCAATTTTTCCCCTACGAGAACAAGATTTTTCTTCTCCACACATTACCAATTACCAACAAGAATACAGACATAAATTATGTGCGTAAAATAACTCTCGTACATACACACGTATATATATATATATATATATATATATATATATATATATATATATATATATATGTGTGTGTGTGTGTGTGTGTGTGTGTGTGTATGTATAGTGCCCTTAAATAAGTAAATATATGCAGTGTGGATATAAATCCAGATGCAAGATTCCGACCCATCAACACCAGTTTAACCAGCAACAAATCTTCCTCCTTTCAATAAAAGCAAAATGTACAGAAAACCAATTACTAACGGAAGTAAAACGTAAATGATAAGTTATTAAAGTTTTGACAGACGCTTAGACTTTGAACACCGACTTAAGGGTCATCAGGGCATGATTTATGGGTAGGTGGGCCCTACTTGGTGGGTGCACTAAGTTGGGGGGCTATGGACGGCAGTGGGTATTCTGACAAGTCGGTTAGCCTCTGGGAGTAGGGAACAAGTACCAAGGAAGAATCCTACTCAGGATCGCAAACTCCGGGGGGGTGGGGGGACACCTTCAATCCTCCTGCTTGCAAACTGTCGATTAACTATACAATTATTTATCGCTCATATAGTGGGAATTGATTAAAAACGACATTATTCACAATTACTTCATCACTCTTTATCCCTCGTGTATGGTCTATCAAATCTGATCAAAGTTGTAAAAAACAGCGCATACCGAGTTATACGGCAACATTGTAATGTTACAAAAATGACTTTACTTAAAATCGGTTAGTTTTAAGTTTTCGTAGAAGATGAGGTGTTTTTCTTTAATGATAAATTTGCTGAAGATATCATTACCGCTTTTCACCATCAACTTCTTTGCTATTTCGGATCTATCATAACCAATTACTCGATATGCTAAATAAAGCATCAACTTGCATCAAGATTAGTTTTTCAAGGAAATATACTATGTCACTTCGAAGAAACAATTAGAGATGTTGTAAAAGAAAAAAAATCTTGTTACTATTGGAAGATTCTTCAGTCTTATTTTGAAGACCTGATTGCCTCTTCAAGTTAGTTTCTCATGGAAATATGCTACATCACTTCGGAAAACTATTAAAGATATTCTGAAAAAATAAAGGGTTGTTACTTATTTTGCGAGGTTTGCACACCTATACTCTATAATATGTGTGTATTAAACATATAATATATATATATATATATATATATATATATATATATATATATATATATATATATCGAATATAAATTTTAATATTTACACATGGATGACTTTTTTACATTCACAATATTTAAGACACTGGTTATATATCGTTGTATCTAGTTCCCGTTTCAGTGTATAGTAATCCCAAGGAATAGTAAAATTTGATATTAAAACTAAAAGTGTGACCTCATATCATGAAGTTATATATATATATATAAATATATATATATCTATATATATATAATATAAATATATGTATAAAAAAGTTTATCTTCAAAGGAATAGTAAAATTGATATTAAACTAAAGTTGTGACCTAATATATTATAATATATAATTATAATATATATATATATATATATTATATATATATATATTATATCTGTATATATATTATATATATATATATGGTGTGTGTGTGTAGTGGTGTGTGTGTGTTAAAAAGTTTATGAAAGGCCGCGCACATATTCAAGTTTTACAATATATTTCACTATTAACACGGCCACTGTCGGATGAATCTGGCAGTCACAGAAGTCTTGTCTTTCTCTAAAATTAATACAATTAAGTGAAGGTATATTTGTGAATACTTATGAGTGGCTAAAGAATAAGTAAATACCGACATTAGTTGAACAGCTGGTCGGGAATACATAATACATCACGCTAAAACTGTCATCAAGAGCGTTGTCAAGTAGTGAAGTTACACTAGTCATATTTTTTCCCCCTAAAATTCTAAGCATTATTTGGTATCGTTAGTCAATTATTAGTGGGATTGAAGAGAACAAAAAACAAGACTTTGGCAGACTTCATCGCAGGTGCGGTCGGTTGCCAGTTAAGTAACTTACATACTTCATATTATGTTGCCTTAAAAATGCTTAGTGATATATAAAAAAAAATTTTATATATGCATTATACTTCATCGCCAAGTCTGTATTCCTGTTCAATGAACATGCACTAGGCTGCAGTGTTGTAAGACTAGTTGGTTACCTGTTCTTTGCGCAAAGTCCAGTTTTCTATAGCGCTTCACTCCCATCGTTCTTGTTGTTACACAATAGATTCCAAAGAACTCGCTCTGTTCCACAGTATTCATTACCATACATTACCATACCATAGCAGACCTGGCTATATCCCAATGGATATCGATTATATTTACCATTAACGACCAATTTCCAATTTACACAAACCATGCAACAGGGAAAGATATCCTTACAACACTAGTACATTTACACTTCATTAGTACTACAGATAACATATTTCTTAAAAAAACTGTTAATACACTATTTTTGTGTAGATATATATATATATATATAGATATATATATATATATATATATGCACGTAACTTCATTAAATAAGCGAATACCACAGGAAAATGATAGGCAGAAATCCAAGCGCTTTCGTCTTTACTAAGACATTGTCAAGGAACGAAGCTCTTGGATTTCTGCCTATCATGTTCCCGTGTATTCGCTTATATAAATATTCAAATATTTGGTTATACAGTTGATTTCCTTTATACTCTACGAAATATTACGTGAATGTATTGGAAAATCTGAGTGTATATATATATATTATATATATAATATATATATATATATATATATAACATATATATATATATATATTACATACATATATATATATATATATATATATATATATATATATATATATACACATATATATATATAATATATATATATATATTATATAATATATATATACACACACACACATCAGATTTGTGCACGAGGTAAACATACGCTATCTTATTGTTATAACTGCAATATTTCGCCCGAATCTGATCTTTCCAATACATTCATGTAATATTTCGTAGAGTATAAAGGAAATCTACTGTATAACCAAATACTTGAATACATTATTCGATTTAGAAGCGGAGAGTTGTCACTGTCGCACAAAAAATGTATCGCTTCCTATTGTTAGCAGGCACATTGGAGATGTTGAATGCCTTTTTCACATCCATGGAGGGCCGGATATCATTCCTCTCTCGGGAACTTTAGATCTTCAAATAATTCAGATTATGAATTTCGTGTTAACTCTGGAGAATCTGAACTTGCCCAGGATCCGTAAATCAAGTCTGCGTTGTCATAAATGGTTCCTGCGGCTGACATATTCGCCACACAACAATAGTAGTGAAGTTGTAAACAAGATCTACGTCGTCAGCGTCGGAGAGACACCGAGGAAAAGTGAAATATGACCCCAAGTTGATAATATGGTAACTATTCCTCTAGAATGACCAAGCTGAGGGGGTTAGGAGAACTATCTATTCCCCATCTGATTACGATTCTTTTTGTCCTCAGTTATTTAGCTTTTTCTTTTTATGTAAAGTCATAAGGTCACCGTCAACCAGACACCTAATTATTCATTTATTTTGGTAGTTTTATTTAAAATTTGGTACTCCACTTTGTACGAGTACATAATATATTGCAATAGGATGTCACTAATACTCTTTAGATAATATCTGATCTTCGGTAAGGCTAGCTTACATAGGGTTAGTTTAACAACGATATCCACATTACACAAACCAAGATGAGCGCACGAAAGCATGTATCATACAAACACTGAAAAAATCATTATCATGAAGTTATGCATATATTCTTCCTGAATTTGCAATTTTAAAAACACAAACGTCTCTCTCTCTCTCTCTCTCTCTCTTTTCCATACAATTTTAAAATTCATTTTAACACAGCTATCACTGCTACTAGAGGGAAACGGTTGATAGTAGGCATTTAGCATTGACGTACTATGTTAAGACATATTACTACAATGGGATAAAAGACCAGAACATCAATCGTCGAGCAAAGCTCCTTCCTTTACAGCTTAATTTAACTTCAATTTGGAGTAGTCAGCTGGTTATGGGAGTTTCTGGCATAACACCAATTTTTATTAAGATATGTTAAAGAAGATAAATAGATTCTACCGCTTATATAAAATACAAATGGTTTTATAATTTTTTATTTTGCAACAAAAATTTAAACGAAAACGAAAATTATCAATAGGTGAAACGAAAATAACAAGTCAAACTATAAACGTACATATTACCCATCAACTACGCTCCAAATCAGAACGAAGTACAAATGAATTGGAAGCCTGATTTGCTCAAACCCAGGAATCAATTTTCATAAATCCAAACATTTTATGCAAATAGATATTTACCATCATTGAGTTAGTTTTCATTATGCTTACTGCAACAGCAATTCTGTGCAGAATGTTTTGCCTAGTGCTTAATCAAACAGAAAACACGAAAGGCAAAATGGCTTTATCAGATGAAGTGCTATTTATCATATCAAGATCCAATGCACAATGCACGCACACACATGCACAGCCTAGTATAATTGTACAAGCGCTTGACAACTTTACAAAACAACATTTTGATAAAAGATGGAGTGGTGCTATATACGTTCTGTACAATGTCATATAGTATATATATATACATATATATATAATATATATATATATATATATATATATATATATATATATATATATATATATACTATATATATATATATATATATATATATATATATATAATATATATATATATCTTTTTGCGAAATTCAAGTACTTAACAGAATGACTTGGAAGTTTTGACAAATTCAAAGCCTATATTAAAGGTGCTCGAGTCAACCATGCCATTGTCAACTCTCTATAGCTATCGTTAGCATTTTTTTTTTTTAAAATGAATATAAGTGGAAATATGCATTGTTTTATTTTTCACATGTGATTTGATTTCTTTTCCGAATAAGGCCAAAACTCAGCTACAAAAAATAAAAAATTTTTATTTACGTATTTTTCCTAGTTCTTTTTTGGACATCCGGGGAAACAGCCAGAATTACAAGTTATATTTCTGATTTCATTTGTTTCAAGTTTTCACAGACCAAGACCGCTTCTCCTGCTACGTTAATATGTAAATTTTAGAATTATAAATGAACCTCTTTTACGGGATAGTTTCATAGCATTAGTAACGCCTAAATTAAAGTACCCATCAAAAGTCAAATTATCTCCATATTTTACCGGTTCCAATAATTAGAAGTTTCACTGAACTTTATTTCTTTGCATCACATCTTAGAAAAAAAGCCTAATCTAATCACTTACGAAAGGAAGTAATACTAAGCAATTAATAATTTATTCTATATAAAACTAATGTGAGTACTGACCTTGGTTTACTGTTCCAATTTCCTGACTATATTATACGTGTGTATAGATATATATAACATATATATATATATATAGATATATATATATATATATATATATAGATATAAACTCTCTCACTCCGGTGTCTCACGCGCCTCTTGGTGGCCCATGGCCGCTTGCACCAGACCTCTGTACGTTCTCATGTTGAGTGGTGCATATCTCCAGTTATTCTCAGGATCCTCCACTTCCAATTCTCCTAGATCTCTGAACACATTATGTTTCCATCTCATCCTCGGTCTCCCCAACAAGTCTTCTCCCATCTTCTGATCCTTCCATAACCACTTTAGGCATTCTGCCCTCTTCCGTTCTAACCACATAGCCAGTTATAAGAGGGTGCCTGGTTAATTCTCTCACCTTCATTTATATTATGATTTGGACATGTCATTCTACGCAAAATCTTATTTTCAACAGCCAGTAGTCTGTGTTCTTGATGTTTAGTCAGTGTCCAGGTCACACAACCATATAGTACTACTGGCCTGATAATGGTGTTGTAAGTTCTTAATTTAGTAGACCTAGTGATGTTTCTTCTCTTTAAAAGATGTTGTAGACGAAAAAAGCATCTGTTTCCTTCTGTAACTCTAGCTAGAACCTCTCTCTCTATCTTATTTCTGGAAGTTAACATATTTCCTAAATATTTAAATTCACTCACGTTCTCAATATCTACCACATTTTTTTGTTTTTGTTGTTGTTTTGGGTTGTTCCTTGACAATCTCATCATTTTGATTTTACTTCCGCTTATCTCTAGTCCCACACTTGCAGTAGTTGTAACTAAGAAATCAACATAACCTACAAATGCAAGGACTTTGGCATTTGTATCCCCCAGGATGAACCCCAACCTCAACTTCCTCGGTTCTCAACATTATTTTCTTTAAAACTTGACTAAACAACATTGGAGATAGAAGGTATCCCTGTCTCAAACCTGTACTAATTTCAAAACACTCAGTATTTTCCCTTCCTACATGGACACAACTCTTACTATTCTTGTAGCATACTTTTACCAAGTTTATAAGCTTTTCTGGTTTACCAAATTCCTTCCTAACATTCCACAATGATGGTCTATGGATGCTTTCGTAATTTTGTTTAAAGTCGACAAAAGCCTGTTACATATATCTATTATACTCCCAGTGTTTTTCCATTATGTATCTAGTGCTAAAAATTTGGTCAACTTTTGATCTTCCTTTCCTAAATGCACATCGACATTCACCCCAATGCTCTCTCTATGTTGCAGGCTTCTCTTTTCTCCCAATCATTATTAGAAGCTCAAAGATCTTTGAGTGCAGCATCTCGTCATCATTCTTAAGGAGCTCTGCTGGTATGTTATTTAAACCAGGTGCTTTACTATTTTTTAGTCTGTTGATTGCATTCTTCACATCTATTAGCATTGTTTCCACCACTCTCAATTCTGGCACCTGCATATGTCTCCCTTCAATAGGATTTACTGGGTCTTCTCTATTTAACAGCTCACAGAATAGTTCTTCCATATCTACAACACTTTGCCCTCCTGTACCGTATTACCTCCATTTGCTTATTGCACTATTCAGCATTTGGCCTGGCATCCAAAAGCCTTCTCATATCCTACTTTCTCACGTTTCTGTGCATGGCATCCAGTTCCTTCTTGTATGTGTCTCTCTTCTTTCTCCTGTCTACTCTCGTTGCTGCTCTTCTTTTCTCCCTGAAGTTCTCTCCAGGTTCCTGATTATTCCTGTTCTGTAATGTTTCGATTCTTGTTTGTTTCCTTTCATCCGCCATTCTTCTGCTCTCCATGTGCCCGTTGGTTTCCTCAGCGGCTTCTGTAAACAGAATTTCTCTTTGGTATTCCATCCTACATGTCCTCATCTTTGACCTACCTCATCAATGTCAAATTTCTCTCTCTTTGCAGCTTGTCCCCGGGTTACAAGGATATTAGCATGTTACTTTCAACAAGTGTGCTTTTCTCTCATCACCTAAACTATGTAACTAAGCATGTATGGTCCTTTGATCACAATACTAAAAGTTACATACATACATACTTACACATACATATCTATATATATATATATATATATATATATATATAATATATATATATATATATGTGTGTGTGTGTGTGTGTTTGCATTTTACATAAACACATACGCACATACGTAAAATATAATATATATATATATATTAATATATTATATATATATATATATATAATATAATATATATATATACATATCTATATATATATATATATATATGTATAATAATATATATATATATATATATATATATATATATATATATATATATATATATAGATATAGATATTAATATATATAATATATATATGATATATATATATATATATATATATATATATAAATATATATAGCTACGTCTATAGAACGTCTCGCCTTCCCAGCAGAGTTTTTAGTGATATTTAATTATAAAAGTAGCAGCCATGCCTTCTCCTGAAGCGACTGTTGTTGGGAGAGGTATGTCGTAGGGAAGATATTTCCGGTCTGACGGAAGCTTAGGGTAAGAGAGGCAAGTCACAAGAGTAGCTAGGCTTCGAGATGGATTTTAGGGACTTCTACAATAAGACCTATTTTCCTTCCCAATTGCTGGCGTTGTGTTTACCACCTTTCAGGCGATGCTCGAGGCAGTCTTTGGAAGCCCCGTGATTCAAAAACAACGAGTATCGCGCTCAGTCAACTGCAGTCGGTAGTCCAGGACAGATGTCCAGCGGCCAGCCTCCCAAAACTTAGGCCTACCCACGGCGTACTTGGTGGACACGAAACCCCAGACCTGAACCGAGGTCAGGCCGCATTCTTCTACAAGGATACACTGAATATTGCATAAAGGTACGTCTGAAAGTGTAAACTTCAACCCAGCACCTTCTACTACCATACGGACTCTTGCTAAATTCATTTTCAATTCTCATTTTAACCCTTCTACATCAAAAGCCCACTTTGTCCTCATCGGGCCACGTGCTCCCGCTTTTGTACTTGTTAAAGACCAAGCTTTTCGTGCATACCTCAGTGAACCATTCGAGTTTACCTTCCCCAATGTTAGAGAATTAATCAGCCTTAATCAAAGCAAGAAGTCATTTTTCCTTTTATCTCGTTTAATCTGGGATTCTTTTTCAGATTCCATGAGTCACGTGCCGTCTCTCTGCCCGCAAGTGTGCATTACCCCAAGTGTATGAAAACCAGTTATAACAGCTCCAGTGGAGCCATCATTTACCTTTTCTCCAGCCCAGCACGGGCCTCTTTGTAAATAAATATCTGTAGAGTAACGAGCTGAGTTTTCTGGCGACCTTCCCTCTAAAGAAATTAATAATAACTATCAGTTTACGGTAAGTTAAAGCAATTCCCTCTTGAAATCCCCCAATTATTTCCGTTTACGTATCTAGCCTCTCTCAAGGCCTGCTATATACGTAACATTGGCGACCTTGCCAGGATTATCTAAACCATTTAAGCAAAGTAACGTAAGTCTCAAAGTTTTAACGTAAATAATATCGATCTCGGTACTAGTATCTATCGTCCTGCCAGAGAAATTAACGTAATTCGCCTTGAATAAGAAAGTAGAATTTTGTGTTGTAAATTGCCTTCGCATTTACAGAGAATCAGCTGATTCGCCCGCGCTGGTCAGCTCGCTCCCGTGTTTCACCTCGCATCGCTCACTCACTCGCTCGCTGAGCGAAGTTTCATTTCACTTCGCACTTAACGTAACCTCATTTACAATTGTTTGCTAACATCGTTTTCAAATCCTTACCGTAATTTTTCACTTGTCCTTACGTAAAGTTAACGTAAATCTTAAAAGTAGAGTCACTTGCAAGAATTGTTAACGTAAAACGCGTCTTTTTAATTTCATATTAAACCGCAAATCATTTCATAAGCGCAAGCCGCTAACATTAACGTAAACATCGTTCACTGCGAGCGCGTTATCATTTTTTATAAAACGTTTTCAAAAGCAATTCTTTCAGTAAACGTTAACGTTAGTAAATCATTTAACGCAAGTTGCGTCATATTAAACTAACATTAGTAGTTCAATTCAAATATAAGGGAGTTCATTCATATATCATTTTTCACCGTCTCCGAGAGAGAGAGAGAGAGAGAGAGAAAGAGAGAGAAAACCAGAATCCATTATTCACGAAGCCAAGAGTACTACATCTTACCATTAATTATAGCATGCAGAATTAACATTATTTTAGTCTCTTGTGTCTTTCATTTACACAGCGTGATACGTACGCGCATGTGTCCATTGCAGTTTGCAAACATTTATTTGTTTCATTTACCGAGTACTTCAGCGAGGGCCTGAGCATTTCTAAAATTTCCATTACCTGTCGTTGCCCCGAGTGGTCTTGTTCATTTTTATCCCAAAAGACTTGCGGTGACCGCAAGCACAATTCGACAGTGTGCCACGCAAATTCATTACTTCCAGACAGGGAAGTCTGTTACAGTTTAGGACTGGCCACCACCAGTGGCACGTCAGGTCTTACCATTTTACAGTGCACTAATTCTTGACACTGTCCATCGACTGGCTGCTGAAGTACTCCCACCTTTACTTTCTCTCCTCCACCATTACACTCTGCCCCGACAGAGTGCCATTTCACTTCGGTATACTTGAGTATGAGTGTTAGTGTCCGGGACACACCAGCACGATACCAGTGCTCAAAGGAACGCCTCCTCATAAGTGCCATTGCACCTGTACAGGCCGTACAGGTAGCCATTAAACCTGCGTGTCCGTCCTTACGGAACGCCCAATTCATTAATGTCCGTGTACGAGGATCAGTGATCCTTCGGACCAATCAAGGGAACGCCTCCCGAAGTGCCGCAATACCAGCACTACTAGTGCTGTCCAAAAGGAACGCCTCCTGAAGTGCCATCGCACCTGTACAGACGTACAGGTAGCCCTATACCTGCGTGTCCGTCCTACGGAACGCCCATTCATTAGAGTATCCACCATTTTTGTTTTGGATCACTCCACCAAGGAACGCCTCCGAAAGTGCCGTGCACCTGTATTGGACCTACAGGTAGCCCATTCAGCGTCTCCCAACTTAGGAACGCCCTTAAGTGTGACGTACGCCGTACACTCCATTTGATTTTTTCACCTCTTTAGAAGGTGCCAATCCAGAAGTGCCACCAACTTACGGGACACTTCCCAAGTGCCATAGAGCACCCAGTCTTCTCAGACTTTTTCTCTACCACGTCGCAGAACACCTTTCCAAGTGAGTGCCACTTTCCACAGTAGGCACTCCTATTCCATTCCGTACCCTTCCTGGCCATTATTTTCATTTTCATCAGAGCCTCTACTGCAGCCTAAGGGAAATGTCTTCCCCTGCTTCCCGCGACTTCTTGCCGTAGAGCTCGAGAGGCTCCAGAGTCTCATAACTCTGGGCAAGGAGGCCGGTTACACTGGACCAGCACTAGACCAGTGGATAAAGGCGCAGCAGGCTCCCGCGCGCCTGCAAGAAAAGGAAGAAAGGGAAAACCAGAGAAGAGCCAAAGAAGCAGAAAAGAAGGAAAGAGCAGAAGAGAGAAACCATGAGCTAGCTCTCAAGGAGCAGGAACTCAAAATCAAGCGGGAGAAGGCCGTAAGGAGAGTATCTTAGCTCCAGCCACTCTGCCAGCTTCCAGCCCTGCACCCACTGTCTCCTTAGTCCCGCCGTTCTCTGGTCAGCCTGACATCCTTTCTATTTGTGAGCCTGGTCCTGATCCAGTGCCGGAGATAGAAATTCCTGCCGCATCCTGCCAGCCTTTTACCTTTTTACCGCCTACCTCCTCCCTTTTGGAAGAGGTAAGCCCACCAGTTAACCCCGAAATTGCTTCCGAGGGTGATTCAACGGAGGTTCCCTTAACCTCCCACGTCACATCACTGCCAGAGAGGATCTTCACTGTGCCAGAGCACACTGCCAGCCTTGGTGACTCCGCAGATTCGCAACCTGTAGGGCCATCTCGGCTTATCATCCAGGGCACGGAGAGTTCGGAAAGAGTTCTGCCGAGACTGTGGCCGCAAGGGTCACATGTCTGCCAAACTACGGAGGGTGCGCGAACCACAATATTCCTGCCGTCGCAATGGCCATTAGTAATCCTCTTCTCTAGGACCCCCAGCTAAAGGCCTATAACCAGTCGCACCCCTCCAAAGTCATTATCAGCCAAGCCACGTCAGAGCCTACGACGACTCTGGCGCCTCAAGTCTCCCTGATACGGGAAGACAGATTCCCGAGGGGCTAACGTTGATAGACGTCGATTGATCACCATTGAAGGTATCAATCACATTAAACTGATCTTCCGACCGTCCAATTGAGGGTCACCAGACCTCACTTCTCCAAAGAATGTACTCTTGCAGTTGCAAGCTACATCCCAGGAGGTTACGACCTCCTCCTAGGGCAAGACATGAAGTCTCCCTCACAATTCAAAAAGCCTAGGGGTCCTAGCCCCACCACAAATCACTACAAAGCAAGGAGCCATCGCAATTCTACTTCCTCCAGGAAGTAGTCCACCAAACAGTCTCCCCGTTACCAAGGAGGGAGATTGACCATTCACAGTTCCGTTGCAAAAACCTGCAACGTAATAGGGCACTCCACGAATTGGCCTAGGTGCCCTAGCCGACTACCAGCAGCGGACAATGTCCACTTTCCACAAGGCTTAGCCTTCCAAAAGAGACAGGAGCCTCTGTCTCCCATTTCCAAGGGCACGCTGAGAGGTATTGCACCTCCGGTACCCGCCACAGTCCAGTCGACCTCAACTCTCTGCCAGTGCCACTTGGCAGCACTGAGCAGTGCCAAGCTCCGTCCAGCCTGGACGTAGAGACCACACAGAACTTGACTTTCTGCGCCTGGGCCCTGAGCTAGCGCCGGCGCCTAACCTAACCAAGGATCCTCCTACAGGAGATCCTCAACAGGCATGGAGCTTACCGCAGCCCATGGCCAACCAAAGTCCATGAGTCTTCTTCACCCTCACACTGTCGCCCGAGGATGAACCTCCGGCAGACCTAACCTTCATACCTCCTCTGGCGGAAAAACCAGGAACTGCCCGACCAGGAGTCAGCCTGGAGTTTCCCCTTTTCCCTTACGACGGCTGTCGCAGCAGCCGGAGTGAGGGCCTCCCCTGCAGTAGGTTCCACCTCTACGACGGTTGCTGCAGATACCGAAGTAGGGTGTTCTCCTGCAATCCCTCAGGCTACCACTGCCTCTGCTCCTGCCGGCGTTTCTGGGGCCGTTCCCCAGAGTCGGTGCCTCCGTCTACTCTAGGACTGGTATAGCCAGGTCCTGGAGGAATAAGAAGAAGAAGAAGAAGGGACGTAACCAATCATTAACAAACTAACACAAAAGAGCCACATGCTCTCCTTGACACCTGTGCCCGAGGTACAGTGTCGCATTCATTTGCAGAATGATCCTGGCACCTACCCAGAGAAGGTAGCCAGCCTGATCTCTGCCAGTAGCACTAACCCTCTAACCCCTAGCCATTGTAATACTAACCCTCACTTAAATATAATTACCTCATTGCATTTCCCTCCTGGTCAATTAACCACTCATCATCCCCATGCATCATTACCTCTCATTATGTATTTTAACAATTCCGGCGACACATTACTGCTGTGCGTACCACACTCTGGAATGATTGCGTCTCCATTTAACTGTATTGAGTAGGTTAGGCTAATGATTTAGTACCAGGGCATTACGTTAGTAGAAAGTAGAATCTTCAAGTAACCTTATCTAGGGGTAGAGTAGACTGTCGTCACAGACAACCCGTAGTTATTACTTAGGCTAGATTACATCACTACATTAAGTTAGTACACTTAGCATCTTTGCCTATAAGTTAGGTAGGGCCATTGTAGTCAGCCGTATCGCTGCTCAAAAAACTTCAAGTTAGAGTAGGAGAACTGGGTAGTCGAGGCGATCAACTTATTTAAGCCAAGACCTTCACGCCCGAAAGGGAGTGAATGCCTTCTTAACAGGGGGAGCTGCTACGTCTATAGAACGTCTCGCCTTCCCAGCAGAGTTTTAGTGATATTTAATTATAAAAGTAGCAGCCATGCCTTCTCCTGAAGCGACTGTTGTTGGGAGAGTGGGTATGTCGTAGGGAAGATATTTCCGGTCTGACGGAAGCTTAGGGTAAGAGAGGCAAGTCACAAGAGTAGCTAGGCTTCGAGATGGATTTTAGGGACTTCTACAATAAGACCTATTTTCCTTCCCAATTTGCTGGCGTTGTGTTTACCACCTTTCAGGCGATGCTCGAGGCAGTCTTTGGAAGCCCCGTGATTCAAAAACAACGAGTATCGCGCTCAGTCAACTGCAGTCGGTAGTCCAGGACAGATGTCAGCCGGCCAGCCTCCCAAAACTTAGGCCTACCACGGCGTACTGGTGGACACGAACCCCAGACCTGAACGAGGTCAGGCCGCATTCTTCTACAAGGATACACTGAATATTGCATAAAGGTACGTCTGAAAGTGTAAACTTCAACCCAGCCACCTTTTACTACCATACGACTCTTGCTAAATTCATTTTCAATTCTCATTTTTACCCCTTCTACATCAAAAGCCCTTTGTCCTCATCGGGCCACGTGCCCCCCCCTCCCCTTTGTGACTTGTTAAAGACCAAGCTTTCGTGCATACCTCAGTGAACCATTCGAGTTTACCTTCCCCAATGTTAGAGAATTAATCAGCCTTAATCAAAGCAAGAAGTCATTTTTCCTTTATCTCGTTTAATCTGGGATTCTTTTCCAGATTCATGAGTCACGTGCCGTCTCTCTGCCCGCAAGTGTGCATTACCCAAGTGTATGAAAACCAGCTATAACAGCTCCAGTGGAGCCATCATACCTTTTCTCCAGCCCAGCACGGGCCTCTTTGTAAATAAATATCTGTAGAGTAACGAGCTGAGTTTTCTGGCGACCTTCCCTCTAAGAAATTAATAATAAACTATCAGTTTACGGTAAGTTAAAGCAATTCCCTCTTGAAATCCCCAATTATTTCCGTTACGTATCTAGCCTCTCTCAAGGCCTGCTATATACGTAACAATATATATATATATATATATATATATATATATATATATATATATATATATATATATATATATATATATATATATAATACAAACACGGTCAACCCAGCTGTGAATGA
>NC_087200.1:166005843-166013343 GCF_015104395.2 Macrobrachium nipponense
AAAACAACCTGCAACCCAATACCTAAAACAGTTAAAATGTTGCGACCTCATCAACTAGTCATACACAGCTGTAATGACAAATAAACATATCAATAATTTGCCAATTAGTTAGCAAAAGTCATGCTAACAGTTATTGAAAACATTTCCAATAGCTCAATCAAACCAACAATAAAGCTTGTGATTCTATCATTAACGCGTGTGCCACTTCCAACAAGCTGTCAAATACAGACAACTGTGTAGCAAAATATCCGATACAATTTTTATCATTTTACATATTGGTACACTTCAAAATATATAACAATTATTAAATCGCACTTTCAATAAACTCCGTAATTATTCGAATTTCAGTTCAAATGTGACTAGATTAAAATATTCGTTAGGCTTTTATTCGAGTAACAAGAAATGAAATATTCACAATATATATGGATGTCTACACGAGAGCATTCATTTGTCTATAGCTACAAATCACTTCTGCTATGTTATTGCGCAAAAAATGACAACTGCAAAAACCTGAGCTTAAATTAAATGAGCCCGTAATTAATCGTTAAGTCCACTCATATCTGGCAGAAAAACAAGGGGCATTTCTTATGGAAGGAAAAGATATTTCTGACCGCGATCAATAACTTAAAAACATTATTCACCGATTGCTTATTATAGATAGTACATTTACACCAAGCCTAGAAAAGTCTCCAAAGAGACCTCGAGATGTAATTCTAATCTTAGGGATACAAATCTACCACCCGTTGTCATTCCTATTATATCTGAAGGAATGTTTGTGAGGGAATGTTATTCTCTAGCTAGATGTGAGCAACCTATCAAGATCAAAATACTGCCCCACTTGCACATTCAAAAATCACTGATATGGTCGTTATACAAATAATCTCTCGGTCATAGAGTCAGTTAGCACTTGGATAGGTGACCAGCAGGAGATGCCAGCCACTGTCGGTGCACAGGCACCTATAGAACATCCGTGGGAAAAGTTTTGGATAACCATCCCCATCTTCGTGTGTGTGTAGATTGATCGATGGAAGATTTACAACATAAATATGGGAGATCAACAATGGCTCACTAACAAGAGAGATGTATTGGTGACCTTAATATGATATAGGCTGCTATTAGGGATACTCTTTCATTATTCAAAATAGTGCATGGATACTTGGTAACCAAAATATGCATAAGCATATGATCATAGCAGAAACTATTTTTCCTGTGAGGGATTTTTGTATGATAAGGAATTCTGAAAGATTTTTAGCTACTGAGTAACCACTTAAGTGGAAAGCAACCCTCTTTTCTGAGATCCAAGAAGAATGATAAATTCTTAACAAAAAGTAAACTGCCACCTTCCTTTAATTATGCAGACCCTTACTAGATGCTATTCTGTTTTATGGTCTTATTTTTCCCCCATAAATCTTAACAATTATACAGCCCTTTACGTTATGTTATTTATTTGTCTTCTCTGGTTATTATTTTCGAAGAGAGAGAGAGAGAGAGAGAGAGAGAGAGAGAGAGAGAGAGAGAGAGTTCAGAACACTATGAGTTTGGATAAGCAAGTCCTGTAACTGACATTCTTGTAGTTAGTAGACAAGTAAAAATTGCGCCGATTACTTTGGCGCAATCGAGTTTGCTTTATATCGTATAGTCAAGGCCACCAAAAACAGATCTATCTTTGGGTGGTCTCCGTATAATGCTGTATGAGCCGCAGCCCATGAAATTTTAACCACGGCCCCGGTGGTGGCCTGGCCTATATCGTTACCAGAAGTCCAATTTTGGCTAACTTTAACCTTAAATAAAATTTAAAAAAATTAAAAAAACTACTGAGGTTAGAGGGCTGTAATTTGCTATGTTGATGATTGGATGGTAGTTTTTAAGATCTGAGTGCGGACTGACACACACACACACACACACACACAAAAGAGGGCACAAAAGTTTTCTTTTCAGAAAAATAAAAGAAAATTTTCCCCAGTGTTGACATTTCAACATAAAAAGTGACTCAGTCTATGGTGTAATAGAAGGGTAAATTAGCAACGAGATTAGCAGAAATTTTCAAATTCACATTACTTTTGTCCGAAGGTTCCCTTTGTGCTTCTCTGTCTCATAATACTAATGTATTCCGTGGGCATTCAATCCCCAACTTTAGACCGGAGTAAACACGTGAAAAAATTTTAATGAATGCAATGAGCAGGGAGATAATGACGCCGAGGGGAGCCCATGAGATGAATAGTAATATGAAAAGTCAACATTGCAAGATGCAAATCCATCCGTTGGTCACCATGTGGCTGAGAACTCGAGTACCTCTCCACTTTCACGCCTCAGCGCCACCAGGAGACGAAGGGGAAGGAAATGGGAAGGCTCTGAAGCCTTCCCTCTATAAAACAGGCAAGAAGAGCAGGTCATTCCAAAGGGGAACATCCGAAATCCTGGAAGGACGACGCTTTGGGATATAACGTTAGTTCATGATGGATTCCCACAGCCTTCAGAATAAAGAGAACAAAGAATAAAAAGAGAAAACAAACGTGAAAAATGGACAAAGCACATACCCAGTCAACCAGTTTGGAGATTGAAACACACAAAGGAGTTCCAAAGGGGAAGAGTCGAAGGCTAACACTCTTGAAGCCTTTGAGCAAGTACTTGAAGCGGGCGTGAACCTAGACTACAAATACAGCTCATTGTTGTTTGCGGTGATGGAAAACAAGAACAACCTTTTAGCTCTGTTTGCGGTATGCATATTGATAAGGGGAACGACTTATAAGGGGGAGGGAATAATTTTCAAAAAGCTACTGAGTAGAGGGTCCTGGAGACAAGGAAAGACGGACGGTAAGATTCACCCCCCCCCCCCCCCACGCCCCTTGACGAAAGCATCGACGGGGCACCCCCCGGGTGACTTAAATGAAGCCACTTCAGCTCCAAGAAATAGGTGATCACACATTAATATTTTCCTATATCTAAGAATTAATATTTAAGTGAGAGTGGTATCACTAATCAACAAAACCAACGGCTATGAATAAGAAATATTCCAACATAGTTACCTAACTGCCAACATGCATTCATACAGAGATGAATAATAATAATAAATAATAATAATAATAATAATAATAATAATAATAATAATAAATAATAATAATAATATTAATGAATAATAATAATAATAATTTATAACATCTCTAAAATCACGAGAGTCTCTACACTGTTGACGATATCTACAATGATGCCTATAAATGTATAGCCAAATCATATAATACTCGTTTTATTTATGTTTTAATATGCACGTATACTGACATCATTGCGGACTTCCTCAACAATTTTATTATTATTATTATTAATAATAATAATAATAATAAGAACCAGATATGTTCAAAGAACGATAGACGGAAATAACATCTCTCCCATATGTAGGAAGTGCAATACGAAAAATGAAACCATAAACCACATAGCAAGTAAATGCCCGGCACTTGCACAGAACCAGTACAAAAAGAGGCATGATTCAGTGGCAAAAGCCCTCCACTGGAGCCTGTGCAAGAAACATCAGCTACCTTGCAGTAATAAGTGGTACGAGCACAAACCTGAAGGAGTGATAGAAAACGATCAGGCAAAGATCCTCTGGGACTATGGTATCAGAACGGATAGGGTGATACGTGCAAACAGACCAGACGTGACGTTGATTGACAAAGTCAAGAAGAAAGTATCACTCATTGATGTCGCAATACCATGGGACACCAGAGTTGAAGAGAAAGAGAGGGAAAAAATGGATAAGTATCAAGATCTGAAAATAGAAATAAGAAGGATATTTCTATTTTCAGATCTTGATACTTATCCATTTTTTCCCTCTCTTTCTCTTCAACTCTGGTGTCCCATGGTATTGCGACATCAATGAGTGATACTTTCTTCTTGACTTTGTCAATCAACGTCACGTCTGGTCTGTTTGCACGTATCACCCTATCCGTTCTGATACCATAGTCCCAGAGGATCTTTGCCTGATCGTTTTCTATCACTCCTTCAGGTTTGTGCTCGTACCACTTATTACTGCAAGGTAGCTGATGTTTCTTGCACAGGCTCCCAGTGGAGGGCTTTTGCCACTGAATCATGCCTCTTTTTGTACTGGTTCTGTGCAAGTGCCGGGCATTCGCTTGCTATGTGGTTTATAGTTTCATTTTTCGTATTGCACTTCCTACATATGGGAGAGATGTTATTTCCGTCTATCGTTCTTTGAACATATCTGGTTCTTAGGGCCTGATCTTGTGCCGCTGTTATCATTCCTTCAGTTTCCTTCTTTAGCTCTCCCCTCTGTAGCCATTGCCAATTGTCATCGCTGGCTAGTTCTTTAGTCTGTCTCATGTATTGTCCGTGCATTGGTTTGTTGTGCCAGTCATCTGTTCTGTCTATCTTTCTCCTGTCTCTGTATATTTCTGGGTCTTCGTCCACTTTTATTAGTCCTTCTTCCCATGCACTCTTTAGCCACTCGTCTTCACTGGTTTTCAGATATTGCCCCTGTGCTCTGTTCTCGATGTTGACGCAGTCCTCTATACTTAGTAGACCTCTCCCTCCTTCCTTTCGTGTTATGTATTATTATTATTATTATTATTATTATTATTATTATTAGCAACCGCACTGTTTATTCAATTTCCAGGAAAGTTAATAATCATTGTCTATCTAACCACTCGGCAGGATAAAATATGGTCAACGAATGTTCACATTATATCATGTAACAGTCACCACATGATATATTGACCAGTCTGAATATGAAGATCTACAAATAACTGATGTCAGAGACCAACACACAGAATTCATAGCAGTGTTATTATTTCAGCAAAAGTTTAGGTTTAAAATGCCTGCTTCAGAAAATTCTCTTAAAGTAAATTATGGAGAACTTTGACATTCCTTAGTTTTGCATTGATAACCATAAACTGTTAATTCTTTTTAAAAGAATAGAAAAAAATCTTCACCCAGTAAGGAAAAAAAAGCATAATTAGCATAAAAATAAGTTGAAGGACAAATTTAATGACTTAATACATTCGTTAACCTCTATGGGATCTGGGAGCCAAATTTGCATTCTACAAGAGTAATACATCCATTAACGTAAAAAAAAAATATATCAAGACCTGTATACCCATTTGCATAATATAAAAAGTGTTCCGAGTAAGGATCCTAGGCCTACTTAGGTATGCGGACGGGAATACGAATACTTTTAATATGCTCAATGGAACATTATTTCCCCTTCTACAAGGTAAGAATTACGTTCTGGAGCCTTATTGTACTTCCGCTGTCTCTACTTAAGTTGCCTTTTGAGAGAGAGAGAGAGAGAGAGAGAGAGAGAGAGAGAGAGAGAGAGAGAGAGAAAATCAATATCCATGATAACAAAGACATCGAACTATCATTAGTAAAGAGACTACGTTCTTAATAAAACACTGGATATTTGGAACAAATGCGAAAGAAAGAGAACAATCATGGAAATTGGTAGCCTATTCCAGAAACGAAAATCTCCCCCCAAAACTTAAGACGAGTATTAAGAAAGTGAGAACAATAACATGAACAGCGTAAAGGCCAGGTGAGAGAGTATATCATTCAGCAGCTCATATCCCACGTCAATCAAACTTTTGGAAAAAAAAAATAATAAAAAATATTTTTAACAAAGTGAGCCGATGTCAAGATACGAAAATAAGTGCTGGATGAGTGCAACTCAAGAAATTGGTTAGTGACGTCAGATAACTTATTTGTTTTATAATACAAAGCAATTGCCATCACTTCTAAAATTAAAGAAATTCCTAAAACTAAATAAACATACTGCAATTGCTACAGCTGACTGACAATAATTATAAAATACATATTATAATATCATATATATATATATATATATATATATATAATATATATTATATATATATCCCTCGACTAAGTTTGGATTTCGTCGCTAGTTCCTGTGCTTAAATGAAAAAGAAAAATAATGGTGCTTGTTTCAAGGCCGACAATTCATATCTTATGCCTGAAGTGGACCTCTGGTCTCAAGTACCAACTGACTGGAGAATAATAATAATAATAATAACGTCCGTTAAATTCCGAATTCTGATGTCCTGAAAAGCACAGTTGATAGCAACTTCTATAAGCCGGGCATCCAAAGAGATCACCTGAGACCACCACCAGCCTCTCAGTTCTTCCACGTCCAGGGAGGGAGACAGACTCGCCTCTGAAGTGCAACGAGCGGCTTGCGGGAGTTAATTTGCCGGTGTGTCTGGCTAATTTCGCCGTCGTACTTCGGGTGAACCCTATATAGCCCGGCAACTTCGTGGGAGTAAAGGAAAATTATACACGCATGTTGGCCATGCTCTTTGTTTCCATTATGAGCGGATTGCACACGCCCGCTCGCAACTGCCTTGTGGGAAGTCACGCTCCTTAGAATCATTACGGTTCGCAGGTAGTTCGAGCAGGAAGCTTTCCTATACATAGTAGCCACACCAAAAAACAAAAATTCATACTGTCTCTTCATACTGAGCTCTATTTCTGTGCACCAAAAAATTACAGGAAAACCCACAGAAACCACAGCAATATAAACTAAACATGACCATTCACTCGTGCGCACCCAATTCACCATTTTAATTGATTTAAGGGGCGAAATATCCTTAATGTTTCAGTAGTCAGGGAGAAATACCTCTCTGTAAATACTTCTTTGTAACTACGAATCCAAATTACGTCTTCTGTGACCTTCATTACAGAATCATAAAAGTGCCATGTTGGGGTGTCTGTGGTATTTTTGACTCTCATATCTATCATCCAAACATACTTATGGTAAAACTTAATGAGTAATTGTGATTCAAGAGGAAACTACCCTCTATAATTAAACATTTCATTCTGGTATCAGTGTTATGATTTCACTTAAACAATAGATGGCCTTGTTTCGTAAAAAAAAAATATATATCCGTCATCATGAGCAAAATTGAGAGGAAGGACATACACCATCTAATAAAGCATTTCATTCTAAATTGACCCAATTTCCGAATAATTATACATTCAAACATCAGAGAGAGATTCCACATGCACTTAGGAATGGACAACAAAAACAATATCGAGAACAAATAAGCAAGAGGAAAAGCTGTATTAGTAATACCACTGAAAATTCGTGAGGGAAAGCAGAGAAATTACTAGTAGTATTAGCTGTAGCAGCAGCATTAGCAGCCACAGTAGTAACAGTAGTAGTAGATTTACAGTCTTCGGCATGATCAGTTGTACCAAATCGATAAATCCAACAAAGTAACGAAAAGTTTTCGAATGCCCCATTCATTACTACTGAAGGTTTTCATTTAAATCTCGCAGACGATTAAACTTTAAGAAATAACTTAATTCGCCATTGATAATAAACTTTTCTCCCTTTCTATGGCCAGCTTATTCAAGAGGGACGTCTACTATGCCACCCCAAGCCCATTGTGATGTCAGGTCACTGGAGGTCGGTCTTTGGTCAATCGCGAGATTTATAATACGCCAGAACAATGGAAAGGTCAATAGCGTGCGATA
>NC_087200.1:166015843-166028343 GCF_015104395.2 Macrobrachium nipponense
AGCAGGAATGTTAACATTGGTTGGATTGCAATATGACTTTTTTGCTTTATTTTTACAAAGTTCTAAAAAATATGGAGGGTAAGATAGTGAATCTTCCAAATATTCAGGACTACAAATTCTAAGAGATCTAAGATACATACTGGAAAATGTTGACACCTTAATTTGTTTGGCATGGTTAGAGTAAAAATGGATATATAACAAATTATTCGTGGGTTTCCTATATACATTAAAACAAAAATTGGTGTTATTTCCAATAACTAAGACATCCAAAAATGGTATACAATTATTTTCATATTCTATTGTGAATTTTATAGATGGTACAAGATTATTAATTGTACGCAAGAAATCAGGAATATTTATATTTTCTTTTACAATACAAAAACAATCGTCTACATATATAACCCAAAACACCTTAGAGAATAAATCTCTTTGAATAAGTCTACATTCAAAGAACTCCATGTAAATATTAGGTAAAAGTGGTGAGAAAGATTTCCCCATAGCCATACCAAATATTTGATAAAACAAAATTGTCACTGAATTTAATTTTTTTATACAAGGGGATATCAAATTAATAATGACATTGGTAGGTAATCCTAGATTATACACTAATGACATTGGTAGCTAATCCTACATTTACAAGTCCAAATGTGATAAACATTGAAGCAACTGATCCATAGGAACTTTAGTAAATAAACATGTCACATCAAAACTGGTTAATTTGTCAGTACTGGACAATTCAATATGGGGAAAGTCTAGCACAGAAATCAAAAGGTTTGTATATGGGAATCTAAAATAGTACCCAGGATACGTGATAGCAATTTAACTAAATATTTAGAAAGTTTATAACTAATAGAACCGGTTGAACTGATAATGGGCCAAATAGGAAAGTCTCTTTCATGAGACTTCATTAATCCGTACTTGTAAGGTGAAGATGGGCCAGTCGTCGTCACTTTCTTTTTTATTGACCTGAATTCCTTTATCTTACAATTGAAACTTTTTGTGACATCAGCTAATTGGTCTTTCCGTAGTTTTTGATAAGTTCTAGAATCGGAATAAGCTTTCCATTTTTCCAACATTTTCCAGTATGTATCTTATAGCTCTAAGAATTTGTAGTCCTTAATTTTTGGAAGAGGATTTTAAAATTATGGACAAAATAGGAGATTCACTATGTTACCCTACATATTTTTTGGCACCTGTAAAAATACTGCAAAAAAGGCATATTACAATCCAACCAGACATCTGATTATAACATCACGGTATACGCATTTAGGATCACCATCGTCTTTATACTCTCTCCCTCTCTCTCTTTCTCTCTCTGAGACTGCAAACCGCACCAGCACACTGAACATTAGGATTGTAATTCCCTGAATATATTAACTAGGGTATAGCGGTTTTAATGGACTCACATATTCCCTCTTCGATCGAGATCGCACCCGTCTTCGCGTTTATGAATGCAAATGACAACCTCTACATCGCGAGAACCGAGAAAAGAAAGAAATAGCAGTTACCATGTCTGTCCTGTCTGTCAGTCAGCAACGGGAACAACCTTATACCAAGATACTTCATGAAAGGGGGAGAAATATATATTCTGGATACTGAATTATAAATAAGTAACCATTTATTTTCTCTCGATGCCATGACTCCTTACGCACTTTTCGTTAATATCCTAAAATAATAATAATAATAATAAAAGAATCGAAAATAACAAATCGTGCTCCCAAAGACAGTGCTCTCAATAACTCAAAGCTACAGTTATCCTTTTCTTATTGTAACATCCTATATATCATGAAAACGTATTCTAGTCGTAAAATGTGGGCATTCTTTCTTCCAAAAAAAATCTCTCCCAAAATAATCATAAGCCACGACCCCACCCCCAACCACCCCTCCGAACGGCCCCTCTCCTATACATCCTCCCGTCCCAGTAGCTGCCTGGCCAAAGAGACGCGGGATTATCATTGGTTAAATATTGACAAGACGCATCCGCGCCTAATTCAAAAGATATTTATTTACCCAGTCGATGTGTGGTCGGGCGAGTTGTTTGTAAAGAACTTCTTTATTGGCCAAATAACTGTTCGGTGAATGCGTGGGTGAGTTTTGGGGAAGAGTGGGGCCAGGAGCTCATACGCGATGAGGGAAGAAGAAAAAGGCATCACCAAATCCTGGAAGAAAATATGTATTCAACTGAAAATTATTCCAGCGTGCAACAAAGATTGCTGAGAAGACTTTTGTCAACAATAAATTTTTTTTTTTTTTTTTTAATAAGATGCACCAACCGCCGTCCCCCAAACCAAAATAATAAATAAATAATAAAGGCGAAGGACATGGGGTAGAGTATGAACTAAGATTGAAAAGGGAGTGCAGTTACATAACTTTTATTATCTCATCCCAAGGAATCCCACAGGTCCCATTAACGCTTCTCTTGTGCTTCTGCCACAAACCTCTCACACTCCAAATAGATTTACTCTACCCATTCTTTACTCACAGTGAGCGTGGAACAGGTGTACAAGGAACCTTATATTTGGAGGGCAAACTCACCTTGTGTTTCTCACAAATATACAGTGGTGGTGTGGTTTCATGCATCTATATTTGACCATGTAAATGTCATTGCTGGTCGTCACAGACGCATGTCTCTCCTGCCTCAAGAAAAGAATCTGACGAGTTCAAACATTTGCTCTGAGACGCCGTGTGAAAGAAGGTTTGTTTGCACGAGGAAAAAAATATCTATAAAAAGTAAAAATCTTTGTGCGTGGGTACAAAGAGATCTAAATTGGAACATTACCTCATGATTGGAATCGTTTAAACATTCCAGCTCTGCTGGTTCCCTATAGACCGACCACAAGAATTCTAATATATCGTCCGAAATTTCTGTATTATCGATGCTCAGAACCTGTCTCCACAAATAAACTGCCATAAGATCATTAAGTCTACTATGTCCACAAATTTCAAAATTGTACTATTTACTTCTTTGGCTACCTATTTATATTCTTCTCGTGAACAGGACTTTTTTATTTTTATTTTTAGAGGACATGATTTAGTATATAGTGCTGATTTTTATACTTATTTAATTTCTCTGCCTTCAAACTTTAACCTCTCTCTCTCTCTCTCTCTCTCTCTCTCTCTCTCTCTCTCTCGTAAAAGTCACCCTTGTGCATATAGACACTACCTTCCAATTTGGCAGCGTCAGTCGGAAAAGTGAAATGGAAAAGCTCTCCGTAGCATAAACACTTTAAGAAGAGCTCTCCACTGTAAAAAGAATTAGAAGGATTAGCAGTAGTCTTTAATTTTCTCGATTGAAAATTCGCTTTTGTTTGCTATTCGAGTACCTTATGCACCTTCTTCTGTGGCATCATCCATCAAATTCTAAGATACTCTGGTCTAATGTTTGCCGAAGTCACGTGTGGGGAGGTGATGTCTTCGATTTTTGTAGCTGGGTTATAAAGAAACCAGTCAATAACAATTTGCGTGTTAAAGGATGAACAATTATTACACTATGCCTATAAAGACGATTGTCACAAAATGACACAGTGCTAAAAAGTTCACAAAGGCGCACTCTCACTTTCAGGACAGCATTGCCCCTTCGTTCTAATACCTTTATCAATCCGTCTATCAAAGACTACATTGGTCTATCAAAGACTACATTGGTCGTTCTCTCCTTCTTCCCAATTATATGCAAAAGACTACATTGGTCTTTCTCTCCTTCTTCCCAATTATATGCACTCTTCTCAAAAACCTAAGTTCTCCATTCTCACCACATGTCCGAACCATCTAAAGCGAAACTTTTTACCTCTTCTTCACATCTCCATGTTTCTCACGTTCTCAATCCTTCTTAACCTCCTACAATAAGATGTAAACAACCAATCTCTACATAATCGGCGACCTTTTCTTACGCATTCATCATCGAGAATTCACGTCCATATAGATTTGAATCAAAACCCTTTGCAACTTTGGCTTTCGCGCAAATTTCTCATATCCTTCTGATTCATTGCTTCACCTAATCTATGACTCATCATCCTCATCCTAACATTCACTCCTGACCACATACATTAAGAGCGTCTTTTCTTCTAACATGCATACGGTCATTCATTTTCCCAAATTCTACGTTCTCATTTACTCTCATCAACTTCTCTTATCCACATTCACTGTATAACTTTCTCCTCTTATAAAGACTTTCAATCCTATTTCCCTATTCTTATACGCTTTTCGTCACGAACTCTACTCCTGAGCAAACCTGTCACTCGATACTCTGTTCACCACTTCATTTGTGTGATCATGCCACATTTGTGACTCTTAACATCACCTGGCCCACCTTAACACCAAACCAATTCCTCCGAGATCTACATATACTCCAGTGCTCACTTCACTTTCTAGACGCAAGCCCTTCAATATAAAAAAAAATGACATTTCACATTGCATCTCTAATCAATTCTCTCATAGGCTTTTTATCTCCAAATTACATGATCAACCTCTACCAGTCATTCTCAAACCTCTCGCACAATTGTTTGATGATGAAACGTACTTCTACATATTTCCTTCACTTGTCTGAACTCGCATTTGTCATTCTCGACGCACACCCACACGTACATTAACGCACACACACACACACACACACACACACACACACACATATATATAATATATATATATATATATATATATATATATATATATATATATATATATATATATACAACCAAGTGGCAGCAGGTGACGACCAAGGAATACATAAATTCAGGCGTTGACTGAAGGAAACAGGCCAATCTACATAGTTTTTTTATTCCAACGTTTCGTAATAACATTTATTACATCTTCTGGGAATCTGTCAATTAATTAAAACTAATATTATAAAACAATCTTAAATTTACTAAAATTTTAAAAAATCGTAAAAAGAAAAAGACTAAAATTTACTAAAATATAATTACAGAAAATTATATTAAAAGCTGGACCCGCCAACCAACCTTAAGTTAAAAGAGAGAGAAAGACTGAATGATAGGAGACAACAAAAAGGAGACATGTTAACTAAGGTACAGTTGGATGGAGGAGGTTTGGGTATTTCAACAGGGGAACCAGCTGCTTAATGAGTAATGACTCTAAAAATAAATGGGTAATCTTGGGGGTTTGGTGTTTGCCCTATAATGCAAAAATCGTCTCTTTCGATTTGTGTTTTGCAGATTTTTGCATGGTTCCTGATATTTGAATGTTCAGGGTTGGAGAGCCTACTCCTGTTCGGAAACTTATTCCACGATGAGAATCGATTCTGACCTTCAGTAACCTCTTCGTAGATCCCACCTAAGTCCCAGAGTTACACTTTGGGCAAGTATATTTTATATAAATACATTTGAGGTCAAGAAGGGACTCAATCGATCTTTATATTTAAAGAAAGACCCAATTGTTAATGGATTTTTTTGGTATTAGTTTAATACTGACTGCACCATAATGTTTTTTCCATACTCTGGGTAAACCTTTTTCTGAAGTCATTTATGCAAAATTTTCCATTTTTACATGATGACTCCTTCAGAAAAAGGTTCCCCAGTGAATACCCAAACCTCCTCCATCCAACTGTTACCTTAGTTACAACAAAATGTCGCCTTTTGTGTTGTCTCCTATCATTCAGTCTCTCTCTCTAAAAATTTCAAGGTTGGCTGGCGTTCCAGCTTTTAAATAATAATTTTCTGTAATTGTATATTTTAGTAAAAATTTTAGTCTTTTTTACGATTTTTTTTTTTAGTTTTTAGTAAATTTTAAAATTGTTTTATAAATATTATTATTTTTAAATTAATTGACAGATTCCCAGAAGATGTAATAAATGTTATTACGAAACGTTGGAATAAAAAACTATGTAGATTGGCCTGTTTCCTTCAGTCAACGCCTGAATTTTATATATATATAATATATATATATATATATATATATATATATATATATATATATATATATATATATATAGTACATATATGCATTATGTATTTACACAATCATATATGTATGTGTAAATACATCCACACACAAAGTATGTATGAATGTATGTATATATACATACATATATATATATATATAGATATACTATATATATATATATATATACTATATATATATATTATATATAATATATATATATATCAGACACACACGCATACTGTACTATGGGCACAACGCAATCAGGTACGAGTTAAAAGGGTTATCTACTCATTATGCAGCTTCATGCTGTATTCTGAGTTCGCAAGGGAGTATTATTGTGCATACTATAATCCACTGAAGAGAGAAGTTTGAAATACGAAAATGCCAAAAAAGCAAGTATAACAATAAAAAACATTGACAATGTTTCACTTTCCCATATACACATTGTTCCTTATATTTGAGCACTTTTGCAAACTGTCTTTTAACCAACTCTCCCTGCAAAAGGAATCAAATACATCCGTCACATTCAACACTGTCAACGTCGTACGTTTTAAGTCCCAGAATTTCGCTTCCTGTGCAGATAGGAGAGAGCAGTGTGCATATTAATTACAAAAATCTTCTAAGACATTTGAAATTCAGTAAGTTTTAAGTCTTGAAATTCAATGAGTTTTAAATCCTTACCACAAACAGGCAAGGAAACATCCTGACTCATTCACATGCATTTGCAATATCAAAAGAAAAAAAATATTATGATAAACCGACAGTTCAGAAAACTCTTTGCAGAATCAACACAGTTTGCTGAACAAAACATGCAAATGGTATTCATAGGTTTTCACGCCTTCAAAGAAAATGAAATTAAAGCTAAAATGACACATTAGTGATTTTTCATTACACTTCAAAAAGAAGCAAGAGCGGTCGACATACGAAAAAGATTGCTGATTATGTTCTCATTTCGGAAAGCCTTTCATTCTGTAAACTGAGGAACTCCATTACAACTTTTTTTTTTTACCGAGATGAGGTTTTGCGTAGCCTAGCAAACAAGGAAGAAATGACTCTGTTATAAAATTGAGAATATCTCAGGATATCGTATATCTGTTCGAACACACCTGAAGAAAACTGTGACATTTATATGAGCAACACTGACCACTCAGGCTTTTAGAATGTACACATTTGTTTAATACTTCAGTCTTTAAAGCTATTGACATGAAGGAAACGTTACAAATTCAAGTTTCGTAATTTCCTTAGTATACATGTACTACATATAATACAGGCACTTATATACATCATGAAAAGATACACAATACAAGCAGGAGCAACAATAAAAATAAAAAATAATCAAACTAAACTACAAAAAAAAAAAAAAAAAAAAAAACAATGGGCGAGCATTACAAAAAGAATAAAGGCACAGCGCAAAACTGTAGTCCCTTAATTTGACGATGACGGTAAATATCCGTAGCCGACATCATTCAATCTGTGATAGACGCAAGTTCATGCCACTTAACATCTACCTCCGGTTACAGGTAGAATACATCGGCCAATCAGAAGCAAGACTGAAGATCCAACAATACCACTGTGGATATTTACCGTCAGCTCAAAAGAAACTAAAGAACCATTTTGTGGAAATACAATTTGCACCTACTGACGGCGGTGAAAGTATATCTGAGTGGATGACAGAGATAAGTACGACATGTCTGGATGAGTGAAATAATCCAAAAGAATCAGTGAAGGAAGCACCTACTATTAAGTCTAAAAATGAAAGAGCAATGTAAGACATAGAGTGGCATAACATTATTTACCATACCCATGCAGGAATTATGACAAGACTTTGATTAAGTAAATCAGAGTACATCAGGATTAATGAAAGAACAGTGCAGGCTGAGACACGGAGGAAGGTGATTTCATTATGAGTTCTCAAGAAATAGCTAAGTAAGAAGTTTGAACGTAATGGTAAATTTGTAAGTCCGACAGAATTGCCAGAGATGCAATGTCGATGATGTTACGGATGAAGGTTAAAAAGGATAATTTGTCAAGTATGATGAAATGTTTTCATTAAGGAAAGGAAATGTATCATGCCTTCATGACTTAAATCGGGGAACTGACACAGACACAAATGCAATGTTGTACGACATGGAAATGGGGTCAAAAATGGAGGGTGCAATAACTAATGTATGCTGATGATATAGTATTGATTTTATATATATATATATATCTGTGTGTATGAAGAAGGTAATTCGAATCCTACACGAGCGCGGAGTAATTGAGGCAAATTCATTAATAAGAGTACCTACAGGTATCCAGCTGTGATGAGTCGTAGCCTAAGAAGAAAAGTAGTCTGGGGCTACTCCTCCATTATTCCAAAACACTGAGAATCAGGAGGTCAACCCTTTACAGGGTCACCCTCTCTAAAGGGTAAAGGACATAAGTGAAGTGTTTTATATATTCACAGACAAAGATACATGCACGCGCGCACGCGCACGCACACACACACACACAACACACACACATATATATATATATGTATATATATATATATATATATATATACATAAGATGAATAATTATTGACTGTTCTTTCACATCAGTTACTAAAAGCAAATCTTCAGCAAGTAAAGAATGCAAATACTCAATCTGTTAACTTATGTGCATTTGTGCTTGTATGTGCTTGTATGTATATATATATATATATATATATATATATATATATATATATATATATGTATGTATATCATACATACACTACTATATATATATATATATATATATATATGGAGATATAAATTATAATGCAAATACTCCATCTAATCACATACGTGCAGCTGTGCTCGTTTGCTTGTATGTATGCATGTCTGTATGTATGTATACATATTATATATATATATATATACATAGTATCTATATATATATATTATATATATATATATATGTTAGATATATATATGTATGTATATACAAACATATATATATATATAATTTATATATATACATATATACATATATATACATACATATATATATATATATATATAAGTGTGTGTGTGTGCGTGTGTATTGTATACGTATGTATATATATACACACAAACACGCAAATAAGCAAAACTGCACGTGAGTAATCAGATAGAGCATTCGCATTCTTCACCTGGAAAAGATCTTTTTTGAGTTACTGATGTTAAAGCACGATCAATATTTATTTATCTTGTGTGTTCACTCGTTCCCCTCTTCCAAGCCATTCATCTAACAAAAACTGTTTGTTTATCAATGAAATGGCTTCAGTACCTATTTCAATTAAATTCCTCGGCAAAAGCCTTTCTTGCATCGTTGCCGAACAACCGTTCAATGACAGTCGAGTGTTTACCGCAGCTTATAGCAGCAACTCGATACCTTGGTCTGGCATTCCACGAACTAAATTGTTCTCTTCAAAACTGTGCAATCCGCAGCAGAATTCGGTTACAAACCACCGCTTCATTTTTTAAGGAATCTGAAGAACCTTCACCGCACGCACTCTCGTCTATCGCTCGGCTATTGAGTAACATTCTTAATTATGTCAATCAATATTTGCACGGGCGAACGATTCAAACTTTGAGGATGATTTCATTTTTTTACCATTTCAGGACTCATGTTTGTTTGCTTCCTACGGAACAATCTGCAGCAAAACCTATAAAAGGTTTAGGATATTTTATAAAAGCACTATCCGATAATGATGAGAATTATCTTACGAATAAATATCCTCTGTTATATCTCTTCCTTCACTGATTTTGCCCAGTATTTATCATTCTTTTTTACTTTCGTTTCCTCTGGCGGGACTAGTCGTGTCTGGATTTCATATACAAGCGTGTCTGTCGACTCGACTCTCATTCTATTCCGCTCTGTACCTCCCCAAAGGGGAAAAAAATACTTCCACAAACTGGACACCCACTAAACGCCATGACCTCAGCATCAGCGGTGGGTCTGAGAAAGTCATTAATATTGACATCTTTTTTCCGACCTGTTACCGGTTGATGCCAGTAGGGATAGGACTTAATGAGGAAGGAAATCGGTGTTCAGGCTGCATAAATGGCTTTTAACATATGCAATAAATTTACGTTCTTGACAAGGCCGGGAAGCGAGGCTGTCACTACCTCTTCCTCGGCTCCGCCCTTCTTTTACTCTGGCTCCTGTTGCTTTCAACTGCCATTCGGCTCCAAATATTTTGAAACTAAGTGATCTCCGTCAGCCTAAGCTTATGCGTATTTTTGTAAATACCCATTATACTGTTAAAATTATGTATGTAAGTATATTTCGTAATTTAAAATAGACAGCAAATGCACTATAACAAACAACGGTTCTTCCAGTAACAAGAGGAGGGATACAGAATCGGGACTGAATTAATTCACTTAGCCTCTGAAAACAAATTAGTGCAAAAGAGAAAACATCACCGCCTCTCTTCCCATTCAGTTGTCAACTGACTTGTCAGCAGTTCGAAGCCTCCACGTTTACCCATGTATATCTGGCCCTCATTATCTCAAATCCGAATGCCCTGACAAGAGTGCTTTATCTGCAATAGATTAAAATTTTCTTTCTCGTGTCTATCGCTCTTCGACGATGTTTAAAAGACTAGAGGGGCTTGTCTGGTCCCAATTTGCCTCAACTGC
The DNA here is from genome assembly GCF_015104395.2 of Macrobrachium nipponense. NCBI lineage: Eukaryota > Metazoa > Arthropoda > Malacostraca > Decapoda > Palaemonidae > Macrobrachium > Macrobrachium nipponense. Next base: position 166,026,367 of record NC_087200.1, read on the forward strand.
ACCCAAGGTCTCCCCCCCAAAATTGTGTGTGCTTGTGTTGTTCATGTGAACTACTTTACAATGTACGAATTTGTAATTTCTATCACGTCAAAGTTATTATAAAACTATTAATAAAATAATAAAAATTATACCAATGTCCAAACCAAATTCCTACGGTCATAAATAATGCACAATGAAGTATCAGGAAAAACATTTCTATAAACAACATCGGGAAAAGAGAATAAAACGTGAATTATCCGTTAGATTGACATGTTTATCACTGACGTAATCCGGGACAGAGGCCATACGAAAATGTAAAACAGCATAAGGGGTTGAAGTTTGCGCCTCAAAGCGTAACACATGGTCGATACTCCACCCAGATCTGATGTGATAACATCCTAATGAGCAGATGAAAAAAGAGGGGAGACAGAAAGGCAAGATCTTGTTGGGGAGACATTTTGTCCACGCTGTCCAAAACTTAGAGGGAGACGCCCGATCAAAATTTGTTTTGTTTTTTCTGGCATTAAGAATCAGCAAGTTAGAGCATTATTGCACACGCATGTATTCATTAATGTGTATGAATGATATAAAACCAATACATTATCAATAACCTTGCTTAACTGACATGTTGCAAAATTCTGCAATTAAGATATTTTCATCTCATATCATTTAGCAATTGGTTATTATGAGACTTAGCCACGTGCAAAGTCATGTCTCTCGAAGGGAATGACTTGGACGCTATCCTTCTGTGTGTGTGTGTGTGTGTGTGTGTGTGTGTGTGTGTTGGTGTATGAGTGTGCGCGCGCAACTGCAACAGTATTATTCATTATTTCAAGAGATGAATGAATGGACTCATTACAGTAACGTCCATCTCAATTTGCCTCTTGTGTGTGTGTGTGTGTGTGTGTGTGTGAGAGAGAGAGAGAGAGAGAGAGAGAGAGAGAGAGAGAGAGAGAGAGAGAGAGAGAGAGAGAGAGCACCTAATTCTGACTCAATGACTGCTGTTAAAAAGATGTAATTTACAATGCACTTACGTATGGTTGAAGTTATTCCATAAAGGACGATATGTTTTTACATGAAAGTTTCTATTTTAATAATAAATGAATAAGACATACTTCACTTAAGGAAAAGATGATGTCATTTCGTAATTCACAAATTCAGTACCTTGTTTTATAACTAACTAAATACCCCCCCAAAAAAAACCACAAACTCCCGATGAAAAAAGAATTAAATGCTGTCGTCGTGAACTACAGGCTTTGGGCAGCAGTAAAACATTTATCGAGGCGTAAAAAAAGGCATTATATCTCTCTCTCTCTCTCTCTCTCAATCAATCAATCAATCAATCAATCAATCAATCAATCAATCAATCAATCAATCAATAAATAAATAAATAAAAAATAAAAAAAAATAAAAAAAAAAAATAAATAAATAAATAAATCAATCAATCAATCAATCAATTAATTAATCAATTAATTAATTAATTAATTAATCATCGAGAGCTAATCTTGGCGGAAAATAAACTTGCTTTCCACAAATAACATTTATACAACACAAATTGGTACAAGTTATAAAAATAACAATGCCAAATTTGCTCAAAAACTTTAAAAATAATTCACATATTATTGAATTTAATTTATTACCACCTACCCTGCCACTGTCTTCGTGATTGACAACTATTCCACTTACTTCACCCTATCATCTTTTACCTACTGGAACTACTAAAAAGAGTTGTTTAAAGTTGTCTTGGTGATCTTGTTACCTACCATGAACCAATTACATATGATTTAATATAAAATTTCTTTATTACATTTGCTTTATCTATTCCTTGCATTTACTTTAACTGTCATCGTCTCCTTTATCCTTTTCACACAGCGTTGCTTCCTCTCAAAGTACACAGCTTACCATGCAACGTGATTTCCAGGGGCCTTCACTTCTCTATCATTTTTTTCTTCAATACCTTTATCCTAATTCATCAATCTAGAATCTGGGAGGATAAAA
>NC_087200.1:166033343-166045843 GCF_015104395.2 Macrobrachium nipponense
AACAATTAAACTTTCAATTACGAGCATAATTATAGATTGGAATGCATAATATCGATTCCGTAATGTAGAAAATAACACTAAAAAACATTAAAACATACCAAAAGCGAGTTCTAAATAAAAAGCAATATGTTAGATCAATAACGTCCTCAGAAGAGACGATAGTGCGAAAAAAATAAGTAAATAAAAAATCTAACCACTCATGTAAATATTCATATTTACATTTTTCTTCAAAGAAACACGATAATCTTTTTCACGGAAGGAAAATTACTTTCCATTACAAAGTGAATGTGTATAGAATAAGAGGACACATGAATTAGTGCGTAAACATTCTAATGTGACAAGTAATCAAAAGGTAAACTAAACATACAAATATGACAAGCGCCAATAAATCATGAATGCTTAAAGACAAACCTGGATAACATCCAAAAATACACACACATATACACACAAAGGCAGGAACACCCACACACAGACAGACATACGCACATATATATATAGTTCTTTTATATATGTATTTCTTTTAGCTGTGTATGGTCTCACCATTTCAAGAAGTTTATTGTACCCCACTTTAAACTAGTAAATTTTTTTTTTTTTATTGTCAGTATAGGGGGCAGACGTTCATTTGCGAGTAATGATATGAAGCGTCAGTTGATAGTGGAAAGTTGTACTAAGCTCTTATCCAGCGGTATGGGAAACTATGAAAAATCATACATTCCAATTGTACTGGTCCAATCGCTAAAGAATAAATGTAACAGTAAAAGTCGGATCAAAGATTGGCTTGCAAAACGTGAGGCGCACGCACATTAAACCTCTTAAATAAAAAAAAATATATGAAAGACTTTCATAATTATTATTTTCGCATGATCATGATTGTTATTTTCGCATGAATGAGGAGAGTTACAATAAACTTCTTGAAAAGTTTGAGACCTTACATTGCTAAAAGAAATACTGTTATGCGAGAAAGTATCTCTGCAAATGAAAGACTAGACTACCAATTACACTTCGTTATTTGGCAACAGGAAGTTTCACTGACCTGCAAGACTCAGGAGTTATGGGGAAATCTACAATTAGCTTAATAGTACATGAAACATGTGTTTGTTTGTATAGTATTTTTACGTTGCATGGAACCAGTGGTTATTCAGCAACGGGACCAACGGCTTTACGTGACTTCCGAACCACGTCGAGAGTGAACTTCTATCACCAGAAACATAAAATATGTGAAGGTATCTTTGCTGTTCACCATCAATACATAAAGCTTAATAATTTAGTCTAATGCACAGGTTCATTTTTATTTCTTTAATTGAGATACATGATTCTAATCACCCATGTTATGTTGGATATGAAAATCATGAAAATATTGAGCTAAAGGTTGCATCTGTGCCCTGGAAATGCTTTTGAATTCTTGCAAGCAGATTTGGAATATTCCAAAAACCGATAAATCCTTCACTAAAAAAGCGACCGGCATCAGATTATCATACTGTTATTCCAATACTTTCCTGATTCGAGAAAGTGGACAATCCTAGCTCTCAAGGAATTTTGGTGCAGGAAAATATAAAACTGACGACGTTGTAGAAGGTGGTGACACATGTTGACCGTCTAAGAGAATTGCAAAGGACAATATCAATAGACCACCCAGTGATGCGAATGATATCAGGGATGCATTTTGTTCATACTTTTCCAATGAAGGAAGTGTAACGTGGCAAAATGTGTGTAAATTAGGGGCCTAGATGCAATTATATAGAAGAAAAATGGAAACTCAAGAAACCTTCGATGAAATCTTATTAATTCATATTAACAAGCTAGTAAATTGTTTGTAAGCATAGAGTATAGGAACAACTATTTTACCCTTTATTATTAATGCAGGATTCATCAGGAACTATTATTGTGAACCTTTATTTTTTTAAATGTTTTATTTATAAAAATAACTGTTATTACTGTTGGACAATAAATAGTAATACCTATATAGTAGATTCCATTGAACTTCGGCTTCTTATCGTCTTTTCTAAATCCTTCATGAATGAAATTTCATGAAAAAGAAAAAGAAGAAGAAGAAAAAAAAACGATGATGGCTCATACAGGTTTTCAGTGTTTGCACCGCTTGTCTTAGAATCATGAATTTTTTTCATCTCCTTCCTATAATTCGCAATGTATTATTTCTTGCCATCTTCCACATTACCATCACTTTTGATTTCCGTAGGGATTTGTAAAACAAAATAAACTAATGAAGTACCTCTGGTATGGGCGGTACGTTGTTCAGGCCAGGATTAATCTTGTTTCAGACCACCAGTAATTCAAGCCCCACCCATGTATTGATGGACTGAACAATATTACGAGTACCTCCATTCTGTTGTAATGACAAGGTGTCAGTATAATGTTGACACCTACAGTAATAATGACAGTAATGTTGATCATGTCTGAAGGCCTTAACAATGGGAAGAGAGTGATTACCTCTAGGGCCAACGACCAGCTTGCTTCCGGGTCCACCAATCAAAATCATCTCTTAAATACCGATATTTACTATAGATATAATGTAGTAAAAGGGAATCTTTGGTTTATACTTGTGATTAAAATACCGATATTTGTTATAGATATAATGTAGTAAAAGGGAATCTTTGGTTTATACATATGATTAAAAGTTCCCTTTATACTTGAAAAGGGTATACTTTACATCTTCGAAACGTGTCGAAATTCATATTTTTTTTCCGAAATATATAAGTAAAATTCGTTTAAAATGTGTTCCGATTTATTCTCATCTTCTGAGATTAATAGTACTTTAGTAAGAAAAGTATAGCGTTCTACTGTTCCTTAGCACTAAACATATGTTAATTATTTTTTTTCATTTAAGCTCAACAGAGGAAAACTAAATGTACCTTTTTTATTACTATACTCCATTCTAAGTGAAATATCATCAGTGAGAGAGAGAGAGAGAGAGAGAGAGAGAGAGAGAGAGAGAGAGAGAGAGAGAGAGAGAGAGAGCACAAGCTAACAAAGAAACAGAGCGAGATAAAGAGCTTGTATGTATATACATGCCTTCAGCTGCTTTTGTACTGAAAAGCGCTGGGAGAGAGTAAATAAAAATACATTACTATATTATGTAATCTTCAGTTTATATACATCCTATCAAACCGGAATGGTATGACCATAGGACTTATGAGTGATTTACGTTTATGAATGATTGATGAATGACAAATACTTTGCGTGTATGACCACCCACAGATTTCTCATATTTTCATATTTCTGGTGGTGGTAAGGTTGATTGGGGCGTTCAATCCCATCTTCTATAATACTGTCTCTTCTCTTCATTCAAAGACAATATTTCCCACTAGAAAAAGCCGATTTCATATCCATATGCACATCAGGTATACATTTTTGCTAAGTGGGGGTAATTGTACGGTGCATCTCTCCCCTTCAACATCCTGAAAGCAGCATCAAGCACGTTTGTGCTTGAATATTTTTATAGCTTGAATGTACCTAACATGAACTGGGATGCACTCGTAAGGGTAAAATAGTGAATCGCTATGATCCTAAAAACATTTGCCTCAACTTCAGAATATAAACGCAGGAGATTTCGGTTACTTTTAATTGTCACCACCTTCCCACTCCATCTCACGCACCCTTCCTTATCAGAGCTGAACTTGTACTTATAGGGTTGTGAATGTCACTATTTATCACAGTGACCTCAAAAACTATGGATTAGGTACTTTGTTTTTTTTTCCACCCCTTTTCATGCAAAACCTTTGCTGCCCTCTTATCGGGGATGAACTTGGATTTAAACGCCATCAGGAGTGTCACTATTCATCTCAGTGACCTCTACAACTATGGATTAGACACTAAAATCTGTTGTTTTCGGTTACTTTTACATGTCACCTACCTCCTACCCCTTATCACCCCCCCTTTCCTAGGGCTGAACTTGGACTTGAAGGTCATCAAGAGTATCATTATTCATTTCAGCACCTTGAAAACTATGGATTAGACACTATATCTGTTATTTTCTATTATTTTTACATGTCACCCCCTTCCCACCCCTTCTCACTCCACTTCCTATTGGGGCTGAACTTGGACTTAAGGACAAAGGGAGTGTCACTATTAGTCTCAGCAACCTTGAAAATTATGCATTAGATACTAATATCTGCCGTTTTCAGTTATTTGTACAGGCTGCCCCCTCTCCCAACCCCTTTCTATCACGGCTGAACTTGGATTGAAAGGACATTGGGATTGTCCCTATTCATTTCAGTAACCTCAAAAACTATGGATTAGACGCTAATATTTGTCGTTTTCTATCATTTTTACGTCAACCCCCTTCCCACCCTCTTTTCACCCCCTCCCTATTGGGGCTGAACTTGGACTTAACAGGCATCAGGAGTGTCGCTATTCTTCTCAGCGATCTCTAAAACTATGGATTAGACACTAATATATGTAGTTTCCAATGATTTTTACATTTCACCCCCTTCCGACATCCCCCTTACCCAACCACAGGTCCGATTTTTAATTCTGTTTTAACTATGATCTTTCCAGGTTTGATGGTGACTTGTATTCAAAATCTCATCAAAATCGGTCAGTCAAGAAATGTGAATTTGTATAGCGTTCATACATACAAACAAACACACAGAAACCAAACAAAAAGACATTTTCCCACACACACACACACACACACACATGTATATATACATATATGTGTGTGAGCGCGTGTACGTGTTTTTTTTATACACTAGCATATAATGTGTAAAGAGAGAGAGAGAGAGAGAGAGAGAGAGAGAGAGAGAGAGAGAGAGATTACGAGTTATTCACTTGGACATTAAAAGGATTAGAGTAAACTTAAATGAAGCAGAAGAAAAAATAGGAGAGAATTGCGGGGGGAAATTATGTGCGGTTGAATGAGAATAAATTAATTACAAGACATTAATTCCTTTTATTCGTTAACGTGATAAGACCCCGGCAGTCATATTTTTCATAGTGTATGGGGCTCTCAGTAAAAAAGGGGACCTCAGTCAGACACATGAATATTATCTGACAAAAATCACTCTGAAAAATGGACTGGAAATAAGATTTTAATTTAATAATTAGCAGGCAGTTTCGAGAGGGAGCGAGCCTTTTTAATGTCCTTTGTTTCACTCTTTTTCATCGAAAGTTTAGCCATTTTGTTCGTAATAATTCTTAACTCGATTCCCCGAAACGAATATCGTTCAAGTTTTCCCCGCTTCCTTATAAGCGGGGATGCTACAAATCAACCAACTACACCAGTATCAAAGAGGACGATATTAATACTGCGTATAAACCTTTTCCAAATAAAATGAAACCATATATTTTAGAACTACGCGCAGAATACACCTTCTACTTTCTTTGAAAACAACCGAAGAACACATTTAGGTTTTGTTACAGAATATCTGAAGAGTTTATAATCTAACATTTTTCTTACGATAATCAGAAAGATTATAAACATTAAAAAAATCCAAAAATTTCCTTAATACTTCACTTACACTGCTGCAAAAGGTATCTTTAGAGTATAACAAGGAATACTGACGATTGATCCTGTAGCAGGGGTGTAGGAATACTACCACCGTAGGTCCCGCTGCCTTGCAGTCGTACTTTTTAGCAAAAGGCTAGGCCCACCGCCGATAACTGTGGAAATTGCAGCTTTGACATCGTAATTTTTAGTAAAAGGCTAGGCCCACCGCCAATAACTGTGGTTGATGACAGCAAGGGCATGCGGTCGTAAAAACCCCCTTTGCCGTCTTTGACAGAAGGCAGTGGAGAAGGCGCATCAGGCAACCGACCCCTTAATGTAGGGATAACGGTGGGAAAGAAGGAATACTGAGAATTAATCAAGGGGGAACGTATTATAAACAACTCTGAAATTTGCCAAATGGCAACTCATGACAATTAAAAAATACCATTGTTGCAATCTAATGAAACCGCATGTATATCAACATTTTACGTTTTTTAAAATTGGGAGAGGTTGAAATCTTATCATTTATGATCAAAATCATCTATTCTTGCTGACATTCCTTCACTGCTGCATCTTTTTCGGCATTTAATCTCAGTATTAAACAATCTTCAAAAAGTCAATGAACGCATCTTTGTTATGGAGAGTAACACCATCTTTTATCAAAGGATAAAAAATCGAGGAAAATTTCTTGAAACCTGAAACCAGCTACTATAATTCAAGGTAATCAATTTATTTAAAAATGGAAAAGGTAATAAAGTTTTTATGAAATCTGTGAAAAATGCCTATAATTGAATTTCAATATAAATTCCTTTTTAAGACGACTGACATAATTCGTTAATTAAGTAATAAGCCAAAGCGAAAGGACTCCCCAAAATTTTACCTTCATAATTTGCTATATCCCAACAAAAATACAATTTCTTTCCATCTTCCATTTGTTCCTTTTAATAAACAAACGAACCAAATTTCGTTTACAACCTCAGTGAAAATAAAATATTTCTGTAATTAACTTGCAAAATGTCTTTTCTTTGTGTGTAACATACTTTAATATTACTTGTTTCTTACAGCGAGCACACTGAATTCTGCGAGGGAACATGAACACACCTTCAATGGTGTTTTCTGAGATGGAACTGTTTACTTCCGAAGAGAAAATGAAAATAGTTAATGCTACTGACGTCATCTCGGTAGCGGACTCACCTCTTACACATTCTCCCCTCGACCCTCGATCAAGTATTGACATCCCAGAGGATTCCAAGAGTTCATTAGTGACCTTATTCCGTAATCTTATTTTCGAGGAACTTTGAACAAAGGCCTTAGGGGGAGGGGGTGAACTTGACCTAATTTCTGGAGGGTGCTTCAGGGTTGACTAGACGAATGATTGAAACTTAAATAGCGATATCAAGGTGGCTACAAATAATACGTTTTAAAACAGTAGTATAATAGCATTGCTGCATTTAAAACCGAAGTTATGACGAGCTCTGCAATGCTAGTACATTTTTAAGATAGATTTAACGGTTCCTATACAGACCATATTGATACGGAAAGCTAATCAATAAAAAAGATTTTGTTGATTGCACAACTCATCCACAGAAAGCATTTTCACGTTCCACCAAGAATCGCGTCAATGTGAAGTAAGGATAAACGCACAATAAATTTCCTGAGGTTCAGTAATTAGGGCCATGTTATTTTCCCCAAGTGCTGGGATACGTTAACTTTCAGAACCACATCACCACCTAAACCTCAGTAAGTTTCCATTACTCCATCATCGATCGATCGATTGACTAATTTAATCCGTAAGGTAGCGCTTATGTCGGGTCTATTTCCATCGCTGATCTATCCAGTGAACTTTATGAGAAACCGTCTAAAAATATTTGCTAATCCTTTTCACGAAAACAGTCTGTAAAAATAAAATTTTCAACAACATCGCAATTCTATTAATGAAATGAAAACACGTTTAAATTTCTTAATCTTAATGAGAGAAAAAGAATTCTTCATGACTTTCCCTCCGAGGGAGAGTCATAAAAAATTAGGTTCACTAATTAACATTATCAACGATAAATACTGTAATTGCAACATATTTAAACAATATAAATCTATTACGGCATCTACGGAAGAGTGCACAGTTCCGCTCAAGTAAAAAAAGAAAAAAAAAAATCTGAGCGGAGGGCAAAACAAACAAGAGACCACAACAAAAATGCATTGAGTCATAGGCCTACATATAAGCCTACAACTACAACTCTTGTTTTCAAGGTCTGTTCTTACATTTTTGGATCTAATTCCTCATACACAAACAGGTAGATGCAAATGTAACCTATGCACACTTTCCTCCGATTAAACCAGGCTAATATGTAATAAAACATAGTAGACGGAATAATTCATAAAACAATTAGACAAAAACTTAAGTACACGTACAACCCCTAATATCTACGCAAAACCTTGCCGGAATAAGAACATCGAAGGAAGGCTTCAACTCAAAAGGACAAAGCGAACAACAAGGGGAAAAAATAAAATAAAATAAAAAACAATCCGAGAAAAAAAATGAATAGAAAAAGGAAAAGCGCGGAGAGGGGGACACAATGAATAAACAGATTTCTTGAACCCTGCAGAAATTGATCGAAACTCAGATATACATCAAAAGGCGGTCTTCCAATTGCCTTTATTTTTACCATTTTTTCTAGCCTTATCTCACACAACCAAAGCCCCGTCCGCCTCCTCTCTCTCCTTTTAGGCATAGGGCACGTGCGTCTGACGGCAAACACAGAAGAAGGGGGACGCCTTTTAATCAAAGGAAAACCAGTGAGAGTCGAATATCGATCTGTATTGACTCGCAGGGGACCAAGCTGATTATATGCATCTCCCAGACCTCCACACCTGAGACTGAGGGCGGTACTTAGGGGACAAATTCATTATATGCCTTTCCTTCTTTTTCGTTCTCTTCAATGGAAATAAAAACCAGAAAGGCAAATGGAAAACTCTTGCCAACTGAAAGCTTATCAGTAAGTAAAAAGCATAATTAAATGAACATAGAAAAAATATAAATACACACATACACACACACACAAACACATACACATACATACACACACACACACACACACACACACACACATATATATAATATATATATATATATATATATATATATATATATATATATATATATATATATTGGCATGAGAAGCGAGGGGGAGTCACTGAATAAGTAAAGCAAAGACATATATTGGATGATGTAATACCAATGAAGCGAAAGAGTTTAGAGCTGTTCAGGTGAACTATTTACGCAGTTAGAGAGACAAAAAAAAGGTGGGGGGAGGTTGCAAGGGCGAGAAACTTCAAGATACGTATAGGTGGTAAAAAGGCTGGTGTAGGTGATGTGGTAAACCAGAAATATGGAAGCAACACAGAAGAGACGGGGCCTAGTAATTAGTTCATTATTTATCCCATTTTTGCCACTTGTAATTAACATTTTCCTGTTGCCTCTGCACTACTCCTTTTTTCTTTCGTCATTCATTATTGTATTCCATTCTCTCCTATTCTCTGCACACCTTGCCATTTGGCCCTGGACCATATGAGCTTTCACTTCCCAAGCTCGCGGAATAAACATGTTAGGAATGAGACGATGGGAATTACAAGCCAGGGGTAAATGGGATGCTTTGTCGGGCAGCTGGACACAGTCTTTGGCTATGTATTAATATCCTGGTCACTCTCCAGAGCTTAAAGAGAGCGATTATGGGTACCCAGGAATAGCAAGAGCTTTGAATGTCGAAACATATCCTTGACGTCAAGGTTCTGGATGTCCATATTTGATGTAGCATTATTCAAGGTCCAGCTGAGTCAATCAACATTTATTTCAAGCTTCAGAACCTTAAGTGATGCAAGGATTTTTTCTCAAAACTGCAGATTCATTTTACCTATTTATTCCTCGTTCAATTTCATAAATCATGTTCTTTTGGCCAGTTTTTGAGTAATTTATATACAACCAGTGAGAAAAGCAAATAGGTCGTTGATTAGTTATGAAATCATTTCACTTTCCATTGACACATTAGTGAAGTAACATTCAGTAATCTGGGGTAAGAATTACACAAATTTAGGAAAAATCGACCACAATTCAGACAATAAATATAATTTTTCCAAGATAAAAAAAAAGTCATAAATGAGTTTAAAGAAGCTAATAATTAAGCCGGAAATTTTGGTTCACAGGTGCAATGCTATGAAAAATCAATATGCCTTAGCATTGTTTTTTTTATAGCATTGTACAATGAACTTCCAGCTAAAGATGTACCACAGAACTTGAAAGAGGTGACTAAATATTAGTGTGAATGGAATGAAGCTTCTCACTGAAGCAGTACATGTCATCTGGGAAAAGTAATCAGAATTTAAGGTATTTGAGGTTAGTAGTAATAAAAAATAACGGAAAAGAATGACTGGAGGAACCACTTTTCTCTGAGAAAATGAATCAGTGTACGGTAATAGAAGGATTTAACTATTTTAGAAGTAGAAGGCGATAAAGCACAAGAACAAGTTCACACACAACATAGTTCAGAGTGGTTCACTAATACAATTTGAGCTACACTGCCATCCTAATTTTCCATTATCCCAAATACATCGTGAGTTCGCTCATTAACGTATATACTTAAATAAAGAGGAGAAGAAGTCGGAGTTTACAAGATACCGTGTAGCACTTGTAATGAGATTTACGTTAAGGAAAATGGTAGATCCATTTCTCGAAGATTAGCAGAGCACAAAAGATCAGTGCGATGTGCATCAGAGAACTTGGGGATTTTCCAACATATTAGGGACAAAGGCCATACTATAAACTGGAGTGGGGCAGAGCTGGTTTTCAAAAGTAGCTGTCCGTACAAAAGGAAGATGCTAGAATCTGTTATCATCAATCAAACCAACAATATGAACCTGTCAGGAGGACACTGGAAATCGGATGACATCGACTTGTTAATCCTTAGGCCTCTTCTCAAGCAGGTGTTCAAGAACATCCGACCACCGGACGAGTTGCCAGACGGGAGTTGATGAGGCCAGAAGACACCAGGGAATAGAATAGTTTAATCCCCATCCTTTCTGGGCCAACAAGGACATATGCCACACCTACATATGCTTTTTATATACAATCTTGTAAAACATCCAATGTCCATATTTTACCAGTGATCAGGAACACAAAGGAAGTGCTCAAAATATATGGTTGCAAAGTTCAAATAGTGTTTTGTGGGCATTTTATCTTCATATCAGTATACCGTTGTATTACAGTAGTCTAAGAAGCACGCTTTATTTATATCAGTCTGCAATAATTACTAACTAAAAATTTTAATTATTGCAGGCTGATGATGTGATGTATTGACACAACATGAAACGTTCCTCATATAAATAAAGCATGCTTCTTAGACCGCTGTCTTCCTGGGACTCCTAAATGTATTATATTATATATATATATATATATATATATATATAATATATATATATATATTAGTGTGTGCGCGCGCGCGTAGAGAGAGAGAGAGAGAGAGAGACTGTTTATGTAAACAAATCTATAATTGTTGTTCTTCGGAAGATAAGCCAAATATCTATCATCTAATGAGGCCAAAAATACAACAGGGACAAGGTGAATTTGTGCGTGCAAAAGTCTATAAAAAAGGAAAAGCGACAAGTTGGAGAAGTATCAATTTATCAGGCTTTCCTTTTAGAGCTTAGTTCGCCAAACAAGCTTTTCCTAACAAAGCTACAGAAACTCATTAGTGTCAAGAGGGGCTGGAGTATCTTCCTAACAACGATAAACAGCAAGTAAAGTTGATCGTTATCTATCGCGTTCTGTATCGAATTATATTCAAATATTAACCAGCCAAAAAGTCAACGTAACCATACCAAGTCTTTTATAACACTACAGAGCCTAAGCAATTTAAATGAAACGACCTACGTTAGATAACTTGCGGATAAATCCTTTTTTAAATACATACATTCCTTCTTTAGGAGTAAATACAGCAGAGTACCTGTTACCTTGTTACAAACAATATTTAGTGATTCTGCTGAGCAACTGTTTTCCTATAGCACAAATCACTAATTGCCAGAATACAAGAGATCGCTAATAGCAATGAGAAAAACGAAAGGCTAATAATCCACTACGTCAAATGAGATAGTTCATTTCAGGTTATCGAAAACTTACTTTGAAAGGATTTGGATTCGCTTCCATCTCAAAAGCCGATATTCAAGAGCAATCGCGGTAAACGAAGGTCACATAGAGCAAAATTGAACCAAGACACAATTTCAATTACCTGAATGAGCAATACCAATTGAATGGAAATTGTACACCCACATGACGAATGTAATGAAACCGACTTAAACAACATGCTGAACTCAAAATTATTACGGCGCAGCTATTTTTGTTTTGTTTTACCGAGTCGATAAACTACCACCGAAATAGTACTCCTAGCGGTTGAATAAACTAAGCACAAGCAGTATGGCTTGCACTGCTAAGGTCTTTACGGACTAAAACCCACAATGCAGTTTAACTCTGCCGATACAACCAGTACGAATTAGGATTGATGGCTCGCTCATCTGGCTGATGCCTCTCCTGCCTGATCAAATGAGACAGTAGAGTTCCATGAATTTTGAGGGCTGATGTCAGAGGTCTTTGGAAAAGAAAAAAAAACTAAAGGCAATATCCATTAACCCCAAGACTTACGGCATGGGCCCGCTTTATATTTTGTCGTCCTTACGCATTTGCTTTCATTACTGTCCGAAATGAAATATGCAGATGTAATTATTTACCAAACACTTGTGAAATTTTCGTGAATTCTTTTTCCTGATCAATATTTCATTACAATAAGTTAAATACATTGAAAATGCCATATCTTATTAATGTTTAAAACATTTTTTACTGAAAGAAAGAAATTTTCTAGGAAATAAATGAAAACTGATAAAGCATGATTCAGACGCTTGTTAAGGTCAATCCACAATCATGATGATTACTAATTACTGAAAAAAAAATTTCATTTACAAACTATATTGAAAGTTGAGGATAAATGAATTGTATGGATTCGTAAGCCGTATT
>NC_087200.1:166050843-166053343 GCF_015104395.2 Macrobrachium nipponense
ACGAACAGCAAGAAATAAAGATGCACAAAGGAAAACAGAAGGAATGTAAGAGAATAAATGAAAGATTTAAAGAGGAGAGGGGCAGTGGAGGAATGTAAATCTATGCAATAAAATACAGGGATCGGAAAACAGTTGAACCTGTGGCGCAGTAGGTAAGATAATGAAGAATAAGTGTCAAACAATAATTAAGGAAACCACAAGAAAATACTACTGCTAAATTGAAAAGTCATAGAAATTTTTTTTGAGAAGTGGTGACCGGTTAATTACTAAAAGAAGACAAAAAAGATTTAAGGGGTAGCAGATATGTCACTACTACTTTAAAATGTGACACTTTTATTGGGGATTATTGTGATTGGAAATTTGCCACTTTTATTGTAAAAAATGCAATGATAACACACTATTCGACTTACACGTGAAACTTCCACTATAAAGGAAATAATTTTCTGAGATTACCAAAAACGAAATAATGTAAATTTAATGTCACACCTTCGGGTGAAAAAAATATTATAACGTTCTAGATGAGGTTTCAAGACAGGATTTGGCGCTCATGGATAGGAGGGTCCGTTTGGTGAAGACTATCTAGTGCTGAGGAAATATTAAAAACAGGAGGGAAAACGAGCGAGAGGCTGGACAGGAAGTGAAAATGAAATCCACAGCTGTTAAACGTAAAGATAAAGAGCAATCAGAACCGGTTTAAAGGACAAAGATGACCAGCAATCAAATGCTCCCTACTAGACGTAAAGAACTTTATTAAAAATACTTCAATAGATAAACCGAATTAAATAGTGGTAAAAACAATCAAACTATAAATCTTTATCTAACTATATATCTTTTTTAATGATTGTGGTTTTCGGTAGGTAAAATGGGGTGACAATCAAGTACAAGGAAGGATGTGTTTCATAACGAAAACGTTATTGGTTACTCCAGGGAAGGAGACAGAAATGCGAGTATACATTGGGAGGAGGCACAGAAGTAATATAAGACAGGAACAGAATACCAACGTGTGTTCTTTACACATATGATGACGAAAACAGGATTGATATCAATATAGACGAAATAAAATAAAAACTAAAGAAATACATAAATATAGAAAATGTGCAATCCGTTAACATGCACAGAGAACTGACTTATGTGGTAAAAGCATTAAGGCTGAGAAAAAAAGTGGGATAAACATCATACCAAATGCAAAGAAGAAAATCTTGTTATGGAATAAAAGAACAATTTCACCGAGGACAGAGAGGATAAAGCGCGAGAGAGAGCGCAGTCTTATAAATTTCATGATACTACCCAAAACAGAGGGGACAGCAAGTTGCCAAAACTGGGAAGGCGAGAGAGGGGAAACAGCTGCCACAGATTCAGTACGAAATAATTCGTCAGAGGGAACGAAGGAAGGGGATGCAACTCCAAATTCGGAGTAGATCAATGCTGTTCAAAGCAAGTGAGGATCGAGGAAGCTGATTGCAAAATCTAGAAGATACTACCAATCTGTAGGAAGAAGAACGTCATTGAATTTATTGGAGGTGGAGGTAGGGTGGGGGTGGGGGTGGGGGTGGTGGGTTGGAATGAATCGAGCGTTGGAATTTCTAAGCCTGGAGCAGGAATGCCAGGTGGTCAAGGGAGGAGAACATGCAGTTTTGAAGAGGAAAGTCGCAATCTCCAAAATGGCTAAAATAAAAATAGAAAAATCAGATACCCCGTAAACATATCTGAAAACGTATATCATCATGGAAAACAGAAATCGCATGAAAAGGCTTACACATAAAAAGAGCATAATTTTGCGGAGTTCATAAGTTACTGAAAAAAATTTGGACCCAAACAATGACAAAAATAAACAAAGTGAAATTAGACTTGTGTCACTGACTTGGGGAGTTTTATTCGCCATGACCAAAAGTACGTAAGTGCCCCATACCCTTTAATATGATGACATTATTTGGGACTAAAACTGGCCAAATAAGGGAAAAGAAAAAAAAATATTCAATTTCCAGAAATAACCTTAAGATATGAGGAATACTATAATAAACAATGTGTGTCCCTTCTATGACTACAGGTCTTAAGCTTCCTGGTTCTCATCCAGTATATGGATTGATGTTGCTGGCCTCTTAAATTTTCATCTCCCCAGTTGCAACTCGCCAGAGTCGACTAACTACCAGTATACAACACTTAGGTCAACAAATTGTTCCAGAACCTTTCCGTCTTAATGATACAGCCGAGTGATAGAACCAGGTACATAATAAACTGCATGTGGCAAAGTACAACAAAATGAACTCACTAAACAGTAGTTCTATATACCACTGCGAAATCCAATATGAACTATTTGTTTGGTGAGACGAACTTCACAGCCAACAGACAAAGAGGTAAACACTGTAATAAACAAACACCAAAGGCTTTGTACTGTCCACATTGCTGGTCCTCCTCCTGATTCTCTTCTTGCTTCTCTTTTCTTAACCAAATAACTACATAAATTCTTGTAAGTCTTCATTTCCTAAAACATCATTTATGA
>NC_087200.1:166055843-166058343 GCF_015104395.2 Macrobrachium nipponense
TATATATATATAAATATATATATATATATAATATATATATATATATATATATAATAATATATATATAATATATATGTACGTATGTTTGTTGAAGGATAACTCTATCTGGTTTAATCAATCGTCTTTTGTAACGCTACTTACAAGTCCTAAATGGACTTGTCTGCTAATATAAAAAAAAAAAAACGAAATTCATCATCAACAATGCCGTCTGTATGGTACATATCGATTAGCCAACCAGTGTTCAGCTGCATGTTTCTTACAATAAAATCCGATGACTCCTCAATAGGAGTAAGACTGCGTTAACAACGGTAAAATATCTTAAAAATTCTGAGATTGGTGATAATATACTTCTCCTTATTATAACAAATTCAGGGCAAATGAAAATAAAATGATTGACTCAACTAAATTTTGAAGACAAATAGCTTAGGATAATAAATTTCTTTTTTTAATTTAAACATTTCTTAATTTATGCAATGTAAAATTACCTTCTTCATAAATAAGTTCTAGCTAACGAAACTATAAAAGAAAGGAAAACAGAGAATATCTCGAGAAAAAAAAAGAAGTTAATATCACTTATATTCACATCACACAAATCCTGCATATCTCGGCAAGAGTCGTTCAGGCAGATTTGCGGAGAAAATTTGCTGAACGAAAGCGCTGGATTCCTTCATTGCGTGTCCTCCCAGGACCTCATGAGTTCGAAATCGACAAGGGCAAAAATTCCTTGTCTTCTGGATAACATGCATTCTTCGTGCTTGCTCCCGCCAGGAAGGGAAAGTGTGTGAGTGTGAGTGTGTGCGTGTGAATTCATGTATGAGCGTACGCTTATATGTATACTATATGCACGTATAAGCAGGTACGAACAAAGAATTCTGATTAAAGTAATCAATGTAATTGCTGAGAGCATTCATAGTTTGAATATTAAGATAAATACAATCACACACACACACACACACACACTATATATAAATATATATATATATATATATATATATATATATATATATATATATATATATATATATATATATATATATATATATATATAGTATATATATATAATATATATATATATATATATATATATATATATATATATATATATATATATATATATATATATGATGTATGTGTGTGTGTGTGTGTGAGTGTATGCATATACATACTTGTATATATACATATGTATATATGTACAGGTTATATATATATATATATATACTATATATATATATATATATATATATATATATATATATATATATATATATATATATAAATGTGTTTTTCGAGGCCTTGTGCATCAAAGGGATGCAGCAGTGCAGTCAAACGATATGATCAAGAGACGTGACGCTGATGAGTTTATTGGAAACCTTAACTTCCATGACCGCCCCGTTACACTGACCTTTCCGAAAGCCTAATAGCTCGATGTAGAAGAGAAATGGCCGAAGCAGCAACATCAAGGAAACGAATTTACATTTCCAATGACCGGGGAATGTTAATCACACACACGCACACCTCATTGGTAAGAATATTTGTAAGCTGGAAAAGTGAAGTTATTTTGACATTGAACTTTAAGAATAGCTGATGGCAATCTCGGCGAGATGAAGAAACATCGCGCCGGGATCATACTGCCCCGTGGAAGCTCTGATAGTCAAAACGGATAAACACGCAACCATGGCGGAGTCTTTATGATCATATGAGGTTCTTAAATGGCTCTTGCATAACATTTTGTTTCAAAAATTTTTAAAAGACAATATATCAATTGCATTATGTTCTTCAACAATTTAAGAATTTTCTGATGGAGTAAAACAAAGAATAGTTTGCAACGAGCATTTTATATTACCTCTGTATTCCCTATTGGCTTACTTAGAACAGCTTAGCATGCCCCTGTGTGCCTATTCAGCTGCTTGAGGATAGTTGGCCAATCGGGTTGCATTTAATGCCTTGTATTAGATGGCAATTCTGTAACTAGTTATGAAACCTTGGGTTATGCAATAGCCTTACGATCAGATGCACGTTTCTTTCCTTATCTACCTATTTTCTGTCTCTCATCCACCATATATGTTAAGTCCGACGACTTACTGAGAGAGAGAGAGAGAGAGAGAGAGAGAGAGAGAGAGAGAGAGAGAGAGAGAGAGAGAGAGAGAGAGAGAGAGAGAGTCTAAGTAGCGTTTAACCTTAACAGACATTAGAGAAAATGCACAACTCGCAATAAAACATATTGCATTTCCTTAAGTATGCCAATTGGACATTAGCCAGAGGCATATATATATATATATATATATATATATATATATATATATATATATATATATATATATATATATAATGTAAACAATGACTTAATCATTATGTTAAAAATCAAATAAAACCAAATGCATTACACAAGCAAATAAAAATACCATTTTTTCTCAAAGATAACGTTCAAGAACAGGAACAGGGTGATTTGTGAACGAGAGATAAACCATCCAACTTGAGAATAGCATGAGTAAAGCCAATG
>NC_087200.1:166063343-166105843 GCF_015104395.2 Macrobrachium nipponense
TGCGTCTCCTCTATCCTTCTTAACTTGTACTCAATAGTACAAGGTTGCAAAATCGTGTTTTATTCAATTGTAACTATAACATAAAAACCTGCCTGCAAAATTTTAACCTATCAAGTTTCTATGTAAAGCTCTTTATTATCCAAGAGGCTTCCACAGATGTCTTTCGCAGAGTTTCTTGAATTTACCAGCAAATTCCACTGATTTTGTGAATCACGAAAGTTCTTAAATTTACAAGCAAATTCCATTGATTTTGTAAAACACGAAATTTTTTAATTTAAAAGTAAATTCCATTGATTTTTGTAAAACACAACATTTCTTAAATTGACTAGCAAATTCCACAGATTTTGTGAAACAAAATTTCTTAAATTTACCAGCAAATCCCATTGATTCTGTTTAACACGAAATTTCTTGAATTTACTACCAAATTCCACTGAGTTTTGTAAGAGTTTAATTCTCTTTACATAATTACATTGCTCTTGTATCTTTTGAAAAGTTCAGTCAAACTGGAAAATAATATATAATTCCAGGATGGTTTGTCATTTAGGGAACCTTTGAAACGCAAGTTTGATGCTTTTTTTTTTTATTAAAGTTATCATTTCATTATCGTAATTGTGAGAGGTCCATTCCTACTAGCTCTAATGATAAGACCTTAGCGTATCTTCATACCATATAAAAAACCTGTCAACAATAGCAATCTTCTCGTGTACTGTAATCTCATAAGTGAAATTTTTTTCTTTAATTAAAATTTCCTTTGAAAATTTCAAGATGTATAATAATACAATTTTGTACCGTACGTTTACAGCTGATGGCTTCAAGTGAGCCATAAAAAAAAAAGGGGGGGGGGAGAAACTTCCCATTCCAAATAGTTTGATAAATTTATCTCACGTGGGTTTAATTAATGACAATTTAACGAAAAAATTATCGTAAATGATCGGTAAATATGCATGTAGAATTTCTGTCTTTTCTATAACAGTAACACCCAATTACAAAATGCAATTGGATCCAAAAGACAGAGTGGGCAACTGTTTACCGATTTCGAGGTCCAGAACCAGAGGCTTTCACCTTGAGACTTTCCTACAGAGAAAAGACAATTAGAACGAAATTTAATGTCGATGAAAAACTTATTAATAAAATCATAGTTAAGCAACGTATTTTGAGAAACACAGATACTCCATATGAAAAATCAGTCAGGAAATTCTCACATTCTATAAGGATAAAACTAATATCTTTGATTAACTTTGGGGGATAACATCACGAAACAACATTATACAGAATGTTATCTTTCATTTGAATTGAAAAATGGTGAGCGTAGGTCACTATATAGGCGACTTAATTCTTCTGCATTCTAAGCCAAACATTAAATAAAGCTAAGTGAGTTACATTACTTTTCATGTAAGTAAACAATAGAACTTTAAATTACATACCGGTAAAATTAAAAGGGCGCAGCTCAAAAGAAATTGTCCAACTCTTCACAGGTCTTCTCGCGCACCGTAATCATATCACAATGGAAATGCCAAATTCACAATGAAATTGCAAGTTATGATGCCCTTCAAGTAAACATATATTGAGAATTCAAAGGAAAACTGTGGCAAAGGCACAGGCGAACAAGCTCAAAAAGAAGTATGTAAGCAAGCTATGTTGAAAGACAAAAGGTGCGTCATCATCGTATTGTTTGCTTTCGATAGGAATGATGGGGGAAGAAATAAATGAAAACAAAACAAAAAAGGGTCCAGAGAAAACCACGTCTAACGGACCCGTTCGGTGCAAGCAGTGGGTGGCCTATTTCGCCCTGGCCCCAGCATCCATGTCTGGGGCCAATACCCACTCATAACTTCTTGCTAGTGGCGATGATGAGGCTTGATTGTCTTGTTGCAGGGAGAGGCCGAGATGCAATCAGCACTTCTTGGGGATAAGCATAAAATAGCTCGGTCGGTATGTCCCTGTAAGACTAACATTGAATCGACTGTTGTATATTTCATTCAGGCGGATAATATCAATGCCTGTGTTTAGTGTACTACAACCTCTGTTAAGGAAGAGATTCAATCGATTCTATCTTTTTTCGTCCTCGTAAAGATAAATGTTTTTGTTCCTTACTGAAAAACGATCTCTCGTCAATATTTCTTATCAATTACGGGGATGGCCTTAAAACCTGAGATACTGCAGTCTCATGTAAAACAGAATATTCATAATTCTAACACGAGCAATAAACGAATTATGTCCGAGATTACAAACGACTTATTTGAAGAACATGCAAACTGCACACCTTCAGATGATGTCCATGACCCAAGACTTCAGATAAATCTTTCCCGTTTTCTCCTCTGTTATACCCCGTCAGGACAAACTGATTGCAATACTGATAATACAAATAGGTTTGAGATAAGAAACAAGAGAACAACAACGTTCAAATTCCATTTGATTTTACACATTACTTCGATACATCAACATTATGAGACAATGCATAAAAAACAAGGCCATGTTACAACAATCCAAATCTAACTAAATCACGAATGTCCTCTCATTGCGTAATTATTTCTAAAGTAAAGGAACGGCGTCCTGATATTACACTTACATTAAACAAAAATGTATCAATATGTTAAATTTTAAAACATTATATGAATGGCTACCTTCTAACAAATTACTTAATATGATACTGACTGACTATTACCCAAGTTAGATGCAATTCTCATTTTCCAGTATTCAATATCTAATAGCAGTAGCCAATAGAAATTCAACTTCTTTATTAAATTCATGTCTTACCAAGGCCAAGAGGAGGTTGTTCTCTCTGAATAGGCCTACTTTCTTTTCATACGTCATTAGGCCTACTCTATAATAACCATGGCGTGAATGGGTGTATCGTAGTACAATGGGCTTTCTTCTCCTAGATGAAATGCTATGTAAACCAAACTTAAAATTATGTCGGGTGGTCTTTTCATATTAATGTTTCCATTTTTTCTATTTATGACATATAAAGGGCATATGTGAAATATACAGTTATATGTTGTAGTTGTGGTCTTGCAGGTGTGATCAAGGAGAAAATAACCTCCATTCTTGGAGACTGGGATTACCCAAATTAGCAGGAGAAAACTTTTGATTAATGGAGGCCTATGGTCATCCTCAAGTCATGGAAGCTATAATTACATTCTGAGGTGCAAGTATTAAGTGTCAGAGTCGTTTATTACGGGGTGTCGATATGAACTACCACCTTGAGACCCTCATTACGATTTCCTGTGTTACCCCACTATAATGGTAGCGTCTTCAGCTTAATTTTTCATTATTATTTTTTTTTTTACGCCAGCCAAGATGTACTTTCACAGAGTCAAATTCTGCACGAAAGTTATTTTGTATTAAATAAAATTACGCACACATTCTACATATATATATATATATATATATATATATATATATAATATATATATATAATGTGTAATTATATTCAATACAAAGTAACTTTCGTGTAGAATTTTACTGTGTAGTAGATTTTATATATTATGTATATATATATATATATATATATATATATATATATACAGAGAGAGAGAGAGAGAGAGAGAGAGAGAGAGACGAGAGAGAGAGGTATATGTGTGTGTATATGTACGTATGTATATGTATATACATATACATACTTATACACGTATACAAACATACATATACACATATCTGTATACATATGATATATAGTTAGTATATACTATCGCCTGGTGTTCATCCTAGTTCACTACTTCCTGAAGTCTTTACATTATGAAGTAGACCAGTTTACATTTTCAGTTAGGTATACATATTGCTTGTACTAAAAATTAGTAATGAGATGAGCTGAGATCTTCCATTTTTGTTTCAATGTATAAACTCATCCAAAATAACTGACTGCGCAAAATATAAAGAAACTAATACACAAGTAATTAAAACTGATGAATATATTGAAATCGTGTGGCCCTTACAAGTATAATAAAAAAATTAACAAGGTATTATTACAACAGTCAACAGTCCCTGTAAAGAATGTTTGGTCAATTCACTGAACTTTTCTCTGTGGCTGTACTCATGATAGCAAACTTCTTTCATAAAATTCTAACATCTGATGGGCCGTTTTCCGAAGCCTAGTAATTAGCAATAAAGTTCTCTCACGACTATCCAAAAGACCTAATGATTAAGCAAATGTATATTTCTACTGTAGCATATAAAGGACAGCATGAGATTAAAAATCATAATTATATCTAAAGATCTTTTCCAAAGAAAGTTTTTAGAGCGTGTGTAAGAAAGTAAAACATTCAAAACTTATGTCAATATTTACTGAAGAAAAGTTTCACGGAAGAGTCCAAGTAAAATGCTTGCTTTTCAAAACTTCCAAAAAATATATCACAACCCCTTCTCAGTCAGGGTCATTCAAGAACTGTGGCTTTGATGATGCTCAACCTAAAACCTACAGATTATATTCAGGACATTTTTTGGTCAACAATTACACATGTGTTTATAATTACCATTACCATATTATCCAAGCATTACTTGAGATCTAAACATTGGTTGCCGTAACACCAGAGAATAATCTTACTAATTACCTAAACTCCGTTTCTTTATATAAAAAATCTTTTTAATGAAATCTGAATTTTTTTTTATAAATCAAAGACCCTCTCTCTCTGTAATATACTTATTTTCGCCCAATTACACCGATTAGGATCCCGAACTGTTAATTTCAGCAATGGAAGGATTTTAACTATGAATTCCAAATTGTAGTACCTGCACATTACTGTAGAAGCCTTACTAGAATAATCATATGATCTTATTTGAGATGACAAATCTAGGCTTACCTCGTTTGTAAGAATTCTGGTAACCGAAATTGTGCTTGGGAGGCCAAGGAAAAAATCTAATTATTATCACATTGCAACCTAGAATAAAAAGCATATTTAAAAAAATGCCTTATCCGTAAAACAAAAGGCACATTTCTTTACGAGATTTCATATAGCCAATCATTTTTTTTTTCATACAGGCCATATGGAATTGGCCACAGAAGGCTACAGCCAATGGGGGCATTTTATCCTTTTATACTCATTGGTAATAACTGCAAATATCAATTGCAACAACTTACTACATAATTGCCTTCAACTTACCCAGTGTAGTCCTTGAAGAAAATACAAGTAATCCGTAATATAGTACATGTTATTCTATATCCACTATGGAAGACAAGGCTTCAGAGACAGCGGCAGGCAAATGACCCAAAAACAAAGTCAGTAGAAAGATATATATATATATATATATATATATATATATATATATATATATATATATAATTCTAGATGTATATGTATATATGCATACATATAAACGTTTGTGTGTATGTCTATGTATACATATACGTACATTCACAGAAACAAATACACATGCATAAATATATAAAATATATGTATAGTATATATCATCTGTCTGCATCTTGAGTGTTTATTCATTGGAGAGAGGAGAGAGAGAGAGAGAGAGAGAGAGAGAGAGAGAGAGAGAGAGGTATATAAACGTCTAACACGCTTGCCGCGGTTATTCCAAATAGACATCCAAAGGGATCCACCTTCGTACCCAAATTTAATGATCCGGATTCCTTTCCATCGGTTCATGCAACAAAGTGACTTCCTATTCCACCTCGCGCCGACGCGATTACACGCTATCATTAGACGAAAAGGAAACGCCCTGACTGAGCACGCTGCTTTAATTGTTGTAATGTATAAATAATCATCAGCATTATACCTATAATTCAATACACAATACACGGATGCTTTCCCTTAAAATATGCCTTTATAACGGTTCCTTAATCATATGACAATCTACATAAAAATTACTCTAATAATAGCATACCCTTATACAACTGTATACGTAACTATACTCTGTTTTTTTTTTTTTTTTCATCTGTCCATCCGCCTGTGGTGTTTTTGTATGGTAACACTGCGTCCCGGGTTTTAGATAGTTATATTCAGCTTACATTCAACGATTATAATAATATCCTATTTCGAATATTAACGGTGTAATTCGCATACAGTAAATTATTAAAACACTTTTTAGTTACAAATGTACACCCAGATATCCTTTTATTTACCTAAAACTTACAATTAGCGTAACTATCTAAAACCAGGGACGCAGTGTTACCATACAAAAACACCACAGGCGGAGTATAGTAAAGTGACCCAGTAGGTAGCTTGAAATGCGGCTATTGATGCTTAGGTTCAGTGTAAATTTCTATAAAAAAAAATTTTAAAGTAACATTTTCACTTCTAGAAAATATTACTGGTATGGAACGTGCAGAATATAATGGAAACACAAAACTTCATACAAATACATTGGCATTTCCCAGTTCACGAATATCACTAGGAAAACAACTATCTAAAGAACTTCTCAGATGAAATAGGTATACTATTTTCACTGAAATTACCCTTTTTTCACAAATTCAACAAGGATAGTAAACGTTTTCTGGTGCGCGGTTACATAGATCTTCCTACAAAAACGCTATAAAACTTATAATTGTCCAGTTTAAATAGTGTACTAATAGACTTCCTGTAACGGAATTAGCCTGTTCACCAATAACTTACCCACTACGTACTCGAATTATATTTGTTTCACATACACTACGCACAATAGCTTCTGTGCATTCCTTTGTCTGACTTTAGCAACATACAAGAGGTGTTAGAGGCAATTGATAAATATACAATAAATGTAACCATTCCGAATGAAGAGGATATCCTTAAAGTGTCTGTACATCCATAAACATTCGATGTTGGTGACTTGTCCCGCCACAGTGACTATTATTACCACCATTATTTATGGCGGCTTCCTCGGTGCCCTGACTATTATTCCGAGTGGGGGGTAACGGGTGGGAGCACGGCCACCGAAATCTCAGTGGGAGACCCTCAGAGCAGAGAGAGAGAGATAGAGAGAGAGAGAGAGAATGAATTACCATCTTCTCTGAGACAGTATGATAATTGTACGATGGAACATCCCTGAAAATCCTATTTGTTAATTATACCTTCCCATTTTGAATTTCATGGTGAAAACACAAAATCTTTTATTGATTGATGATTATTATCCAGTGTGGTCGACAAAATCTTACACGAATTATTAATAATGTATGTATAGTGCTATTTTTAGTTTTTTTGTAAAAGAAAACTATTGACATTGGTTTGTCTGAGGCTAGGGTAAGTTGATCATCCACCCTCTAATCATCAAATATACCAAACTGCAGACCTCTAGCCTCATTCGTAATGGTATCAATTGAAGACAGCTGCAAGATAGTGACGCTGCGGCTTTATACGCTGTAAAGAAAACTCCATTGCTCCGATGAAACTTCGGCGCATTTTTTGTATTTGTTTACTTCCATTCTTAGATAAGTGAAGCTACAACTTGAGTAGCTTCCTGAATAATCTGTACTCTATCTGCCATGATTACAACATTTACAAAAAAATATAGATATTAAGAATCAACTAAGTTCCTCACCTAAATTTGACAAATTGAGGATAATTAGTAAACTAGTGCATTTATCTGACTTTAACTGAATGCTTTCTAATAAATGGGCAAATAAAATTTGATTGAAAAATTGCAAAATTTTTAGAAGTTAGCGAAAGATGACTACGTAAAACTAACCATTCCTCTTCCTCTATACGCAAGCAGTTAGGTATTCAACGTATATCAAGAAACAAATCTCATTCATGTTTCAAATTGTCCCAAATTCCAGTAAAACTAAGTTGGTAAAAATAAAGAACAAAAGTAAAATAGTGCATCACTTGTCATCAAAAACATCAAACCTCAAGGCAACAACAACAAAAATAGCAGCAACAACAACAGACAGACACAGGCAGAGATCTCGATGAATGACAGCAGATCCAAAAGGCTAATTATATGAGTGGCCATTAACCGGTAAAAGGCGCCGAGTTCGTTACCTTTCGAATGACTAATTATGCCTAAGAACTTGATCCCTGTATCCGAAGATGCGTGTCTGTCAGTCACGTGAAGTCTGGTGAACAGGGAACAAATTAAAGTCAAACGCCCTCACCTATATTCTTCACAGGGAGGAGACTTATTATGGTGGTCTATAATATCTATAGTTCTCCCACTCTTCCTACATCCACGCAAATAACACACGTTATGGAAGAAAAAATGTATGTAGATTGCGGTTAATGGGTACTTATATATATATATATATATATATATATATATATATATATATATATATATATATATATATATATTATATATATATATATATATATATATATATATATATATATATATATATATATATATATATATATATATATATATATATATATATATATATAAGTACCCATTAACCGCAATCTACATACATTTTTCACTGTTCTAATGTTTATTTTGCAGGAGAGGCGAATGGAAAAATATGAAGAATTTTGGAAGAATTTCCCCAAAGGTAACAGAACGGTGAAAAGAAGCAGGGGAAGTAATTGGAAGAAACGACGTAACACTATATTTCTCATAATTTCAATTATTATTCTTACTTAAAAATTGAAAAATTCATCGAAATTGCTTCCAAATCCTGTCAATTATTGACAATCAACGCTGACATATCACACAAACAAGAAAACTAAAAACATACAACTATTCGAACTTGAATATTTCCTTGCAGTAATCTTGTACTGAACTTGTTACCAGTTATACGTTTAAACTGTAAATTTTCTAGTCACTTTGGCGCAGCGGTTGCCACACAAATTTCTATTTTCTCCATACCCCATTGCTACACTAATTTCATTTTCATTATTATTCCAAAAGACTTGAAATAATATCACATGTAACCTGCTAACCATATAATCCAATCCCAGCAAAAGAAAAATATATCGTTTTCAGGTAACCTTTCTATATGAATTATATAACTGGTTCTTAACAAACAGCAACACTAACGTAACAGGAAAACAAAAATACTCTATAGCTAACGCCCTCGCTTATACCTTCAAACCAGACGAAGATGACAGATTTGAGCATGCCTCTTTTGACCTAAGCAGTGAAATACGTCTTTATTATTAGACGACTACTGAGAGGTAATATCCTACAAATGGTTTTACTCCAGTTCAAAGATTCCTCCCTCCCCACCCCCCACCCTCTCTCTCTCTCTCTCTCTCTCTCTCTCTCTCTCTCTCTCTCTCTCTCTCTGAGATTACTAGCCTCTGGCGTTGAAATCTCCACGAGTAAGCACGAGAGAAGACAAAACATCTACCCCTACTGAAGCGATTCCAATCTGGAGTGTTAACTTCACATCCGTTAACAGTAACCCGGGGGCCAAGAATGAGTTCTCTATTCACAGCGAAGTCAAGTTTACCGATATACTTCATTTGTATGCTCACTGAACATTCAGCTTCCCTTCCGTATCAAGTTAACTATTACCTTTATTTCCTCGTTAGATTAAAATGCCACACACATTCATATAGAGAATAAGATACAATGTATATATAAATAATAATATATATTTAGATAATATATATTTATATATATTAATAACAATATATACATATATATTATAATCTAATTATTTATAATTTATATATATATAAATTATATATATAATATAATATATATATAAGAATATCTATAATAATATTATAATATAAATTAATCATATATTATTATATTATAAATATATATAGATTTAATATATATATAATATTAAAAATAAATATATATATTATTATAGTATAGATTCTATATCAGTTATATATATCATATATAATATATTATTATATATATTATATATTATACCTATATAGTTAGTTGTCTATGCGTGTGGCTCAATGGTCAAAGTCACTGTCAATCGTTGTTTCTCAACCAGGCAGCGGTTCGAAACCCTTCAGTTACGAAGCACTTTCCAAAAATAATTCCCCTTGGGTGTAAGTTTTCCCGAGGCATAGCAAATGAGTTGTTAGGCGTGCAATAGTGAAAAAAAAATTCATATAAATTATATACCTATAAAAGGAAAAATGTGTTCATTCGCGTATGCTGTCTTACAAAATCCACTGATACTTCCATAACAAAATAACTGCCTGAAATGTCTAAAAGCAAAATAAAAGACGTAAAGTGAAATTTATAAAATCTATGGAAAGTTTATATTTACAAGTTAAGCGCAATTAACATTATGAAGAACATGCAGCGGCCACATTCAAGGTTACACTAATTGAAGTATACAATACATCATAGGCATTCAATAAGAAATCTAGATTCGGTAAAAATGTATGACGTTATGAATTGAAATTGTAAAAAGTCTACAAATGACATGCATTTCAAGTAGAAAAAATCTAGTATGGTAACAGTGAATATTATGTTTGTTTGTTTGTTTTTGTTTGGACACGCAACAACATTACACCAGAAGAAAAATGTCCGGGACGTAAAAAATCAGATGTAAGATTGGTTGAATAATATTAAGTTCGATGGTCATAAGCAAAATTTGGGATGCAAAATATGGGAGATGTTGAGAAAAATATTTTTATGCAAAACCTAAACTAGGAAAACCCAAAGAGCGACTAAGAGAGAGCTACACAACTTGAGTGACGTATAATTACCGTAATAGAAGTAAGCGGTTGAGGAAACAATAACATAGAGTAATAGCGGCTGAAAGTTTCTGGCGTTCCAAGTCCAGAAAAAAAAGGGATGACTGGTACTAAAACTCGCGTAACACAGGTGCTTGCAAGGTGAAGTGAGGGGCATAGTATGTAAAAATGAAGCTTTTACGTTACAGGAATGATTCAGTTATTGAATTTCAGACCTCGTTACAACCAACCGAAGCTGACACCATACCCCTACAGAGTCAATATGATTTGTACCCTTTTATTCGAGGTGGAGATCTTCATCATCAAATGACTGTAGATTCTCCAATGATGTGACTACATCACAACCATAAATATGTAATAGCCAGCTAGTTATTAAAATATAATTCAAAGACGATTTACCATATGTTTTCTCATAGTTTTACTAGTTAAATGTTTACACAATCTAATGAAATAGGACAAAGTCCATGAACTTATTAGCAAGCTTCCACAACGACATATTTATATATGGAAAATGAAAAATGCACTAAGGAGGAGTATAAGAACTAAAAATATATATGTACGTGATTTTGTATGTTAGTTTGTATGTTTGTGAACTATGGAAATCAGAACCGCTGGGCGGATGTAGACAATATTTGGCATGAAACCATCATTTGCCCCAACTTGCTTAATATGGTAGGTTTCAAACCCGTGGACCGCCCCTTCCTCTTCCTCATGCCCCTCCCCCTTCTTTTCACACCTTGTGTCGTAAATATAGTACTGCATGGGTTTACCACACCACATTTAATGTACTTGAAACCATAGAAAAATCTTATCGACAATGCTTTTCAGTCACCACAGTAACACCTAGATAATAGGGATAGACAGTACAATAATATCTGGATAAAAGGGATAGTCATCATAGTAATAACTAGATAAAAGGGACCATCACCACAACAATTCCTGGATAAAATGTACAGATACTACAGTAATACTTGGTTAAAGTTGACAGAGAGCACATTAACACCTGGTTAAATGGGACAGACAGCACAGTGATACTTGGATAAAAGGCGTGACAGCCACGTAATACCTGGTTAAAAGGCCCGGACAGCATAGTAATACCTGGATAGAAGGGACGGTCACCAAAATAATACCTGGTTGAAATGGTAGACAACACAGAAATATCTGGTTAAAGGTGTCAATACAGCACAGTAATACCTGGATAAAAGGGACAGCCACCACAGTAATTCTTGGATAAAAGGGGCAGTATCCACAGTAATACCTGGATAAAAAGGGACAGACAGTACAGTAATACTTGGACAATTCAGTAAAATCTGGATAACAGAGACGGTTATCACTGTAGTACCTTGATAAAAGGTACATTCACTACAGTAATATCTGGATAAAGGGGACAGACAGCACAGAAATATCTGGATAAAAGGGACAATCAGCACAGTAATATCTGGATAAATGGGAGTCACTGCAGTAATACCTGGATAAAAGGGACACACAACATAGTAATATCTGTTTAAAGGGGAGAGATACTATAGTAATATCTGGATAAAAGGAACAATCACCACGGTAATACCTACATAAAAGGGACAGTCCCCATAAAAGGGACAGACAGAACAGTAATACCTGGATAAAAGGAATATTCACCACAGTCATTTCTGTATAAAAGGGACAGTCATCACAGACATGTCTGGATAAAAGGAACAGACAGTACATTAATACCTGGATAAAAGGGACAGGCAGAACAGTAATAC
Source organism: Macrobrachium nipponense (assembly GCF_015104395.2). NCBI lineage: Eukaryota > Metazoa > Arthropoda > Malacostraca > Decapoda > Palaemonidae > Macrobrachium > Macrobrachium nipponense. The sequence continues at coordinate 166,075,621 of NC_087200.1, forward strand.
CTGGATAAAAGGGACAGGCAGAACAGTAATACCTGGATAAAAGGGACAGGCAGAACATTAATACCTGGATAAAAGGGACAGGCAGAACAGTAATACCTGGATAAAAGGGACAGGCAGAACAGTAATACCTGGATAAAAGGGACAGGCAGAACATTAATACCTGGATAAAAGGGACAGTCACCATAGTAAAATCTGTTAATTCACTCACGACTGTTCGAACGGTGATCTTTGGCATGAAAAAAGTAGAATTGTTATTTGAACAGTCAACAAAAACCTCTTCCCCTTTCCTGTCTCCGTCCCCTACCACTTCCCTCTTCCCGTCCACTTTCATTTTCCTTTTCTTTTCCTATACACATAGACTACCTTTCAAAGTTTTTCCCAGGAAAAATATATATATATATATATATATATATATATATATATATATATATATATATATATATATATATTATATTATATCATACGTACATAACGCTGCTTATACAAAAGAAATAGCATTAAGTATTATTAACTTTATTATTAATCAATAATATTCAGATAAACAATAAAGGGCTTTATACTCAAATCGGCAAAATATTTTGGAATATTGTATCACTGTATTTCCATGATTATGTCAGTACAACGACACATATCGTACTTAAGTATAAACTTACTTTCTTTAGTAATTTCAGTTTATTTGATTTTCTGATCTTATTCAGCCGTACATTATTTGGCTTGCGTTTCTTAAGTCTTTCATTAAATTTGAGCTCAAAGAAATCCTGTCCTAAACCTACAAATTTAATTAATTCATACAAGGTTATTTCATTCCTTTCTGCATACTGGCTTTACTACTTGTTTTTCTTGGATCTATTTTGAGTCCTACCTCTGCTAATACTTGATGCATTCCATTAATAAAGCTATGTAATTTTTGTGATGTTCCACTGATAAAGCTAGCATCACCAACATATTTCAAAACTACCAACTTTTTATCGTTGCTTAAATCAAAACCTCATTATGAAATTTATGAGCCTTCTCGTAATCAACGAAAGCCATCAATAGAAGACTTTTGAATTTATAACACCGTTTCACAAAATACCCCAAACACAAGTCTTTTTAATTCGGGCCTTTTCTAAAATCCGTTTGTTCATCTACATTCTATCAATTTCTTCCTCCAGTCTACTGAGTTAATGCACACATACAATATATATATTACATACATTATATATATATATATATATATATATAATATATATATCTATATATATATATATATTATATATATAATAATTATATATATATATATAACGTGTCAACATGTAACAGAGACAGAAAGATGTATCATTAGGAACCAAAGTTCCTAAGGTGTTCAGTAGAAGTGTTCCTACTGACAAACTTTCAAAATATGCAAAATATGCCATGTTACTAATATCCTCAAATAAAAAGTATGATACTTCCTATACACGTATGCATCTATAAGCAAGCGCTCACACTATACAATATATAAGAGTACGTACGTGTATATTTAAGCCCTCAGGCGTCCACATGTAAATACACCTTCGCAAGTAATATTATTAGTTTAGCTCAATAGCTCTTGTAATGCTGAGCGTAGAGTAATGGGAATAAAGTATTCTGTTACTTGGCCTCAGTGTCTGGGTAGCAGCGGGCGGTGCCTCCCTCCTGCCCCGGGTGTGAATCTAATGGATGGACGCCATATTTCTCCAACCACGCTTTGTATTCTGAATCTCTAGAGACGGTCCATGGCCGGCCAATCGCAAGCGACCTTCCCAGACTTCCGAAAGATTGCGATCAGTGATTGGCGGGGCCAGAAGCACGATGAGCAGGTGGGCCAGTTGAGTACGGCTGTCTGAAGTTGCAGCACTTTTAATAGGACTTTTCAAACAAGAATTTGAAACCTGGGAGCTCTTGGAATACGACCCAGAAATACTTTACAAAGCAATGATATACTACATGTTCGGCAATTAACACCCGCATGAAAAGTAACAACAAACCCCCCAGACATGATATACCCATATCCAATCAATTACATGTTCCACGTAACGCGAGGACCTGTGATCAACGTTTAGATACTCGCCCAATGAAAACCCGCCTTGCTAATACCGGCAAATCATTTCCCATTATGATTGGTCGGCATTGATGGCACATGAGATCAGCAGTGGGCAAGAAGTAAAGGAAGGGGAAGGAGTTGGAGGAAGGAGGGGGAGAATGAAGGAACCAACCTAAAGCTGTTATCATCATGCGAGGACCAGAATACAACATAATGAGTTATATATTATGTAGCTGTGGGTCATGTCTTCACAGCTAAAAAGACTGGTTCATACACCATTATCAAATGGTTACTATTCTGGAACAAAAGAGAAGAAACGTGCAGCATTCCTATGTGTTTTTTCTTTTAATTTAATATCGGGAAAAATAACTAAAAGTCCCCCTAACATGAACTCCTACACCACCTCATCCTCCTACACCTCCCCCTCCTTGGTGGATAATGACTCGGGATGAGGATGAAGAGGAGGAGGAGGAGAAGTAGGAGGAGTAGGAGGAACAGATTGAAGGTCCTCAACCCCGGCCTCGAACACCAAAGGAGTCATAATGAATGATGGTAAGAGTGGCGTTTAATAACATTTATCGCCGGCGATCTCAGCATCCCGGCTACCGAACTACAGTTTGCCCGGAGCCATCCATCCCATCTCAGGGACAGTGGGGCAGAGGGCGGGGCCATGAAATAGTTGTGGCGCTCGCAAAGAATTGAATACCATCTGGATGATGCATAAGACCACGTATATCTACGCACAGAAAGATCGATAACACTAAATTTGGTCTTACTTTTGTAACAAATCACCATACATGGATTATATTCACAATGGGAATGTAATAACCAAAATTCCCATTTTGGTTATAAAGAAGGATTTTTTAGACCTCTAGTTAAACTTAGAAAAGATCTGAGTTTTTTAATACAAAGACTAAAGACAGTAAAAGCACTGATATTAAAAAAACACAAATGATTTCTCCCTTGCATACCACTTCATCATCAACCAATTATACCGTACACGACATTCTTCAATATATACATTTTTTTATACGACCCAATACACAGCGTCTGAGGATACATAAGAGACAAGTATTTTCATCTTTCCGCAAAGTACTCTCTCTCTCTCTCTCTCTCTCTCTCTCTCTCTCTCTCTCTCACACAGAAACACACACACACACACACACACACAAAAGCACACATCATGAAATTCCTGTAAAAAATATAAATTGCCATTGTCAATGGAGCATAAGAATAAAATTATATCTACAATTACAGCATATCACAAATCCACCCTATCCGCAGCCAAGATAGTTTAATAAAAATAAAAGGAAATATCTTAGATGATGAAAGTTATGTGAATCCTCACTTTTAATCTTAAACAGAATGCAGTTCTGCTGCTTAATGACACAATAAAGTATATGAATTGTACAACTAAAATTACGTACATGCAAACATCAGTCAATTATTATTACACCAAGCAAATAATGGCCTAATAGCTTATAATAATGACGTTGCATCCAAATTTACGAATTCCAAGACTAACTCTAAAATCTCGACGCAAAAACCATCGATTTGCAATGTCTTTGAATGGAATCCTATAAGCGCACACTCTTCAAATGCATGAAGACGGGCAAAAATCACACGATAAGTTCTGTAGAAAATCAAGTACAGGTTACAAAAGCAATAAGAGAAACGCTACAGGCATCGAAGGCTTGCAGGTGCTATCATTACGGTTGGATTCAATTAGACACTGTGTGATGGGAGCCAGTCTCCACACCGAGATTTATTAAATGAACTAAAAAGTTGATCTTGCCTCTTGAATTGCAGCACAATAACATCCATGTCGTTCCCGTCTGCAGTGTTCATGTCTCCCTCTGCAAGCATGGTCGATATCCTTTCGACATTTTACGATAAAAAATATAGTCTATGGGTTCACTAGTTTAGGTAAAAGACAATGTAAGATAAATAAAAATCACAAAAGCGTTCCACTGCATCACAACTAATTTGATTCATTAATTATTTAAATGGGTTATATAACTTTCTAATGGAAATGTTTACTTCCCTTAACATTTATGATTGCACAGAAAATGACTATGTCTTGTTTGTTTGTTTGTTTGTATGGTGTTTTTACGATGCATGGAACCAGTGGTTATTCAGCAACGGAACCAACGGCTTTACGTGACTTCCGAACCACGTCGGGAGTGAACTTTTATCCCCAGAAATACACATCTCTCACCCCTCAAGTAAAATGACTGTCATCATCAACGTTATATTTCCGAAATCATATTTTGTCTATGGAATGAAGAATTAACAGGAAAATAAATTTCAAAAATGCAATTAAAATCTTTCACATTGGACATTAGGTTTTAAAAATCATCCTAATTTTAAAATCACTTTCAACATTTGCATGTTGTTTCGAATAGTGATCCTATAAATCGTAATTCCATATTTGAAATTATTTCAAATATTACTTTTGATGTGCATTCAAGCTTACTTGAAATTCTTAACAATTCATGAAACACAGATAATAAGAAGCACCCACACCTATAAAAAAAAAATTAATAAAAGGCTCACGAATTCCACTAGACAACATTTTATATAAGGCCTATTCTTCCATACTCTCCATCATAACAAAGCAGAAATGCAAACCGAACAATAACAATAAGCAAAGCCAATAAACTCAAAACGTTAAATCCCCAATAAAAAAGATACGGCTTCAAGAGTTCGAAATCAAACGAGGCTCACTTGGCACTATATAACACAAATCATCAAGACACAATAAGAATGCAATGTGCAGTAGAACATACCCTGAACAATCCGAGCCCCTTTACGATGCACTCTTTAAAAAATACAACCCAAAGATGCGAACGTCATCATTTTACATCTATACAAAAGGCACCTATTACCAAAAGTTTAACACGAATGCACAATGGAACGTGAATCATCTAAAATCTAGAATTCAGAGATGGACTGAGTGACAGTAAAATATAATGAACAAAACAGTTGCTTATTTACACCAACAACAGCATTGGAATTTTTCGTGGCAAAAAATGTATCAAGTCAAAACGACAAAAATATTAAAAATATAATAAAAATAGCCAGTCCTTCCACGGGAAGAACAAGAGAATAGTCTTGGAAGATATGCAAAGAAAAAACGTAACCTCTCATCTTTGATGTTTTTGCTATTCATAATAATGCAGCGTCGCTTATGATAGTGAAGAATTTACGTGGGATGGAAAACACAGCTATTACGCTCCAAACAACTAAAGTGGCTGGTGCGGCGGCGCGGCTCAAGGTTAAAAGAGATATATTCATATGCCTTAATAGATTCTTCAATTGATTATATTGGTCAAGTTTTTCTTTATCCAAGCTGAAGTGTTTTTAACTATCACTACATTTCTGTCCGACGGCTTCAATTCTGCGAAAGAAAAACATCAGAGAGAGAGAGAGAGAGAGAGAGAGAGAGAGAGAGAGAGAGAGAGAGAGAGAGAGAGAGAGAGACTGTTCTCAATTTACGCTTTCTTGTATCCAAACCTACATCTTAATCATCTGTAAAATAAAAAGACAGAATTAGCTTCCTAAACACGACACACTACGAGCATGAGAACAAAATTTCAATAACCCCTTCTAAATGTCACTTCTACTAACTGGCAAGAGATGCAACAGTATTGCAAAGGCCAACATTATTATTAACAATAAAAGGCTTTTTCAATTTAAAAAAAAAAGTAGGGGGGGGGGAATTTTTTTACTTTGTTAAGTCTATCTGTCATGTTACTTTTCTATAATTGGCTAGAAATGGCTAGATTAAATCCGTACTAAAGGCACATTTCTAAATTTATTAGGGAGTCAAAGGGAGGGAGGGTCTGTAATTTGTAGCTGGTATAGGGCGGTGGGTGAAAGTAGAAAAAAAAATGTATCTGATGGACTAAAAGCCCACTGTGTCAGTTGTAATTCCTGCCGTTTGTTGCAAGTTGTTGATACAAATCAGTGTTTCCCAGCAATTTCTATGACGTTCTAATCCGTAAATGTTATAACTCAGTAGTCTAACTTTATATCATACTTTCATTCACTAATTCTCATGGCAGACCTTTACATAAGGTCCAGTAACATTTACCTAAGACCACTTTTGCTGAAGTTGCAGCGTTTTACAATGATCAACACATTTTCTTCATCGCTGCTAACCATACGAAAAAGCATCATATAATGTACTCAAGCCAATATTATAACTTTGTTGTGATATTGGCAGTCTCCACAAATATCAGCATTAGAATAAGACAAAACAAAACAGAAATGATCTACACCACCGGATGGTGAGGTGGTGGGGATTAATTGATTGATTTGTGGCTATTAAAACTGATATAAGTTGAATTCAAGAAAAAGAAGAAGAAAACATTCACAGTTACAGCCGAGGCAAACTCAAAGAACTTTCAACGGGAAATATTTCTGTACAAATTTTTCAAGGAGGTGACATAAGATGCTTACGTATTTATCAACTCCTTACTCATGCGAAGCTTTGGAAATTGTTCAATGAAGGTTTACTTATACTTATTTTTTATTTATTTTTTATTTTTATTTTATTCTATCTTATTGTTTTTTTCCGAACGCTGGACTAAATGAATTTCCGTGGTTTCCTATAACTGCAAGAAATACGATTAAGAAACAATGAAACAGCTGGAAGTAAAACTCAAAATATTACGTACATACGAACAAAATTCTATAGTCAATACAATGTTCCAATCGTTTTGGATATAAGAAAGAAAAAACTGTGCTTCCATGCTCAGAATTATTGTTATTGCTCTTATTGTTGGTATTTCGTTACAGAAGTTGAAAAAAAGGAGCACTTCTGTACTAAAACCTCAAATTTATTAGTTATGCAATTTAATTTCATTCGCGAGTTTCAGTATTTCAAAACATACAAAACACAAAGGTCTTCGGCGCCCCCAACTTGAACTAGGGTAAAAACACAGGCCCCAACATGCCCTACAAAACATTTATGCAATTATACCCTGTTGAGGGCGTAACCTCACTCGTAGCTTAAAATAAGAACTCCAGCTTACTTACTTCAAACGGCACTTTATCATCTTTCTCATTAAACATCCTTCATTACAGGACGCGTTTACCTTTTTCATATTTAAGCACACTCTGCAATAGTTATCATAACAATGAATTTTTGCCAACACTTACATAAATACGAAATTTAAATTTTTTTTATACACATTATATATTATATATATATATATATATATATATAATATATATATATATATATATACACATATATGATCGCCATTACATATATGTAAAACAAAACTTTACTGTAACTTCCCGCTGATAAGATAACAAGCCAAAAACGCATGTGCATAATTACTTCTGTGCAACCAAACGCAAACAGGATCCCTTTGGCAATGGATTACTCTTAAAAATACTCAGAAATCCCTTTAAGCATAACATTTACATCCTTAAATATCATGAACTGCAATTCATTCTTCAGGAGATAGCAATCTTTTAAGTTTCGGCAATTATGGCTTAAAGAGATCGTTAAGAGATAAATGTTAAAAAAAAGGGTAGAATTGCCTTTTGATGATACAACAATTAAATCTGCTCGTTTCGAAACGCTAAGGAAATGGATACGTCGTTGATATCTAATCTCCTAAGGATGTGGGGGTAAATTAAGCGAAGGTTAAAAATGCAAGAAATAAGAGCAAAAATGAGAGAAACACCTGGAAACAAAATGATACCGAACGCAACAATCTCAAAGCAAGAAGGCGGGAGGGAGGAAGTGAGAGAGAACTGGTTCGCTTGATGAATTTGGGAGGGCAATTAGTGCTCTTAATAGACAGAGTGGAATGATGAAGTTTTTGTTTTTATATATAACTTCCCTCAATACAAATGAAGTGATGTCATTCTTTTTCTATTTTCTTATGCTTGATGCAAATAGTGAGCGACTGTTGTGAGTTCGAATATCTTTGAGTGCATGTCTATATGTAAATAATCGAGTTATTTCTTAACCTTCTATATTGCACTGTGTTTTTGCATCTTTTATCACATAATGCAAACACATTATTAATCAGTTCTGTATAAACGCGAAGAATTTACATAGATTCAGTAGACAAAAGTGTTCTTGCTATTAAAACAACCTATTACTCACTTCTTGGGCAACATTGTCCTTCCATCATTGCGTATTTTCATTTTTTATTAATAAAACATGTGTACCAGAATGTGATGAATATGGCAATGAGTAACTGGCGTACAATCAAATTTCAGCAAACAAACCCGATACCCTGGCTAATTACCTTAGAAAAAAGGTCTGCAAACTCTTTCCTCTTCTGTTACATTTTGGATTCCAGCGCCTCAGCGGCGTAATTGGTATGGTGTTAGCGTCCCACCTCGGTGGTCGCGGGTTCGATTCTCGGCCATTCCATTGAGGAGTGAGAGATGTGTATTTCTGGTGATAGAAGTTCACTCTCGACGTGGTTCGGAAGTCACGTAAAGCCGTTAGTCCCGTTGCTGAATAACCACTGGTTCCTTGCAACGTAAAAGCAAACAAACAAACAAACATTTTGGATTCCTAATTTGTCTCCCTTAATTCTATAGTTGTGTCCCACTCTCACTCATAACAACCTCGTGTTTTAGAAAGGAAAAGCAGCAACAGTGGCGTCTGTTATTAAAGAGAGGTAATTTTTCCTTATGCTCTCGATTAAATAAACAAATAATAATAATAATAATCATGCAAACTTATCTTTTCTTTTGTTGATATCTTACATCATTTTACTTCCTGATAATTAAAAAGCGAGCTCCTCATACCGGAGGTTCCTTATTTCAGGCTACGGGGTTATCAGAAGTGTCGTATTTACTAATCATTATGGAGACCAAGTTATTATGCTTCTAGACCTAATCACTGAAAATGCTCGGTGACCTTTTACGCTCTAGGTTATGACTCAATTCGAGTTATCTCCTTCATAGTTCTTGCTCATTAACTTTAAAAAAATCAGCCCATCATTGTCTTTCTTCTTCTGATGTCATTGTTCAACCATCCTCTCATTTTGACAGTTCTTTTCACCATAGATATTTCACTAATAATTTTGTGGGCTACCACAAAACCACTTTCATCCGTAATTAGTTATGTTAGCATCGTCAGACAGTTTGCTTAAATATTCTCATCTTAACCTTCGCTTAACATTACTTTCTAGACTTGAATACTTCGTGTTTTACTTGACGTTCATCTCCTCCAAGAAATCTGTCTACGTGTAGCCTATCTTCTGTTTTTGCTTCTTCTTTATTTATCTCATTCGATATCCAAGATTTGTGTCTTGTTATCCTATATCCCAGTACTTTTCAGCAGACTGATTATATTCTTGACGTCAAAACCGTCTTTAGTGGTTGGTCCTCCTTCGATATGGAGACTAGATCTGCAAATCTATTTTGAAATTTTATTGCAGGAGCCTCTTGATGTTCACCTTATAAAAACTTAAGCTTAAGTGCGTGACATAAATACTCTGTCAGGCATTCTGTTGGGCGTTTTTAATTTCTACTTAAGTGAGGTAATAGACGGTGATGATCAGTGCCGACATCCGCTCTCTCTCTCTCTCTCTCTCTCTCTCTCTCTCTCTCTCTCTCTCTCTCTCTCTTTGTGTTAATGCCGGAGAGTGTACTATATGAATGTCATTTATCTGTGACACAAAAACTAACAAATTACGTCCCTTTCCCATGTGCAATCTCTCCCAGGCCTTCCTTGCCCATTACAACCTCCAAACCTTAATTGTTCCTACTACCTTCTGTAATCATATCAGCAGCAACAATTCTCATACATCTTTCTGCTACTTCATCTACAACTTTTCTATATGCCTTCCATCCTTCACTTCTTCAGAAAATTCATTTGCTACAGCACAGCACACTATAATGCTCACGCTGATTTAAATCGCAACAGCTGTAATCTGCTGTTCACTGCTAACTAGTCAGTCAAATGCGTTTTCTACATTTGGTGTTAAGATCGTACCTACTCCTCTACCAATTAAATGCGCGCTTCCTGGACAATAAACACATTGCCTCGCCTAAACAAATACACACATTATCCGGAAACAATGATTCATAAAGAGCTGTCCATCTATCTACAATTGTTTTTCTACCTATACATTTTTTTTCCATTGAATTCGATTCCTTATTTACCAATACCCTATTTTAAATTTATCCTTAGTATTTATAAACTTGGAGATTTATGTGCGTCAGACTTGAGGGCCCTATCTGAATTGTCTCCATTTTTTGTGGCAGAATCCTTGGAGGATTCATTAGCTATATATAAACTAAACGATAGCCACTTCAGTGTGGTGCACAGATCCTAAAAGACTAAGGTAAATAACCCTTGCCACCGTCTACAAGTTTTATCTAAGACCATCTACCAAGCATTTAAGAGCTTTTTCTGCGGCTCATCCAGAGCAAATCCAAAATTTTCGATTGTGGATCCTACCCGTATTTGGTAGCAGATGCTTGTACACTCAGTTCGGCGTACTAATTCACGTATTGCCAATATTCGTGTAAAAACGAGCGCGCACGCTCACACACAAACATGTTATACGCATATACACAAATTATAAAACTCAGGTCACGGCTTAATAGTTCTGAACCAATTCTACGTGCGAATGATTCGGAGCCGAAAGATCTTTATAGACCTAATTTGTAAGGCACGATTAATTCTTCCTAATAACATTGAACTGAATGGATAATAGTTCCTATCATAAAACACTTCATAAAAGTAGCGTAGTTCCATTCCGATTTCCTACAATTACCATAAAATAGTAATTGAAAGTAATAGGGTAGACGTGCTTAGTATTTCTAATGCACAACACTTTCCAATTCACAGGGAAAGGAGACCAGCCTCACTTCGCGATTCCTAATGGAAGTTTAGATTTATTGAGCAGGCAGCCGCTTTTAGCAAGGAGGTGGAACCGGTAGTAAGATACACAGCTCGTTTTCATAAACTGCTGAGGAAACAGTTACAGGATTCAAAAATTAAAGTACATTACATAAGTGCACAACTATATATTATATAGGAAATATGGGTACTGTCATATGTTACAGTCACATGAATCATTCGCATCTTCTGCCAAAACACTTATTTCCTACTCCTACCAGTGCGCAAACGCGCAAATATGCACGTGAAAACATACACAAAACCACGAATGCACTCACTCCTGTGTATATAATACACTCTAATGCACACACTTTTTCCCTTAGAGGGGGGGGGGGGTGGTTAAGAGACTTTAGGTATTTCAAGAAATATATATGTAATATATATATATATATACTATATATTATATTATATATATATATATATAATGGTGTGTGTACAATTCAATAAATGTGGTGAAGGAATGAGTTTTTAAATATTAGTTAGAACAGAATACTTGGAAAAGGATGTTAAAGGAACTAATGCGAAAAGCTGAATGTCTGGGGAGATGCCTGATCATTAATTAATAAGTTGAAGCAAATGTTATTATGTTAGCGATATACAGTAGTGGAGGGGCAGGAGGTATGGCTGTTTATGTAATTGAGATATATGCCTTTGATAAGAAAGTGAGAATAGCATACAAGAAAATTTTTTTTAAAAAGATCGAAAAATGGCTATGGTGGAACTTACAGAAGCAGGAGCATATGAGGACTATCTGAAATTCCAGTATCGCGTAGAGCAAGGGAATGAAAAGTGTAAGTGGGTGGAAGAGGAAATTAGTGGGCATGTGCTTTAAAGCGGGAGAAAAATCTGCACGACAAAAAAGGTTATTTAAGAGAAGGAGGTGTATGGAAACATTTTGAATGAGAAAGTAAAGCTGCTTAAAGGGAGACTTTGTAGTAGCTTATGTGGATCACCTGTTGGTTAAAAATATTATGTGGGAACTTTGTGGGAAAAATGCACACAAGGGCGTAGAAGACGCTCATAGCAAAACTAATAAGAGATGCAGTGAGAAAAGACTTGAGGAAACACGGCACTGTGGATCATTTTCTTCATGTGTCTAAAAATTCTTTTAATATAAAATCTAGCAAACGTGAAGGATGCGTTTGATCTAAGTGACTCGTTTAGTCAGGAAGCGGATATGAAACAAAGGTGTTTCATATCTCCACAGCTGTTCTTGTTGAATGCAAGATGTCAGAAAAAGAACAGTTTGGAGAGTGGTATGTAGGAAGTCTGCAGGTGATACAGTGCTGATTGAAGATAGTGAAGAGAAACTGTAAAAAAACTAGTTAAACAATTTGAAATTGCTTGCGTGAGGACGAATACGCTTATAATGATAACTGGAAATTGCAGAGGAGAGATTAAATGAGTAGCAAAATTTGTGAAGCAGGGTGTTTGCAAAAGGTTAGATTGAATGGGTAGATTGCCTAATCAACCCTCACTCATGAATGTAAAGCGTTCATATATAAAAATGGAAGCAAAACATGACTGATCGTTTGCATGGCATATGGAGTATACGAAGAACTGAAAACTGAGAAAAGTGGGTATGTGTAGAGGTGATAAAAAATGTTTAGCCCAGCGAAGGAATGGATCAGCGTGTTTTAAGATGGTTAGGAACTAGAGGATTGAGTTTTTTAAGAGTACAAATGTATAGGTATTAGGATGAAAAAGAGGAATGCAAGACCTGGGGAGTGTTAGACATAAGACAAGGAAGAGGTCTTAGTGTCAACGAAACATAAATATGCAGAAAAAAAGGAAAGTGAATGGAAAAGTCGGGGCTTCAACTTGACCTTAATTGTTGGTGTATGTACCGGCTCATATGAAAAACTTGTGCATAAGAAGTTCATGCACGAGCCTGCAGTTACTGTACGAATGTGATACTGACTAGTCTTGTGTTTTGCTCTGTACCCCCCTGTAAACAAGGCAAACAGCTTATATAATTAATTAGGACACCGCGGTCAAAGATTCATACCACTGCGTATCGTCCATAGGGTCGGGATTTGGCATCATGGCCCTCCCTTATATTACTGTAATTTTGGACGGACTGAGTGCATTAGCAATAATAATCCTCACCATTTCTTCCATTTAATTTCATGTGCTGGATAAGCCCTAAATTATGGACGTAATACGGTAACTCAGAGCTATCTTTCTAATTAGTTAAGCAAGGCTACCAATACTACGCACAGTCAGGTAAAAGACGACTGCCCGCTGGATAAAACTAAATCTACATGGAGAGAGTCTCCTGTTTAAAGTTGCCGGGGGAGTGTGTATGTGTATGTGTGTTTATAAAAGACAAAGACATATGGCAACTTGAATATGGGGATAATATGTCTCCGATTATCGTAATTACAGGGGACGCATAAAAAAGGGCATTTTAAGGGTGTTCACCTGAGATATGGGCTAAGATTATATACCTCTCCAAAGCCTTAATCAACGATAAATTACATGAAGCTATCGTCTCCTTCCAACACAACCTCACTCTTTTGTTAGATTGCAGGTATGCTTTAGCTGTCGAAAGAGAAATGAGATCTTAGACTAAATAGTTTCCTTACCTCTCATAATTCTCAGTGAATAGAAAACCCCTCAAATGCGACCACAGGAAGGGCCCTTTTACACATTTATCTATTTCTTATTCTTCATTGGCCGCGGGGGACTTGAAAGTAAGAATTTCATATTTAGACTTTACTTTAAGAATAGCATTACAAATGACAACTGATAATGGAATGGGTTTCTTGCGCTAAATACGGTCAGTTCAGCTTCTAGCTTCTTTACTGTATTAGCATATTCTAGTCAGAAAAAAATCTCAATTTCGTAACTTATCTTACATTTATTACCGATCTTAAAGCCATAAACCAACTATGAAACATCGAAAAATATTTGCCAGAAGGGAAACGCTTTCTTTAAAATATTTTCGTCGCCAAATGTCAAGAATAAGATCCAGGAATTGGAATGAAATAATAACGCTCATCGTCCACACGTTTCAAGACTTTTATCCGCCTTTAAATCAATAATTGTTTGTTTATACTGTAAAATTACTGCCTATTCGGTTAACAATAGAAATTGTATGTATAAACGGAACAAAATTTGTATAAAAAATCGCCTAAACTAATTTTGTAAACACACACAAACATACGTGCACAATATTGCTTGAGATAACAGTAACGGTTTGTAAATCGCCGCTACTGAATTTGAGGAGTCATAGGGAACAATTTATAAACCCCAGGAAGTCAAGTACAATTTGTAATATCTAAGCACTAAACAGAAAATTAACAGAATCGAGATTAGCTACTGTGAGTGAATGGTTCCCACACACGTACACAATAAACAATTTTATACAAATTATAAAACAATAAGCCCAATCGAAATTCCTTTGAGTTGCCTATAATGAAAAAAATATAAAATTCGATCTCTTGAATAAAATTCGATCTCTTGATTCCGATATGTTTTTAAACGAAATATTGATTTAAACATATTCAATATTACGCTAACTTTTACCTTTGCCAATGTCTTCCTTGTCATATCTATTTGGCATCCCATTAAAGCGATTGTCTGGGAAGCATTTTCCGATAATCAATAAATACACAAATAAATAAAATCTTAATTTTAACAATACTCACTGCTTATGTCAAGAATATTTATAACTATAACTAAGTAATAAAGTTAGTTATAGTGGTAACTATAGATTAATTCATTAGTTTAAGCAACTTTTATGATACTATTACGTACTAAGCCAACTAAAACTTAACTTTATACATGCTTTCCCAATAAAGAAAATGTGAAACTAGCTATATACTATTCATCAAATAAAACAATATGTGCACTAATGAGAATTGAATGGTCATGTACTGAGGCGGCTTTTAAATAAGAAATAATTACATTAAATCTAAAAGCAAAAGCCGACATTGCCATTTATTAGCGAATAAGGGATCTACGGTTAAAGCAGAAGAATTTCGTTGTGCCTTTCTAGTTTTTCTATTCGTTAGAGCGATTCCTTTAGAGCCTCTCAAACCTGAGCAGCATAAAAACATGCAATTATAAAGAAAGAAACCTTGGCAACAATTATCTTGCTGGTCAGCGGCTTCACTTGCCCGTGAAAAACCTTAACTGTATCGTGAAACACAAACTTCAAAATGATGAATATATCATATCCCCACTTCGTTCTTTTTTATTTCATAAAACTGACAAAATCACCAGAGCATAAATATATACAATTTCTTTGGTTTGCATATTAAGTACTTTAAGAAATTTTCATTAAATTCATCAAGAAAACGTGGTACGATTTTGGAATAAGGTTAGGCTAGCCCATTGCCCTCCTCCATATACAAAGCAATCCACAACATTCGACAGGATTAATCGAAAGATTCTCAAAACGAAACATTTTTGAAAGATACCTAAAAGATATTCCATTATACTGATGTGAAGTTCACTACAGAATGACTTCAACAGCTAATAATCCCAAGATTCTTCCTCGTTCTAAAGATTCCATCTTTTCTTTCAAGTTCCGAAAGACTTAGAGCAATTCATAAGGCCTCACCCATCTGCCCTACAAACTGACTTTTGGAAGAACACTCACCATCACGTGAAGCCCATTGTCCGTATAACAATGGTGATGTAATCTCATCTGTCAATGGATTCAGGCGATCATTGTTATCCCTACCCTGATATTTTTAATTCACCGATGATTACGCAATTTGATCGTTGCAACCATATATTGTCGTTATCTAGCCTGGTCTGACCAATCTTCCACCCGCTTATCAAATGATAAAAAACACCAAGGGCTTAACCAAAATATTACAATCATAACGAAGGTCGACACCGTGGTTATTATCTAGCTAATTGTTCTTTTATATTATATATTATATTTGATATTTCGTGTAAATATGTACTCTTTTTCAAACACTCGTTCAAACCTTTATTTTTAAAGATCTAGTATTACAATTTTCATATCAATATGTCTTTGATTAACGAACTTATTCTTTAAATATGCTTGAAACTATCATGGCTCTTATAAAGCTTTCTGAAGGGCAATTTTCTTTCTGTTTCGCCCAGGGAACTATCTCCATCAGTCAAAACAACATCAGTGTATGCTATGGAGGGCATCAATACTGGCAATATGGTTCACTTTTAGATATATAGTATATACATATACGATGATATTGTCGAGCACATACTTATAGTAAGAAGCACAGATGGAAGTGCTCGAAATATATGGTTGCAACTTTCAAATAGTGTTGTATGGGCCTTTTATCTTCATTTTATACTGTTGTATTACAGTAAATGTTATTCATATATTATATATATATATATATATATATATATATGTATATAATATTATTATATATATATAATATAATATAAATATATATATATATATATTTATACACATATATATATATAATATATATATATCTCAGATATGCGTACGTGACCATTTCGTATGTCTACTAGTACATACTATAAGTTTCTCCTGAAACGTTTAATTTTATTTAAAAACAGCAAAGTTATATAGGAAATTAACTATAAGCACCAGAATGCATCACGAGGAATATATATATATATATATATATATATATATATATATATATATATATATATTACATTTATTATATGTTTATGTGTCTGCTTCCACTTGTATGTGTGTACGCGTTTATATTTGAGCTGTATCACAGCAATCCCACACAATTAATCGATTAGCTTACGGTTAGGATGACATTACTCTCTCGTCTTATCCTAACCTCACAAAACCTTTTAATCTGTTATGAAAATAAACATACAGCTGATAAAATATGATTTATCTAGAACTCAGTATAAACAAATAATCATATAGTATGTAATGAAAGACCCAGTACTCACATGATGCAAAGAAAAACCGTTCTCCATCGGCAGCAACACCAGCAGGACCCAGAGGTTCAATTAGCGCACATAATCAAACGGTATTTACCGGCATATCACTTAAA
Source organism: Macrobrachium nipponense (assembly GCF_015104395.2). Taxonomy (NCBI): domain Eukaryota; kingdom Metazoa; phylum Arthropoda; class Malacostraca; order Decapoda; family Palaemonidae; genus Macrobrachium; species Macrobrachium nipponense. Next base: position 166,092,548 of record NC_087200.1, read on the forward strand.
CAAATGAGGCGCAGGTGTTTTTCGTCATGCAAATCAGCCGATAACTCTACTTAGTACGACTATCTAATTGAAAACTTAATAACTGCTATAACATTTTCGGAACACCATTTAAAGTTTCCCACAATAATAAGATAATTACACATCTCTCAGCATAAAACAATTGCGGCGAAGATAATTACCAGAACAATTTCCAATTCGTCACAAAAAATAATTAACATTTAACATTTTTGTACTTCTTCTTCTGGATGTTTATTTTGGATACCTTTGCGAGTGGTGATTTCAAAGAGCTAAATTATGGAAAATGTAATTATGTTGTATTCCTTACAGCCAACGAGTAATGTTTATACAAATATACACGAGACAATATTTGTGTGTGTGTATATATACATATATATATATATATATATATATATATATATATATATATATATATATATACACATACATACATATATATATATAATATATATATCATATAACTTATATACTATATATATATATATATAGATATTATATATAATATATATAATACATACATATAAATATATATATACTTATATATAAATATATTTATGTATATATATACTATATTCTATATATTATATATATATATATATATATATATATATATATATATTTGTATGTGTATATGTAGATATAGATACATATAGATATATTATATATATATATATATATATATTATAATAATATAGATATATATAATATATATATATATATATATACACAATAGCAATTTTGTCATTTCGTTCGGGGAGGGGGGGGGTGGGTGTTGAGTAGCAGATGTAACTTACCACCTTTCAGTTTACAGCAATCTTTCTAGGCATGAGGTCACAAGTGCCAAGGCGCTTCTTATATCTTTCTTATATACATAAAACACACACACACACACACACACACACACACACACACACATATATATATATATATATATATATATATATATATATAATATATATATATATATATTACATATATATAAACATATAAGTATATTATCTATATTATACAAAAGAATATAGAATGTAGGCCAAAGGCTAAGCCCTGAAAGGAAAACTGACAGTAGGAAGGTTTGAGAGGTGCAACAGGAGGAAAATCTCGCAGTTGCAATACGAAACAATTGTTGGAGAGGGTGGAAAGTCAGATGAAAGAAAGAGAATATGAATGGAGGTACAGAAAAGTGATGAAAGTGGTTGCAGGTATGGGTCGAAGGTACTTTGGAAAGACCATTTAGTAATGTCTACAGTACACCACGCGAGGTGCAATGACGACAATAACCCTCTTCGAGGCAAGGTTAGCTACTGAAAGGGATAACAACTAGATCTTTAAATATATTATAAATTCATCATAAATTTGTGTAAACCTACCATGGGAATCAATGAGACACAACTAATGAATATACCTTGGTGACGTGAATTAACGAGTTGAACAAGCAACGAAGACAATATCATAAAGCAAAATAATTATTACAAATAATAATAATGCTCATATCACGCAAGGACAAAACCAGTTTTAAAAGCAGGATCTTTCGGTGCCAAGAGATAGGAGAAATTTCAATTTCATATTTGTCTTTCAAGTCTTCATGAGAAGCAAGTCACGTTATCTTCGACAATGGCCCATCAACACGTGATAACGCCAGGGACGCAAACATTCAATAAATTTCTTCATGCCGTCAAGAGATGAAATTCTTGCAAAATACCATGATGTGGCCATTATCAGCCATCAGTACCTTGCTAATAAAATAGCTAAAGAGACAAACAAATGGTGACTGTTGCTCATTAACTGATAATTTTTCAAGATAGATGGAAAATATTAATGAAAAAAGAAAATTAAATGTAAACTATGGGCTACGTGAAAACTGTTGTAAAAATAAATTGGATTATTAAGAAGACTGCATTTATTACTTTTTCGCTCAAGAACATTTATGAATTGGCTCCTGCACTATTTCAGGATCGCAAATACGCAACATAGTACATCTTGCAAATGTCCGTACAAACATCGGTAGAGGACGGCCGGCACCACCCTTGCAAAGGTGGAAGTCAATCAGAGTTCTAATTCTCTTTCAGCATTTGGTCACTCTCTCCTGCGGATAATAAAAAGAGGAGCAACAGCAGGAACTGACGAAGCCTCCGGGCGCCATGGCCATCACATTTCCCCCGGCCTCTAGAATCTTCCTTTGAAGTGGCCGCCAATAACACCGCCTCCTTTACAGCCTCCGTACCGCCTCCGCCTTTGCCCTCCACGGGACCATCTGGACTCTGGGAAGCTCCAGCCAGGGCGGCAGCATTGGCAGCGGAGCCAAGAGCGGCGGAGGCAAAAGGCGGTGGAGGTGTCGTCGGTAGGCCTTCATTATCAAACGTTTCCAGGGAAGCCCCAGATTATATAGGCGGTAGAGGTATCATTATAGGGTATTATACTACTGCCGGAGGTCGTAGTGGTCTCAGAAGTGAGGGAGAATTAGTTGCTGGTGGGGAGAGGAGGCAGAGAAACAGGAAGGAGGAGAGAGAACGATTATGTAAGCAGAGTGGAAAAAAAGAGAGAGAGAAAGAACGGAATTAGACTTGTCAGGAAGACAGAACGACAATCTATAGGTTTTGCACTGACCCAAAATAAGAATGTGGACCCTATGAAACAGCGGAAATAACACAGCACGTTTGGCTAACGGTAAATGAATAATTAATATAAACGATTACTTTCGGTTGCAAAAATGAATGAAAAAACTGAAAAAAATTCTCAACCAAAGGAAAATTTAAATTCCACAACATTTTACTTCTACACTAATGAAAACAAGATCTTGTGTGTGTATATATCTTAATATATATTATATATATATATATATATATATATATATATATATATATATATATATATATATATATATATATACTATATATATATATACTGCCCATAAGCATACTAGCCGACGATATGCAACAGAAAGCTGGTAACTGTTTGAGACAGGGAAGTTCATGTTACCAGAATACTTATTCTTCATTTCTGATTGCCCCTTTCAGTAACACCCTCCATCCTTCAGCAAATTTACTTTAAAATACGCTTACGTCTTTACTCAAATAAGAGCATTTTAATGAACAAAAACAATATAATACAAAACCCAACAATTTTACAAATGATATAATTAAATAAAAAAAGAAGTGTATATTGCAACTGTGCCTGTAGTATTAGATTTACAATGTTTTATTAAGCATTTCCTTGTAGAAATAATTAAAAAATATATATTACTAATGATTCCATGGGGGAAAAGGTCATTTTTACTAAAGTTAATCATTAATACAGAAGCCACTCTTTCTCCCCGACCTCAAGTACAACGGATCTTATTTTATTCCCCGGTTTTCTCTACGTCGTAACTCCTGGAAAAGCTACTGTAATCCTTTGTGGTCCTAGGCTTGGAAATTTAACCTATTTTGTACAGCTATGAGGACTCAATTTAATATTCTAAATACGTGAGCTACTCTCTGGGTTCCTGTCAATTTCACAAGTATGATTCATTACTCCTCACTTATTTTTTTCTTCATTCACCGGTGGCCCTTAAATGTGATAACGCCAAGCTCAAAATTCCGTGCCAATTTGCTTAAAGGATGCAGAGCACTCAGTTTCCATAGTGCTCAGTTTCCATAGTCTCTAGTCAATTATTCATAAACGAGATTTAGCGTTCGCTACGCACGCTGGAACCCGGCGCTGCTGACTCCCCTACCCCTACCGATCACCTACCTACCCCACCAAACAGTTTTGCAGGAGGGTGGATGTCTCCTCTGCACTTCCGTTCCCTATCTACCCCGGCCCTAACCTTGGGGGACAAACCGGTTTGCAGGGGATGGGTGGCTGTTATGTCTTCCCTAATGTCATCCAGGGGAGGAGAATCAAGATCCACTCACACTTTATTATTATAGATAACATTCGAAAAAAAATGTACAGGGAGAATATCATTTTTAAAACGCACTTGTATTTTCAGACATTCAAAACAACAAGTTGCATTACACATTCTACTTTCCTTGTCAATCAGACGACAATGAAGACTGTGAAAGCCATGGAGATATAGGTAAGACGTAATGCAATGTAGTGCCGTGCATATATTTACTTTGCTCTGTTTCAACTCATCTGTCACCGAAAAATTAATATTCATTGACATCTGGTCATGGCAACACTGCCAGTATATTGAGGATGAGAGAAAAATGATAGAGGAAGTGCACAAGAGAGAATAACACTCAAATGCTTATGAGAGATACCAGAGAGAGAAAAGGAATGCAGAGAGAGAGAGAGAGAGAGAGAGAGAGAGAGAGAGAGAGAGAGAGAAATAAAGGAGATCTATCACTCTTGAAGCATCCATCGTATCACAAGACTAGGCCTAGACTTGTTTTTTCCAAGAGAATCAAACGTCACACACACACTCAGAGAGAGAGAGAGAGAGAGAGAGAGAGAGAGAGAGAGAGAGAATAACACACGAATGGGAAGGGAGAGAGAGAAATAAGGCAATCTAACTGTTTTGAAGCATCGCATTACAGGACTAGGCCGAGACTGGTTTTTTCCAGCTATTGATCAACTGACGAATTTCAGTACTTACATATTTAATATAAAAATAGAAACATTAAATAATATATCCTATATTTTTATACGTTAATGCTCATCGAAAAGTGCGTAAGATTTTCGAATATGTTGAGCTTTTCCTTTTCACTTGTTATGTGTCCTTCATTATTGTTAACTGGTTCGAGGTAAAATCGGCCCCAGTAGAAAAAACATCACTAAATGACCCTCAGGTAGTGGATTTCTTTATTTCCCTTATTTGAATATTTACAAATATTTTTTCAGTGATGTTACGCTTTTGCTGCATTTAGTAACAGAGAAAAGGAATGCATCCTTGCACGTAGGCCTAAGCTGATTTTACCTCACACCAGCCTTCCCCAATTAAAATGCCTACCAGTGTCAACAAAAGAATAGACCGGTACTTGTAGTTACAGCCTGACGATGTCATAAAGCTTTCGGGGTTAGTAGTCAGTAAACTGCTGAATGTGAGAAAAGGCAGAAACTTGCTTTAAAAACCATCAGAAATAAGGCGTTTCTTTCAGAGTCACCGGGAAGGCATTTTGAATGCTTAGCTTCAATCGCTCATGCAAGATAAGCAAGCACATTGATAATACATCATTTTTCATTTTAAATCAATCTTCTTGCAATATTAAATACATCCACATAATACAGACCGTCATTGTTAATAGCCAGTTTTTTCTCTTTAATGTTCTCCCGCCAGAATTTTAAGGCGCTACTGAAGAATGCTAAAATACTCATTAGCCAGCCCATGTGCACCAGGTCTTACCCGTTTTATTGTTATCGCGGGATTTCTACATCATTTCATATAAGCAATAGATTTTGGACTAAAAACATTTTTGTGAGAGAATCATGTATTTTTTTTCTTTATTCATGACTTGATGACTTTTATCAATGAAAGAAAACTTGCGAATAAAAAACGTAACTGAATCATGTATTTTAGCCACTGGTTGTATGAATAGAATGAATACTTTCTATGAAATCATAGCATACCTAAGCAATGTAGTAGTCATCTGGCATACTTACAAAAATTTTACATTTTAAAGGATGCTTCCGTAATATATATGGTTTATTTTTTAAAAAACCAAGAAATTTTACATCAGATAATTCCAGACTGGCACAGTGAGGTATAGGATAAATAATAGCAGTTCAATTTCAGCCGAAGCTCTAAATCCGAAAGTCAGGTTAGATAATCTCCGCGGCCCGCCTACTCCTCCTGCGTGTTCGAACACGTTTCCCAGCACTTCATTGCATTATCGCCTCGTATATCTGCAGTAACTCAAAATAATGCATTACTCATAAAATGTGCGTATTCTTACAATTAGTGTGGCATCTCGTGTCTTCCATAAAATAAGTGCTTTGGTAGGAATTCCAAGTCTTTTTTGTTTAAATTTGAATAAAAAGGAATAAGCCAATCATCAGACGATATCATGATCAGCATTGCGATGACAAATTGTTAATGAAGACAATCTTCTGATGACAGATCAACTCTAGTATGCAACACCACGACTTATTTATTCTGGCAAAAAAACAAAATAATAATAATCATTAGTAAATGTTAAGGAAAGCCTTTAATATAAAAGTGAGTTTATGAGAACAAATTTAGACAAATTTTCAGCAGCCAGTAGCCAATACTCTCTCTCTCTCTCTCTCTCTCTCTCCTCTCTCTCTCTCTCTCTCTCTCTCTCTCTCTCTCTCTCTTTTACCACCCCAATTTCCGGATTATGATTTTGCTGATTGATGTCATTCATTTGATCTATAAAATCATAATAATCAAATATATCTTACACTTCAGCATAAAGTAATTCTTCTCAAAGGGGTACAGGTGCTTCTATAATGTGGTGTCCATTGTTCTGGAGAGAAATAAACTCATTCATTTTAGTAAATATCAATAAACATTTCTGCTCTTTCATATTGTTGTCCGTGAGCTACTTCCTGCAGACGTCACTATGAGACATGTTTATCATGTTCGTAAAATACAAACTAGTGAGGTGACAAGCCAACACCGTGCCGACCACGCTACTGAGACGCTGTGACAAATTGTTAATGAAGTTAACGAAGACAAGATTCCGATGCCAGTTAAGCTGACACTGACTATAGTATGTAACACTAAAACTCCATTTTCATTCATTCATATTTCCATAATTTAGTAAAGGAGGTTTGTTATTCTGGCAAAAGTTTAAAACAGATCGATAGCAAATGTTAAGGAAACCAATAATATAAAAGTATCCAGTTCAAAGGGATGACCTATGTTATGAATACTACGGTGACTTTTGACGTAGAGCGGTTCAAAAGGGAGGAAATAGGTGGTAAGCTTCGTGGATAACCTAACCTCATCAGTCGGAAAACACCAACTGTCGCAAATGCCTCGAAAACCTTTTTAATATTGTATATTCATAGAAATATACATCCAGAATTAGAATATATGTGCCAATGACAACAGTTTTTGTAATAATCTCTTCAGTACTATCTTTAACCATAGAAATAACGACTTACCAGTTTTACCCGTTTTCTTTGGTACTCTAACGTAATCTTGAATATTGGGTACGTAGCAACACAATGACTGGAATTTTAGGGCATACCTAGATGCCACTGACCTGCCAACGGTACCTTCAACTTATCAATATTCTATTAAATTTTAAGACAATTTCCGCTAGCTCGGAAACCTTCCCAATTCTTAAATAAGCTGAGGTTTTAATACCTTCGGGTCTGCATCCTTTTACGATATGCAAGGTCTTTTCTGCTCTCCAAATTAAGCGGAGCAAATCTAACAACATACATCGCTACAATTACCTGTTCCGAGACCATTAGTGTGTATGAATCATACAAGAAAAAGTGGTCTGGTTATATTCAAATTTATCTGAAACAAGGGAACGTCCGTCTAGTCCTTTGGGGAGATTAAAGGTTACTCATTATGCATTAACTAAAACCTCGCAATTATTCAAGGGTATTTTGCACTCTCGGAATCAAGTTCAGAAACAAAATTGATACCTACATGGAGAGAGAAAAATATATTAGTGCACATACCTGCATGCAACACCCATGGTGCAATCCTCAAAAACTTCGGTGGTTTCTTTAAGAGCACACCCAATGGACGGGCAACGGCGCATCAGAGAAATATATAATAGGACATTTCATTGATACAAATCCAACCCACATATGAGAGTACGGACTTCTGAGACTTTCCTCCGTTGAGAATCTGGAAGACCTCGCCACATCCCATGAGGATAAGAGAGAGAGAGAGAGAGAGAGAGAGAGAGAGAGAGAGAGAGAGAGAGAGAGATAACTATGACCTATCATTGACTAGCGTAGATGTGAAAATTGCACGTTCCAGGCAAAGTAAAACGTCTATTTAGGAATTCGGAATAATCGTACATTATGCATTAAGCCCGCCACACAGGGATATCATTTAATCCGCCATTTGAGGATGTCGTATTAAAGGCTACAGCAAACCCTTTCCCCTTCTGCGCCGACATAATCCCTTAACAATGACTTGAATTACAGGAGAATACTCTTGCACCAGATGAAATGATGATGGGGTTCGCAGGGCCATGACGAAGAATCCCAGTCTACAATGCGCACAAAAAAGATGAAAAAAGAAAACTTGCCATTTTTAATTCTAGGCGAGAAACGGAAACAGGAGACAAATTGATCCACTGCTGTGTAGCAAAAAAAAGGCAAAAAATTCAATTATAGTACTCCCTTGAGAATGATCACGAAAGAAATTCTCTCTTACTCTCTCTCTAAAATTTATTTAGATCAAACATGACCAACCATTTCCGATACATTTCCATTCCAAGAAAGCCATACCCCCCCCCCCCCACACACACACACACACACAAAAGGTAACCAACGTGTACTCTTGATCTTCATCCTGAATATGGAATTTCACGGCATCGTGTTTACCTAATTCCAATATGTAAATAAGCATGTGTAGAGTTTAACTGTCAAAGTACTAGAATTCACCGTCGACCAATTAACGATTTGCATGGCTCCTGATGTACTGGTTAAAAAGCGTTCTCCTTCAACTTTGCTGAAGACTATAACAATTATACACCTGTGAACGCTCAAACACAGACATTAAAAAACGGTCAGAAGACTTTTTAACCCTCACACAACCTAAGAATAAGCGCCTAAAATAAGCATCATTAGTTATAAAGGATTCGGTACAAAGTAAGCACGACGGATGGCGTCGATGAAGGACATTGCATTTCAACAGATTCTTCTTGAGAGAGAGAGAGAGAGAGAGAGAGAGAGAGAGAGAGAGAGAGAGAGAGAGAGAGAGAGAAAGTGGTTTCAACATATTGGGTAAAGATCACTTCGTCTAGATTCTAAATTTGTCAATGATGGATGAAACTATAAAGTTAAATATAAGATTAACCATCATTCACGCTTATTGGATATTTCCTCTCTCCTTTCTCCATACCTACAGGTTATGATCCACAACAGTCAGGCAATAACAAAATAACTAATTCACTACCAAGTCAAAAACATGCTGCATTATTTTAAACGAATATCACCTTTATTCAAAACACGAAATCTAGACAAAATTATCCGATAATTCATAGTGTGCACTTGTGTAAATCACAATTTCATGGCTCCTGCGAGGGAGGATTCGTGTCCAATGAAAAATCTAGGGAAAGAATCAACTACAAAGATTCAAATAAAACTTGAGATAAAGTCTAATTTCTACGCCAAAGAATATCAATGTTTGGTCTGCCTTTCCAATGCTCAGAAATAAATGAGAAAGAAATCCATAAATACATATATACCTAATCATAATATATATACATATATATATATATATATATTATATATATATATATATATATATACATATATATACATATTTAAACGTAGATTCTAATCTCAGTATTTCTATTTTAAAAGGTAACAATAGTCGTGCGTCTAAGGCACTGGCAACAACTCCTCTCTCTCTCTCTCTCTCTCTCTCTCTCTCTCTCTCTCTCTCTCTCTCTCTCTCTCCATCCATCTCTCTCTCTCTCTCTCTCTCTCTCCACAACACACCCCCCCCCCTCTCCATTACCTAAGGCCATTAAATCAGACTCATGAACTTACAAAAATAGATTTATTTAAGAGCAAAGTATTAGCTAAATAAACTCAGGTTCTTAACAGAATGATTAAATGAAATGTTGAACTCGGACAACCCACTCCATATTTCTCCTACAATAACCCACATTATTTTAGTCATAAAACTGGGCAAGTCATAATACAGTCTCCATAGTAACACCACGCAACATTAGTTAAGCGCCCATATCAATTAAGTCACACTATTCAATTCCCCTTTGTCTCAGAATCGCCTATAAAAGGACAAGAGAACATATCGATAAGCAAAGATCATAAATCAAATCAAAAGGTCAAAGGAAATATAACATCTTTGAAATAAATATCCAAAATACAGACAAGCCACACTTTTGGCCAAATAATAAGTATGCTTACCCATTCAACACAGTATTCACAAACACTTTATAAAAACTACTTTGGCAGAAGCCATCTTGGCTCTGTCGCCTCTGTATCAAGTGCCCTAGCGACAGGACATGGCACTGATCTGCTCAAACAGCAACTTTGACATCACGCCACCCAAAAAGATGCATCAGCATTTCCTAAGCTGAGATGTCTTGTCACTTGGACCACAGTGTCTCTCCATGGGAAGTTAAAGTGATGACCCCTACATTCTAAGAAATATCACAGCACATCACCTTACAACGGTATCCTGAATATATTATTAATACATCCCTCTTTTTATATAAGATATATATATCATATATATATATGATATATATATATATATATATATATATAAGTTTACTGCTTACTGACATTAAAAAAAGTAGATAAGGTACACAATACCTAACTAGTAAATTTTTCTAAAGTGTTCTGAGTTAATATGTTAAAATATGTCCAAGGTATCACTTACTAAAGAGAGAAATTCTGCCTTCCGTACTGTTTCTGGCCCCCTTCAATAAAAATCTAGTCAATACGCACAAAGATACACACAAAATATATACACACATATATGTCAAGCCAATTGGCTCTTGGTCAATAATAATAATAATAATTAATAAATAATAATAATGAATAATAATTGAATAATAATACTAATAATATATAATAATAATAATAAAATGAACAAATCTATAGTTATGTACTGTACATTATTTAAAAACAAAACTGTAAGCATAGCTTTCGGGAATCTGTTCGTTTCCTCATTTCAATCTAATTGGAAAAGGGAACTGAGCAGCTTTGTCTTTAAATATATGTACAATTACATAATTGTGGATTTGTTCTTCCATTTTTAAGAATCAAGCTACTATGAGTATTTTTTAATAATAATGATAATAATATTTTGGAAGGAGACCCGCTTTTAAACAAATTCTGTTGAATAAAATGGCAGAATTCAGCGAATTAATTCTTATATATTATCTTTTCTATTTTTCCTCATTTTCTCGCTTCTCTGGCTTAGCCATTGCTCTTGGTCAATAAATAATAATTAATAATAATAATAATAATAATATAATAATAATAATAATAATAATAATAATAATAATAATGTTTTGTTAAAAATGACTGCTGCTTCAGCACTATTAATCTTATAAAGAGTCTTCTCTTTCTTTCTGATGACGGCTTTCTCGTTGTTGCTAGACTGGCGAGCAACGCACCAAAGGGCATGGTAAAATTCGGTTGAGTCATTTGATTTCCCGGGAACCAATGAAAACTCGACCTGCCGGAGAGGTGCTCTGACCGTACTCAAGAGCTCGCAACACCACGAGAAATAGAGCAAAATAGAAAATGTAAATATTTTATTTAGATTTATTAGTCAAAATTGGTTTTATCAGAATACTGGTGTATGGAAAGGCGTTCCTTCAGGTCAGGTCATGCAGGAGTCGTCGTCGGTGTTGGTATCATTCCATAACCGACGACGAATCCTGCTTGACCTGGACCTGAGGAACGCCTTTCCATACACCAGTATTCTAATAACATCAGTATACTGATAATACCAGTTTTTTACTAATAAATCCTGTTCTAAATAAAATACCACTTTCAGCATTATTCCCAATACGAGAAATGAGAAAAATAGAAAAGATAATATATAAGATTAATTCGCTGAATTCTGCCATTTTATTCAACAGAATAATAATAATATAATAATAACAATAATAATAATAATAATAATAATAATAATAATAATAATAATAATAATAATAATAATAATAATAATAATAACAAAAGTAGTTGTCACGTTCGTCCGTCGAATAGTGAAGCAAGTAGGAGACCAGCGCGAAGAAAACCTCTACAATATTAGCCGATTCATATTCCCTCAGAACAAGCTCATCAACAGTGGATCAAACTACCTATGCACACCTCGCAGTGCTGTTAACATCTACCTTGCTCATCCTCTTTTTTTCTGATTGCTAAGCCCCCTCTGTATCAATACCTCTTTCACTTTCAAGTCTTTAATCTTTTCTTTGTCAGAATACGTCCGAACCATATATACAATCTTATGACCAAAATGTCGACCTCTATAATAGCAGACCGTCTCATGGTAGTCAGATCTGCCTTTCAACATCGCTAACCTTTTTAACATTTCTGATTCTTATCTCCACATTTTCCTTTCCACTCCTCTTACTCTACATATACAAGCACATTTTTACTTTCATTTGTTTACTTTCTTGAAATTAATATGACAGCCAAATGATCGTGTAATGTTTCCTCAATTTCTATTATCAAATACAGAGACGGAAATATGAAAATGAAACTTTATTATAATAAATAAATTAGAAATATGGAAAATATCAAATTCCATAAGCATTGATAGTGGGACAAGCGAAGTGGCAGGGACCTTGATAAAAAACAATATAAAATCTAATTATTACTGATAAGAACAGCCGTGACGTGGAATAAATTCGGTGGGAATAATAAATGTTTCGAGTTAAATAAGGTGAAAAAGAAAACATTTTCAAAGTCAGAGCAGTAAGTAATGGGATCCATATTTTTCTTTGTTTATTATAAACGACGGGAATGTAGGAGGAAGATAGCAACGAGGAACACCAGGAAATTTACGTTACTTTCCCAAATTTATTGCTTCTATTTCCCTCTCGTGAACATTAACAAACGACAAGAACAACTTTATATTGGCGTTTTGAAAGTTTCTTACGCATCTTTACCTCATAAAGTGATAGGATCATTTTTACCTATATACAGAAAATTAACAGCTACCTTTTATTACAGTACGAAGGCAATAGGCGAACATAGTATAATAGCTTTAAATAAGATTTAGAATTAGAATGAATTAAACTTATAAATTATTATATATATATATATATATATATATATATATATATATATATATATATATAATGTATGTAATACTTATTGAAAGGATGTGTTACTAAGCCTTCAATGAAAGAAACCTAAAATTGTAAAATAATTTAAATATAATTATAAGCATCTGAAATCGTACTCTCTCTATCAGTATGTTCGACTCCTTTGAGAGGAGACGAATAAGGTACAGTTATCACCCAAATCCTGCTTCGTCCTGGTTGCGACCCACCACAGTTAACTAACTTACAAGAACATGGTTCACTGCCTAAATCAACAGTAGCACGCTGGGATTTAAGAGACTGCGTGGTGCCAAAGCATCTTAATCACCTGACCAAAAACCGATCTATATATATATACATATATATATATATATTATAT
>NC_087200.1:166110843-166133343 GCF_015104395.2 Macrobrachium nipponense
ATATATGTGTGTGGTAGATATATATACTATATATATATATATATATATATATATATATATATATATATGTATATATATATAATACATACATATATTAAATGTTCTGTTACAACATACCTCCATCTAATAAAAAGGCTCCTTTTATATTATTGTTATTATTATTTTATTTTTAATTATTAATAATAATAATAATAATATAATAATAATTATTAATAATAATTAATAATTAAAATTAATAATAAAATAATAATAATTAATAATAATAATTAATAATAATAATAAAAGGAGCCCTTTTATTAGATGGAATTCTGTTGTAACAATATTTTTGCCAGTCATATACATATATATATATACATACAGATAAATAAAAACAAATATATAATCACGATGTCACACCTAAATATATAGATAAAAAAATACTTATCTTTCTACTTACCAGCATCCAGTTTGGATGAAGTTGAAATGAGAACAAAAACATATGTGTTTTTAAATACCAATGACCTCGAAGTTGCTATCAAACAGTTCTCATACGCAAATATGCCTTCAGAGTATACAACTCGCTGATATCAAAACTCCTCGATCCCACCCCAGAGCTAATGAAATATTTAACACTATCATGCAAGTGTCATTTCTCAGCTTGTATTATTGCAGCGGCACAAACAGATTAGGCAATTTTGTCCGTCAGGAGTAATTAAAGAGCGAAAAGAAATAATGGTGTGTGTGTGTGCGTGTGCGTGGTTGAGAGAGAGAGAGAGAGAGAGTATCGACGATCATCTTTTGTCACTGGAGGCTGTGACTGGAAGCTACAGAAAATTGTATCCTTGTCCCACCCTTCATTAAGGCACAATTTAAGTTGTGCGACCGTCATCTGCAACTTGTCGCTTGTGACTAAAATAGCCTTTGGTTATAAAACACGCCCATTACGTGCTTATATTGTTAGGTGCTTGTTACCGAGTCCATTCTTTGGTGATGCAACTGAAAAATAATCTCTTGTAATTCCTACAAAGGCAGTAATAATCCTTCCCTCGAACGCACTCGTTGGACTAATGGTCTCACACAAACTATTTCATCTCTGCCACTAATTTCTTCGATGGTAAAAGTTGGTCAATATACAAGATAAATACCACGTTGGAACTTTTACAAAATATATTCAAGTGTGTCTATACACATCTAAGGCTGTTTCAGTTATGGAAGTAGAAAATATGGCGATGTGCTCTTGTTTCTTCGAAAATAATACATTCTTAAGTATATCTCTATATTTTGTATCAACTTGCATAAAAAATTTCACGAGCTTTTGACATTTCATTAATTCGAAACAGTCCATGACTGATACAACTTGCTTGGTGAAAACGTTTTTCATTTCCTTTTAACTCCTCTATTGACAATAAAATATAAAAACACTATTTAATCAATCTTTGTATTTTAAAGAGGTCAAATACAGAAAGTGTTACAATAAAAAAAAAAATTAAATTCCTCCTCAGCACCGAATAACCAGCTAAGAAGACTGGTTCAAGTCCCAAAACGTTCAGTGTATCGAGGCACACTTTGGAGGACAGGTGGCGAGCAACCGAATACAGGCGTTTATTAACCCCTTGTCTATTTAATGCCATTCGTTTCACAGTTTTTCCAGTTTCATCGTACTCATCACGCCATATTCACGCCTATTCTTTCCCTTCTTCTCCCATTATCACTTTGCTCTGATGTCGACATATGTTTTCCTGTCGACTGGCATCGCATAAATCGCAGAAGTTTTCAACCATGTTTTCAAAATGATTCACTTCGAATAGAAATTAATTTGCAGCACCAGAACGAACGAGACATTGTAAAACGAACAGAAACAAATGGGGCCCAGCCGCTACAAGTGTCATAATTGCATAATTGGAATGCCTCTTAGCAAGCGAAGAACAGTTATCCTCTTGTAACAACTTTGAAGGCAAGTAAATTCAATCTTGCCAATTATGAAAGCCTTATCACTGTCCTGATAATCACGAAATAACCCCATCATCACGAGACCCAGACATGCCAAAACGGTCGGGAAAACAAGAAAACACTGATGGGAATGAAAATCACACCCAACAAAAAGCTAACAGGCAACAGAGACAACCTCGCGCGCTGGAAGAACCTCAATAGATGAAGTCCAAGATAATAGTTATTTAATGTTCTCTTTGTACCTTAATAGTTCTCTATCTTCCAGGGCATATTTTAATTCTCCATTACCGCCACAAATTGCATCATTAACAGTCGTCTGATGGAGATGGATCCGAGGTAATCAATTGCCAGACAAACGCGACAAAGAAGCCCATTAGAATTTTTGTTATATCGCCGGGGAATTTGGTCGAGATCGCTCCTCAAGGCGCCCGAGATGGGGGTGATAGTAGAAGCATAAACCCCTCCACGCCCCATATAAGGTCAAACACTGCTTGTTGGCAGTCTCGAAGGTCACCACCCACATGAGACGCAGACGTGGTATCTCTTGAATGACTTCGGGCGTTCCATTTAAATGTGGACACAATTTTCTTCTTACAAAAATATTTCTGCGGATCATTTAGGTAAACATGGTAGTCATCTATGATATACAGTATTCCATGAAAGATGTTAATCACTGTCAATATCATACAACTGATTTGCACAAAATTATACAGATCATTTCTATTTTTCTCTGTATCTTCCATTGAAATCATTAATGATTGGAAGGCCAATAAAATAAAAAAATAAAAAAATATCAATAAATTCTGAGGTATCGAGGAAACGAGCCCAACCAGAACGTTTTCTGTGCATGCTGAAATTACGCAAACTGAAATGATGGAATCACATATTTTTTACATACGAAACAAAAGAGAAAAATGTAATTGAATGAATACGGTGACCCATCTTTACATTAAATATCTTTTAGCCATAGAAAACTGTAATGCAACCACAATTAAGGGTCCAAATTTCGCAATGGAAGCTAAGTTTTTCTTTCGCATTAGTGTCCTGGCGATAGTAGATGGAATGTCTTTAAACTTCGAAACACAAGTACGAAGAGAGAGAGAGAGAGAGAGAGAGAGAGAGAGAGAGAGAGAGAGAGAGAGGATGAGACTACGTCACGCGAAATCCTCACTGGAAAACACTTCTTATCACGGCATCATGCCCGATTAATATCTATTAATCTGGGAATCATCCTCGGAGGCACGAGTTGTAAACCACCCCCTCCTCCCCTCCTCCAATGCCCCACTCTCCACTTCCTTTTCTTCGTCTTCAGAAGGAAAAAAGAAAATGGTATTTAATGAGGGAAGCAAATATTCGCACGCAAACATGGAAGGTGTTTGCTTCCATGTTTGCGACACCCAATCTATCAATCTATTTCTGAAGTTTATCATAACATCCCAGACGCACTCGAGAGAGAGAGAGAGAGAGAGAGAGAGAAGGAGAGAGAGGAGAGAGAGAGAGAGAGAGAGAGAGAGAGAGAGAGGCGGAAATTAAAGCTCAATGGCACTCGATGAAATTAAGCTATCGAGATATCACACCGAAATGACAGCGCAAGAGAATATGCACTAACGTATTTCTTTTCAGAAAAGATGGAGCTATGGGTGTGGGTGTGTGTATGTGTGTGCGCTAATAAAGGGAGATTCTAAATATAAACATGTTTACGTACATTAAGCCATGGATTTCAACAGAGGACACTTTTAAGCAAATCTGACAATTGAAAGTTTCAATTATAGACCTATTTTCAATTACGGTCACCATAAAGTCAAGGAGTAAGTGGAGAAAAGACGGAATTGCTGGAAATGTGATGTGAAGTTGGTTCGAGACATATATAGAGGAATGTTATTGATTACAAGCAATTATAATTTCATAAAGTTAAGAGAGTTAACTAAGAGACTGGTAGGGTTTAAAATATTTTCATTGACAAATTATTCAAAGAAGTCTAAGAATGGTCAAGGAGATGTATTTAGTAAGTTTCTTAGGATAGCAGAGCAGTTGAGAGCGGACTTGTAACGGCTGATGTTTCTTGGTAATTGAAAAGCTGCTACAGCGCTTGCCAAAAGTTCGAAAGCTTGTGGCTGACCCAACATTACTTTGGACACGTCATTTATTTGGGTTAGTTGTAATATCATTTGGGCTCGTGCTTGTTGTCTTTATCACCCAATCGTGAGTGCGATACCCATATTTACTGTTCCTTCTGTAATAGGCTCTTACATAAGTAATCCTTCTACGACAAACAAAGAATACAACACCAGTTATGAATATCTATAACGACAGATGTTCTGAAAATGTTTAAGTGGAAACAAAACTCAAAGACTGGACCGCATATAAGGTCGCTGAGGAGACCCAAATTGGATTTTAGCATACATAAAATATCTCGGAAGGTTATTTGAAAAATGATTGCGGTCGATCGTAGGAAAAAAAAAAAAAAAAAAAAAAAAAAAAAAAAAAAAAAAAAAAAAAAAAAAACGAAACATTAAAATAGTCAAACATTAGAGGGCAAAATCAATGTTACATTTCTGAAAGTCATTTATGTTTTCAGAAGAATAATTTCCCACACCCAGTAGGCATATCTACAAGGAATATTTATACCCGAGACCCATTTTACAGCAAGAAATGAAATGTCATGCGTGAAAAAGTAATTTATGCAGTTCTGAAAGTGTTTTCTTTAACTCTATTGACAGTGCCATATGTATCACGACTTCACGTAAGGATATCGCACATCTTTCTGCTTTAGATTCTCTTTTAAATTACACCTGGAAAAAAAAAAGAGAGGACAAAAAACAAGAGGATCGACAAAAATAATAAAAATATGTTACGGCACAAATGTATAAGTACATTAAATTTGGGTTGTCTATTTCCTGCTGTATAAAATATTAGCAAAAAAAATGGACTAAACATGGGAATATCATACTTTGATTAAACGCCAGTAAAAAAATCATCGTAATATCTAGTTGTTCTTCATTTATCCACAGTAGATAGAGTTCAGAGAATTTTAGAGCACAGTAGGGCATGTATATGGTGACTGTTGGCATAAGTATATATATATATATATATATATATATAATATATATATATATATATATATATAAAAAATATATATACTATATCATAATAATATATATAATAATATTACTATTTTTATATCATACATACATATATATATATATATATATATATATATATATAATAATATACATACAATATATATATATATATATACATATCATATATATATATATATATATATATATATATATATATAATATATATATTAAGAAATCACAAAAGTAAGCAAGCACGTGTATTTTGTATATATATATATATATATATTATATATATATATATATATATATATATATATATATACTTAGGACAAGAGTCAACATCTACATGCACATTGTGCTCTAAAATTCCGATGTGATAAGCAACGTTTTTACAAACCTTATGATTTTACTGCACTCTACCGTCAGATATATTGAAAACAACTAGGTACTACGATGAGAGAGAGAGAGAGAGAGAGAGAGAGAGAGTGAGAGAGAGAGAGAGAGAGAGAGAGAGAGAGAGTTTAAATCACCGATATTAGCATTTGGGGGGGGGGCATGAATAGCATAGTATGCTTTCAGACATAACATTGTGCAAAATAGATACCAAAGGAATGTTATTTATAGCACTGGAGAGAGAGAGAGAGAGAGAGAGAGAGAGAGAGAGAGAGAGAGAGAGAGCAAAAAATATCTTGACAATCAGGCGTAAGCGGAGTGGCGCAAAATCAATTTATAATTAAGTAAGGCAGAGACCATGAAATTGCCTCTAGTGTGTGCCAGGCATAAAGATGAAAGAGATAGATGAAATAAAACCTGATCACACTCACTACGAGGATAATGAAGATACCTTTATAGAAATCATGAGTTGCCAGGTCGGCAATGTCTTCCGAAGGTAATTTACGGTCATGGAGATTCCGGAAGAAAATTCTTAAGCAAATGTGACAAAGTGTCACTTGCTTCGCCCGGAAATGATCAGAGTGCGAAAGGTTTCTTGCACACAACTGAGCTAATTTATTTTCTCCATACTGCTCGAGATAGTAAGTTATGCCAATAAGCGGCTACAACCAGAACAGTTTATTTTCAGATTTTCGAAAATTTAAAACAATCAGTCTTACGTTACTTGTCGCACTATTCATATTTACCAGGCACATGTATTATTTTTCCCCTCTGCATTAAACCGCCACTAAGCTCGTATGAAAAACTACTACGAAGCATATTGAAAGCTTGGAATATCCACAATACGCATAACAGTTATCTATCTATCTGTCAGTCTACACACAATTACATATACACAAAAGAAGTTGATGGAATATATGTGATTTCGAAGGTTGACCAAGACGCCATTTACTTTTTGAGACACACCTGCTAAAAGAAATAATAAATAAAAATAGATAAATAAGTAAAACAGGCCTTACACGACTAATGGTCGGATGCTCAGTAGCTCTCTACTGCAGTGTCAACTTTCTGGTCTAGTAAATACTGTCCAGACTATTAATCCTCATCGGGGCCAAAAGACACAGGGGATATGATCGCTTCAAACGGTCAGATTCTGGTATTCAATTTTAATGGCTAGTTTCTTTCTACCTTTAAATGAGCGAGCAGCAATTTTTATCACGTAATCATTATTCCAATTGATTTTGCTTTTTATGGCAAGCAATGCTAGCATCACTGAAAAAAAAAAAAAATTATGTAACACTACCGACTTAACTGCCCTAATAATTATAAATTTGACTTTTTGACATCTTCCAACATATAACACTTATGAAACTTGCAAAGAAATTTGTTCCAATTTAATACTTTTTCCTTGCACACATGGACCTCTATCCTACTATAAAGTGAGACTTGAAAACTTAGCATTGCTAATATTAATTTTGTTTTCGGGATTAGTCAGTTTCTCAGGTAGGGTTAAATCAAACCTTTTACTGACTTTATATACGGATTACTAACGGGACTAGAACACTTAACATAGCTGCACTTACCATGACTGAAAACAAACATTAGTCTAGCTACACAAAACAGACATTTAAATTGCCAAACAATATGTGGTCAGATTTGTATTCTCAATTAATTTATGATGAAAAAAAAAATTATATTCTTAACAAAAACTTACTTTCCGTTATCAACATGGCTTCCAAAAACTGAGTAATTTTACTCTTTTGCTTAAGCAACACCACATCATACGAAAAGTTTATAGAACTTTCATAAATAAAATCAACATCAAATCGACCTTGCTACAGTCTTGGAAAAGGCGGTTCTTTTGAAAACAAATAAAGATGAGCAATTCATCCCCACAAAATGTTACCTAGAGCGCAAAGAATTATTACTGACTAATACCTTTTCCCTGCCTTACAATGACTAGCGATCATAGAGACTAAGATGTGACAGTAATAGACAGATTGACATAATTCTATTTTTGATACGGGAAAGAATTTAAACCTTACATTATTTATTGGGAAAATTGACTGAGCTGTTATGCCCTGATGAATTTGCAATGCTGTAACTTGGTTCCAAAACTGACAATATAATTGCTTGAGTAGTCTTGCTATACTAAATACTCATTTTATCAAGTCTTTGCATGTGGCAAGAGGTCATCGTATATGTAGTAATAACAACGAGAAAATTAAATGAAAAGAACTTATGAGCAGATGCAATGCTTAGGTAATCAGATTCTAATAATCTGCCTTGTCCTTGGAAAGACATTGATTCCATAAATCTCAAAACCAACAAACTATCACAGCGACTAAGAAAAGCCATCAGGAACAAGGCCATTGCAATGTGGGGCGATTATTTTAGCTTTATTCTGAATGTCACAAACGATCAAGGCTTCCAAACGGAAGCAGATAACGTCCATGACGATAACATTCTATTGCACCACAAACAGAACCCTGTGCTGTGTTTTCCAGTTATAGTTAAAAGATCACAGTTGAAATTGCCTATTTGTTAATTACAACAACAGAAGCTTTCGCACATTTTCTCACAATTCTCTTCAGCACGTAAGAAAACATAAGAAAATCCTATTACTACAATTACAAATTTACATATGTATATGCAAATCGAATGGTTAGAACACATATACATATGTATATGTGTTCTAACCATTCGATTTCATTTCGTCGATCGTAAAATACTAGGTAAAATCAGCGATCTCACGAAGAATTTGCCAAATAATAAATTCCACTACTGTGCTGGTTTCCCTACGAAAGTTTTCAAGTTCTGCCACCCCGCAATTTACATTTTTATTACTGCATTATTCAGTGCGTGCAGGATTCCCCAGTTTGTCCAAGAATCAAAATCCTTGGTTCACGTAATACCACTAATCAACAAGCTGAAAATGGCACAGATAACTCTGGCAAATATCGTATGGTTGTAATGACTACAATCGTATCAGTTCGGATTGAGAGGTAACCACTTGGCCGACACTAACTTCCAGAAAGAGTTGCTGAAATATTACCCAACATCACCCCCTCCTGTACTCCTATATTCTGTTGATGAGAAAAAAAGCATTTCACCGAAAAAATTTCCTGACTCTCTACAGTTTCTCCAAAGCCGCACATATTGCTGATTCTCCCTAAGCAAAGCTGTGGTAAATGGAGTAAAGTATTGCCATACAACTTTGACCCACAAAAGAACTTCTCTTACCGTATTCATTTAATACATACATAGACCCCTTGAATGTTAAACTGAAATCCCTCATAACCGGATGCACTATGAACAAAATAACAACACATAGCCTCTGTTAAACTGATGGTATGCCCAAGGTCTCCATCGCCTAATAGATTACTTGACGTAGGTGTGCTGATAAATTTCACATATTTTACAGGCAAACCCAGTGCATGTCGTTGCTCCATAGAGCCACAAATTTTCTTCGTGAATTGTCGCCTGGAATTCGTACACAAGTTTCCGTCTCTGGGGACGACCTAAAAGGTACGACCAACACAGAATGGTGGCGACGTAAGCTGTGTACGACTGGCAACATGACTGCAAATAGATTCGTCTTCTGTCGCCAAGACACCAAGCTGCAAATACTGAAACAGTGTCAGTGGTTGCTCCTCTGGATGATCTATACCGGAGAGATCACGAGTCTTATTACAGTTGCTCATCATGGCATACTGACGCGCCTTATCAACACATCTCGTTATCATTCAGTTACGCAGTGTTCATAAACCCCACCTAAACCATTTAATACTAGGCGAACCAGGTCAGCCTGATCATCCGTCTACGAAATAGCAACAATAGGCGCATCAACAGCATCTTAAACTGTGAAGTGAGCTCTGCTCCGTTAGTAAGGCTAGCCGGCTAAGGCGGCATAATGAGACATCTGTTTCGAAATGACTTTCATTCTCACATTATAGATGTCTTCAATTGCTGTGCGTGCCCGTTTATTTCTTTCGCATTTTTGTTCACTACGGTTATTAATAATTTTTACTGTGGGTACTATTCCTCTGTATTTATGCATTAGGATTTCTGTCTGCAATATTATCTACGTCCATTGCAGGGCTGCGTTCACCGATATACCTGTTAGGTCATGCATGGTCTAGCTATGTTCTCAAATGAGTAGCATATTATGACCGACGATGTCGTAGTTTATTTATTAAGAAATATTAAAGCATCTTGACGGTTTCCTTTGGCAACATCTTATTACGTCAGCTGACCCATCGTGACCATTTTATGTTACAACAGATATTATCATTATTATCTTATTGTATTTGATAGTAGTTCAATTCCATTTGCAGCAAAATTTGCATCTGCATATGGTCTCTGGCAAGAAAAACATGCGTTATTTTTACTGTCAGTAACGCTTT
Organism: Macrobrachium nipponense; assembly: GCF_015104395.2. Classification (NCBI taxonomy): domain Eukaryota; kingdom Metazoa; phylum Arthropoda; class Malacostraca; order Decapoda; family Palaemonidae; genus Macrobrachium; species Macrobrachium nipponense. The sequence continues at coordinate 166,120,655 of NC_087200.1, forward strand.
AGTGTAAATGTATCCTATTTCTTTTTATCTTGTCTAATCTATATTTCGTACTTTACTGTATCTCTTTTGCGTATATTTGTATGTGGCCGTAAGAAAAGAAAAATTCTGGTAAGTTTGTTTCCTACAAGACGATAATCGTTAGAGTACTACCGACCCCTGGCAGTGGTTAACACTCAACCACCGGTAAATAAACAAACATTAATTCAGATTTAACAAGTTAATATTAACTCGATACTCAATGTTGTACTCATTCTTTCTACAACTTTCAGGGCTTTACTCCGTTTCACATTCCTATTTAAAACAATCAAAGTTTGTTTACAATGACAGACAGAGATAGAAACGATTTTTTTAAATTAACATTATGATTATATTTTAGTCAAACGAACATAACATGGGTTATACAAGTCATGCAATTTATGACAGATATACCTTGCTGGGTGCCATTGATGAGCACCCTAATGTTACTTTATGTGTGAGGGTTTGGAGCTGAACTGAATGTAAAAAAGATTCCCTGATACAACATCAGTAATGACAAAGAGTTGTAAGTCCCGAAAGTCCAAAGTAGAAACGATGCAGCGAGAGATTTCATTCTTCCTGTGACTATCCGTTTAATAATTCTTATTTCAGCATTGCTGCCTTCACTTAAACTACGTTAATAATTAAATTAACGTGCTCTGACTTATCAGGTTTTTGCATGTTTGGGCCTTGTTATACATTAACAAACTTAGTCTAAATTATTTACTCAAACTCCCTCAGCCTATTTAAACTTTGAGTTTGCTAAATTTTATGCACTACTACGTTGTTTCTACATTATCTCTGTATATAGCCCTGAACTGAAATAAAGGATATTGGGCACAATTTTCCGCGTTGAAAATGATGACAATGGTTGACTAAAGATGAACCTAGGACAAGGTTCGAAAACTTTTATTATCCATTAAAGACCTTATACTTACATAAGATATTATTGTGGACCTGCAACCATAAAGGACATTACTACTACTACTACTATTATTATTATTATTATTATTATTATTATTATTATTATTATTATTATTGGGAAAGTAAATTCACAGTGGTATGCCTGTTTGATTTTATTTAAAATATATACAGCAGAAAGCTTTCGATGACCTGCACAGTCCTCCTTGTCAACCTTTCTGCCGTACATATTTTAAATAACAAAATCAAACAGGCATACTACTTTGGATTTACTTTCCCATTTTATTGACTCACGTGATTATTAGTTTTCTTTGGATTATTATTATTATTATTATTATTATTATTATTATATTATTATTATTATTATTATTATTATTATTATTATTATTATTATGAAAGCGCATCCTGTAGTTTTTTTGAAACCTTCTTCGCACTTCCTCCCCATTTTTCTTTTCCGCTAAGATCCCCCGAAATCTCGATGACCTGGTCAATCAAGATATTGATGTATGAAAATGAAGGAATAGCTAAAGCAGTAACATGCGCGACCGCAGTTTGACCGCAGTGACCGCATTTTTGTCATTCTATCGTCAGGTGATAGGACAGAAAAGGCCGCTGGATGCGGTCATATGTCATAACTTATTTACACACAACTCTCCGCGATATAAATATTGAATGAACACGAGGAAGCTCTTAGCATAATTAACCGAGCCAGTTATATCGTCCTGGATGCTGGCACCTCAGCCTCATTCCATGTACATACTAATTATTTATGAAAGAACGCGTGTTTGCGCATCGCTTGAGTCTCTGATAATTATAGAACTAATTCTAATAATTACAGTGGTCTACATACAAAAATACATGAAATACAAAGTACACGAATATTGTAATGATAATAATTACAATAATCGTGACGGACATCGATACCTTAGCCACAATTACAAGAAAGCCTCCCGCTCAAGTCAGAGTTACGGATCTAATTAATAATAATAGCAACAACAGAGGTCGCATTGGTAGTGGAAACAATAAACAATGAGAGTGGACATGTTCATTGCAACTACAATCACCATGAGTAACAATGAAGATGATTACAACAGTAGCGACTGCAATAATGATAATGCACATGGAGAAGAGCATGAAATATAAAAATAGAGAACAAAAAGTGGACTGACAGTACAATATTCAAACTTACCTTGTAGTTTGAATCTATACTCGTTCTCGTTTTATTGGCTTATTACTACCCCAAGCCATCAGCAAGTTACATTTAATCAATAGTAACAACATTAACAACAACAACAACCATAATAATAATAATAATAATAATAATAATAATAATAATAATAATAATAATAATAATAATAATAAAAATGACAACAACAACAGAAAGGCTGTAGAAGGAAGTGTAGGGGCACAAAGGACAAGCTCCTGATAGACAAAATGGTAATGAAGAACAGTAAGAAAGAGAAAACCAACCTTAGCATGGCATGGATTGACTACAAGAAAGTCTTCAACATGATGCTACACATGTGGCCAATGGAATGCCTGAAAATATATGGGGCAGAGGAAAACACCATCAGCTTCCTAAAAACACGAAACTTAAGGTAGGTTTACACCTTCACACTTTTGTGTTGCGGGCTGTTACGGCGTGGGACCGCAAGAAACTGCACGGAAATTGACGCGGTGGGAAGAAAAAATTACCGTTATTGGGCGGCGTGGCACGGACCCGTGCCGTGTGTTACGGGCATGTTACGGCGTGTTGTTGCGGTGACGTTGGTGTCTAGCAGAGTGTTACGGCGTTGGTGCGGTCTTATGGTGGTTGCTGCTTTGCCAGGGCACGAGCTCTTGCAGCTTTGTTACTCCGTGTAGTGGTGTGTTGCGGGTGGCTTGCGGTGTTGTTGCGGAGTGCACGCACATCTGCACAAGACACGACATGGAATGGTGCGTGATTGTTGCACATGCACCATGCCATACCATGCCGGATATGAACCTTGGGTATATATATCGGGGTGTTGCCTTGCAATTGTTTGACTAACAGGTTAGTTGGTTATTTCTGACATGCGATAATATTCGCAATGTATCAGTTTGTATACATCCCATCTTAGACAAGTATCATGTCTGTGATGTTATTTCTTCTAAATTTCCATCTATCGTAGGTAGGTTTGAAGTCGTTGAAACACAAAATAGATATATTCTTCTATCTTACATCGTGGAGAGATACAGAGAAGGTTTTGATAGGTCTTCAAGCGAAGAGTGCTAGATGAAGTCTGACCTACATTAGTCGAGTGACATATTTCGCAATGTTTACACAAACACATCAGTTATACGGATCTAGGTCTGTGACGTAGGCACAGGCTCTCATGAGAATCATCAACATGTATTTTGCCAATGGGGCATCGGTTGGCGTTACCTTTTAAACTGATGATTCAAGTGTATTCAAATGAAGATGTGATACAACGCCAAGTCAATGCAATGTCATCTATTCACTAATTAATATTTAGGAGTATTGCAAGATCCTAACTAGACTACAGTAGCCATCATTTTAGCACAGCAACATGGTGCTTCTCATAGAATGACATACTGCATTCTATTTCATATGTATTTATTACATATAGAGGCCTGCCAAGCACATCCTTCACTCCATGCCCACCCTGCATGCAATATGGACCTCAACAGCTTCTCACCCCAGGAGACCCAGAGATTTTTGGTAGCTGTCCTGTGTCTCTGTGCAGTCCAGGTCATTGGCGGGTTGAGAAAACGTACTACAGTGCCACAGCCACCTGCTCAATTACACAGAAAGGATGGCAGGGCAGGGCGGATTTGGGCTCAGGAGTGGCTGACATGGCGACAACTACATGGAAACTACAACCAGCTACTACAAGAACTGAACAAGGAGGACCGCAAAGGACACAAGAACTTTCTACTCATCTACCCTGAATTGTTCAAGGAGATGGTCGAAAGGCTGATGCCCATTTTGAAAAAGGACACGAAAATGCAGCTTGCACAAGAGGTGAGACTCAAGTTGGCGGTCACTCTCCGCCACCTGGCAAGTGGGAACGACTGTACAAGCCTCTAATAAACCTTCAGTCTCTCCAAGAGGTCCATATGCTGGTTTATCCCATTAGTTTGCCAAGCCATTATCGACACATACAAACCAGAAGTGATGAACTGCCCCATGACACCAGAAGAATGGAACGACGTAGCAAAATGATTCGCACCAAAGTGGAACTACTTCAATTGTGTGGGAGCCCTGGATGGGAAGCATGTCGCGATCAAGATACCCAAAGGTGGAGGATCACTGTACTTCAATTACAAGTTCCACAGCATCGTCCTCACAGCCCTCTCCGATGCAAAGTACAGGTTCCCGTTCGTCGACGTTGGTGCAGAAGGAGGTGCTGGGGATGGAGGAACCTGGCAGAAGGGCAACCTGGCCAGGGCCATCACAAACAACCGAGCAGGACTTCCACAAGACAGAAATCTGCCCAACGACGATGTACCCATCCCCTTCCACATAGTCGCCGACAATGCCTTCGCTCTCAAGTCATGGATGATGAAGCCCTACTCCCACCAATCATAAATCCCACCGAACGACTATACAGCTACAGATTATCTCGCGCTCATCGTGTGGCGGAAAATACATTCGGGCTGCTGCAGATGAGATGGGGGGTCTTCAGAACGACGATGCAACAGGATGTACAGGTGTGCAAGAAGATAACTTTGTGCGCATGTGTTATGCACAACCTGGCACTGCAACGCTACCCCTGTGCTGGCACCGACGTCGATCATGAGAACCGGCACCATAACGTCATACCAAGTACTTGGGGGCTGGAGTGTCTGAACCTCATGGAACGACTCATAGCAAGAAGGGGACCTAACTACACACGTCGAGCGGAGGCCATCAGAGGTTACCTGGCCCAGTACTACTCATAGGATGCAGGCGCAGTGGAATGGCAAGAGCCTATGGTGTTTCCTCGAGGACAACCAGCTACTGACGACTAGAGGACCCAAAGAACTCTGTAATAAAACATAACCCAACCAATGTACATGATTGTAAATAACGACCATGATGTATTTTTCATTGTTTTATACTCCCATTACTTTTGCATTGTCCTAAGAACTAATAACAATATTAATATAATAAAGAATATTGGAATGATGATTGGTACATATAAAAAATTATGTTGGATAATAATTAACTGAAAGTAATAATACATAATTCATAATAATGAGACAAATGAGAAGCAAATGATGGACATAACAAAAATACTTATACTAAACAAACATGAAAAGCATAGAATGTAAGAAAATGAACATGAAAAGCATAGAAAGTAAGGAAATGAACATGAAAAGCATAGGATGTAATAAAATGAACATAAAAAGCATAGAATGTAAGTAAAAAAAACAAGAAAAGCACAGAATGTAAGAAAATGAACATGAAAAGCATAGAATGTAAGAAAATGAAATTGGGACTTGGTTTATATCATAATATTTTCAACTGCAAATATCATATTATCAGCCGAGGTCAATATGTCGTTAGTCTGTTACTGATTTTTCATTGTTCCCCTGTTAATAACCATGTCCAGTCAATGTTAATTATTGTTTCACTATCATTAGTATGTGTTCATGTTCATTTGATCATGTTCTCAATATTATATTATTGTTCTTTACCTTGTATGTTATTATATCATTTGATGGCCATATTTATTTCATGTTACATTTCATTTTATAGTTCAAGTTATTTTCCGAGTTCTATTTATTTCATATTTCATATTTCATATTTCATGTTAGATTTCCTGTTATATTTCTTCGTGTTATTATTCTTTATGGCCATGCTTTTTCATTTTTCAATTTCATTTCACCCAATCATATCATCATATATATTGTCATGACATATAAATTAAGCATCAATAAGGAAAATGTAAATGCAAGTCAGTATTTCAACATATTTATTACAAAAATAAACATTATGAATGATATAAAATGTACAAAATCATTTAATATTAAGAAAATAACTAAAAAATAATTTATTATTAAAAAAATAAAATTCTATTTATTTATACATTGTCGACAGGGTGTCAGAGCGCGAATGATGCCCCCGTGGTCTGTCCGGCCCCTTTTATCCTCCCCAGAATGCACGGCAACCTTCCATCCAAACGACCTAGGGAGACGCCGTAACACGCCGCACGCCCCGCAACATATGCGTGCCATTTATTAATCATGTATGAAGGCGATGTAAGGGCACCATACGGGCACCGTACAGTGCCGTAACATCACGCCGTAACACTCCCGCACGGGAGGTACGAACCCGCGGTGTGGTGTGGCGCGGCACACCGCTTACGGTTTCGTAGGACTTCATCACGCCACCGCCAGCGACGTGGCATGCTTTTGGTGCGCATTCGTGCGGTTTCTTGCGGTCCCATGCCGTAACAGCCCACAATACAAAAGAGCGTAGGTGTAAACCTACCCTTACAAGCTCTGGAATAAGACTAGCAGAGGTCAACAATCAGGAGAGGGACCTTTGAAGGTGATTCCCTTGACAAAAGTACTACAGAGGATGGATGTTGGGTACCAGCTCAAGAAAGGAGGCAACAGAATTAACCATCTGATGTTTATGGACGACATCAAGCTGTATGGTAAGAGCATCAAGGATATACATAACCTAATCCAGACTCTAAGAATTGTATCTGGGGACATCAAGATGGAGTTTGGAATAGAAAAATGGGCCTTGGTCAACATACAAAAAGGCAAAAGGACAAGGACTGAAGGGATAAAGCTACCAGATAGGAATAGCATCAAACTCATAAATGAGACATGACACAAATACCTGGGAATAATAGAGCGAGAGGATATGAAATACCAAGGGATAACGGACACGATCAAGAAAGAATATATTCAGAAACCTAAGGCAATACTTAAGTCAAATCTCAACGCTGGAAACATGGGCAGTACCAGTAATCAGTTACAGCACACGAACAGTGGAGTGGACGAAGGCTGAACTCACAGCATAGACCAAAAACTAGGAAAAATAAAAACACATAAAGCACTACACCCAAGAACAAATACAGACAGGCTATACATGACACAAAAGGAATGAGGGAGAGAGCTCTACACCCGAGAGCAAACACAGGCAGACTATACAAGACACAAAAGGAAGGAGGGAGAGGACTACTAAGCATAGAAGACTGTGTTATCATCAAGAGCAGAGCACTAGGGCATATCTGAAAACCAGATGAGTGGCTAAGTAGTGCATGGAAAGAAGGACTGATAAACGTATACAATGACCAAGACATATACAGAGACAGGAGAATGACAAACAGAATGGAGGAATGGCACAACATACCAATGTATGGACAGTACAAGACAGATTACGGAACTGGCCAGCAATGAAACATGGCAATGGTTACAGAGTGGAGAACTCAAGAAGAAAACAGAATGAATGCTAAAAGCGGTACAAGATCAGGCTCTAAGAACCAGATATGTTCAAAGAACAATAGATGGAAATAACATCTCATCCATATGCAGGAAGTGCAATATGAAAAACGAGACCAGAAGCCACATAGCAAGCTGATGGCCGGCACTTGCACAGAACCAGTACAAAAAGAGGCATTATTTAGTAGCAAAAGCCCTCCACTGGAGCCTGTGCAAGAAACACCAGCTAGCTTGCAGCAAAACGTGGTATGAACACCAACCTGAGGGAGTGATAAAAAACGATCAGGTATAGATCCTCTGGGACTATGGTATCAGAACAGATACGTGCTAATAGCCCAGACGTGATATTGATTGACAAAATAAAGAAGAAAGTATCACTCGTTGATGTCGCAATACCATGGGACACCAGAGTAGATGAGAAAGAAGGAGAAAAAATTGATAAGTATTAAGACCTGAAAATAGAAAGAAGGATAATGGGATATGCCAGTGGAAATGGTACCCGTAACCGATGAAACACTATGCACGATCCAGAAATCCCTGAAAAGGTACCTGGAAAAACTATATGCTGAAGTAGCTCCATGACACCCATAGAGACGTGCACTACTAAAAATACCGCACACAGTAAGAAGGCAGGATGCAACCCGGAACCCCACACTATAAAAACCACCCAGTCCAATAGGATGACTGATAGAAAAAAAAAAGCAATAATAATAAACTATGTTCTAGTGCAAGTGATGTACAAAGAAAGGGCGAATGTACATAAGGCACAGATAATAAAGAACTCGCCGCGATAACTATTTGTTGCAGCCAGTTAAATATTCGAAGGTAATTTTCAGCGAAATTACAAACTACAGTAAGCATTGCATGTAACAAGTGTGCTGAGGGATACTGATCAGCGTATTGCTTCCTGAGATAATACATATGGCCATTCGAAGGTTTCTATTATGACTCCCCAAACGATTCATCCACGAAAATAAAAATAACTTCAGTGGTACATGATGATGGAAATCATTTCACATTGCCAACACTACGCTGAAGTCAGAAGCTTACCTACCATCCTTAGAAAATGAACAGATCTTATTTGGCCTGGAGCAATAATCATATCCAATTCTGGGGGTTTATGCTTTCGTTGAAAGTTAATACAATGACACGATATATGGAACTCTTTTTGACATGTTTAGAAGTGATAGGTTATTTTCCAATCTGCGATCTCTGGAGCAGACTCATCACAGCCTTTTGTACTTGAACCATACGGCTGCGTCAATCACAACTTTCAGTCTTTAGGCAACTGCGTTTGACAGTAAGCAGAGTAATGAGAACCTTATATTAACAAATTCTTGTTTTAAGAAAGTTAAAGAGATTAAATTAGCTTTTCTATCCCGTTATATCAGGAATCTTTTATTTAATCTTATTGTTTAGATAGCTGTAGATACAAAGGATATTTTCTCTTCATATTTTTTAAAAAACTGCTGATTACTTGGCTGCTAAACCGTCTGTTTTTTTCTTTAAGTTACCTATAAGCGGTTCTTATTGCAATTATTGGGAAATTGATATTGTTATTCCACTACTTGAATCTGGAAGAGGTAGACAACTGAATAATGTTGTGCAAGTCATGAATATACAAAGTAAAAATTGAAGAATGACAAGAAAACTGCATTCCGCATGAGCCGCAGGAATTTAATGAACTCGCTAACGATTAATCCGGAAAGAAAAAGTATACAGCAATTAAATATCTTGAAACCCATTCGTGCAAGAATACCATACATGAGAGAGAGAGAGAGAGAGAGGTACGAACTTCAGATTTTTAAAGTTCATGAGGTGATGTTTAAAACAACGAAACTTTGTAGTGCAACATAAACCTGTGTATAGCGTCGCTACAGTTTGGCATTAAAGCTAAAAACAAAAATGGTAAAAAGACTAAAATTTATTATAATTATGTAAATGAAAACAGCTTTTAACTAGTCTGATAATAGAACCAACATAGCCCTCTGACATACACAACAAAAGATACGAGTACGTCTGAATTTATAAGCCTGTGTGCGATTAACAAATAAAAAAAAATCTTGAAATAAAAAATCTTGTAGCCAGAGATCCTGCTCAAACATAACTTAATTGGTAGTCGAACATTGACAAAAAAGGAAGTACTTGACTCTTATTCACAAGACCTAAAAGAGGATGTGAATTGCAAAAAAGGAAGGACGATGCTCTCAGAGAGTACATATACAGGTTCTTTTTTTAGCGCATTAAAAAGATTCAAGCTCTACTACTTATCAATACTCAGCAATCATTTAAGTAACATCATCAAACAATCTTCTTCAGCAGACCAATCCCCAAGCCCCACCTCCCAGAAGCTATTATGGTATACATGTCAGTGTTAAATAACTGACCGAAGAGACCCTTCATTCCGAGACGAAAAACATCAACCCTTATTTCAAATGCAGTATATTATCTATCATCATCATCATCATACCTCCAGCGACATCATTTTAAGCGGATACAATGCCGCCACTAATATCATGAAACAAAATTGCTTGTAATTTAAATAACAAAAAGATCAACAAATTAAATGCTCCTCTAAACTCCTCCCTACAAGACTGAGGGGTTGTAGCTTCGGTGGTTGCCGTAAGGGCCAGAGAGAGAGAGAGAGAGAGAGAGAGAGTATTTCTTGTTTCTGACATTGGATCTATGTTTAAGATAAGTTGAAGGAACTAGTATTTAGTCTATTATGCCACTGCTTTAATTGTGTGTGCTTTCTCACCATTTTGCCATGAACCTCTGCTGTCTTCAACAAGCAATGCTGAAAAGTGATAAAATCTAACACACGTTCATGCCCACGTTTTCTTCAAACCAATGTCAAAATCAAAGCGAATACTTGAAAATAAGAAACAGACTATACAAATAATTACGCTAAATCCACTGAATAATTAATGCCAAGAATCAGAAGGGCCAACTCATCGCGACTCCTTAAAGCCAGATGATCAAGAGAGGAAAAAAAATCGCTGAAATCAGTAAAAGAAAAAATGCAGAATAAGAATAAAAACAAGTGCTCAGGTGCACACTGTGGAAGGACAGCAATAGTGGCAAGACTGCCCACTGGTACCCATCGTTGACCACCCGGTGAGCTACATGCGCCTCGCTGAAACATGACGACAACATGGGACAAAAAACTACAGAAGACACCCTCTCCCAACAACAAAGACAATCCAAAGACATACTGCCGAGAAACAAATAAACACGCGTGTTAATGGGTTCTCCATTCACATATGACGGAGGGGATACTTTCGTACCGACTCGGGAGCACTGTGTTGGAGGAGGAGGAAGAGGAGGAAGGACGAAGAAATCACAGACCCTCGCGACCAAAGGAGGCACAATATGAGAAATACATAAAATATGCTAAGAAGAACAGGAGAAGAAGGAAGGAAGAGGATTTGCTGCGTTATGCTGACGAACCTGCGGGGTGTGTGTGATATAAGCCTGCTTGAGCTGTGGGGATATATAATGTTCGTGGAGCTAAGTTATCGTATGTTGGTTTAAGGGTTGTAGTTTATATCGTGTTCGCGCAGCAGAGTCCAATGCGGTTGGTATGTTCAGGCGAGGCAGGATCGGAGTACGCGAATGATTTAGTGCAAACAGAGAATTTGAAGGTGTGGAGAGAGAGAGAGAGAGAGAGAGAGAGAGAGAGAGAGAGAGAGAGAGAGAATCCACAAACAAGAAATTAAACACTCAGGAAAGAAGTTTTTTTCAGTTAAGAGAGAGAGAGAGAGAGAGAGAGAGAGAGACTCAATTCTTTAAATTATTTAAGCATAACACATTTCAAACTAACTCAGAAATATAGAAACTTAAGTAACTGAAAAATAAAAGTATACAAATTTACATGATAGGAAATAATAAAAATTAGGAATTTCAAAATAAAACATCATCTACGAGAGAGAGAGAGAGAGAGAGAGAGAGAGAGAGAGAGAGAGAGAGATCCTGAAAGTGAAAGGTGGTTTGCTCATGCCCACGCATTCATTATCGTTGGAAGAAGAAACATTTGATGATTGCGCACACACCCATGGCACACAATTATCCAGGTTCATCTGCCTGGAAAAGCACCTTACCTTCATTTCCAAATGTAAGGAAATATCATCATATATCAATATTGACAATTAACAAGTAGAATAAGTAAGTATAAATGCATTACGTTATAATACTGCCAATAATAATAATACTAATAATAATAATAATAATAATTAGACCTAAGGAAATTGAACACCCACCCCCACTTTTTATTAAGAAAGATAACGAACTGCTGACCAAATGACATAATTCACTTGAAATTAAATAAAATACCTTTAATTGATACATGCAACCAAGCATATATTAATATATAATATTATATATATATTATATTATATATATATATATATATATATATCTATATATATATAATTATAATATTATAAATATTATATATATATATAGATATATATATATATATTCAAAAGGTTTACGGAAAAAAATATATATAATATATATATATATTTTTTTTATTTTTTTTATTTTGTTTTTTTTTTTTTTTTTTCCGTAACCTTTGAATGGGGTGGCGTCATAAGTGAGTAACCTTCCAGTTCCTTTTTCTTGACCCCATCATACGCTAGTAACCATGCAGCGGGGTATACTTCTCTGGGGCGTATGTATGTATGTATGTATGTATGTATATGTATTTGTGCCATTAAATTTTAACACTATTTAATGGAATGCTACCAATTGTACACTACCTCTCGTAGTTTTATTAATGGAGTACTATGTTATGAAAAAAGTGCATACAATAATTTTTTTAATATACAATTCATGTGTTTTTTTGGTCTCACAAGAAACATTATAACCTGGGCTACTTCGTGTGAAATAATCGATCAATACCGAACTCCTGTCAAGACCCTAGAGTAAGTATTGTATCCATAATAGAAAGTTTACACAACGAAAATTTCCAGAGAGAGAGAGAGAGAGAGAGAGAGAGAGAGAGAGAGAGAGAGAGAGAGAGAGAGAGAGAGAATGCGAAGTTAAAACCATGTTTAAAGGTAGTGTAATAAACTGCAAGAAGTAAAAGCAAGGGGACAAGGAAAAGGAGATGCAGAAGTGAAAGGGTTGTGCAGGGCAGGGAAGGGAGAAGGGAGGGTAAAAGGAGTGAAGGGAAGCTTCAGTTGAGCCAAGTGTGAAGGGCCAACGAGGTACATAAATTAGAACACAACAAGAAGGTAGGTGTTTAGGAAAGGTGGGTGTTTGTGTTTGGTTTGAAGTTAATTGAATGCTTTGAATGTCCGGATCAGATTCAGAGGTTAGGCAAGGTT
>NC_087200.1:166148343-166173343 GCF_015104395.2 Macrobrachium nipponense
CTCGAAAAGGCATATATAAAGGTGCCAGACTTGTCGATCTTTGCGTGAAGAAAAAAAAACCGCTTCACCACATGTTTCAACCCACTTAATATTTTACTTACAAGTCCTCTTCCCTAAGGTTTTTCTAGAATGCTAGACTTGTTTTTTTAACCACCCCAACTCTCTTCATGGAAACCAAACTTGATGTTTTTCATGAAATGTTCAAAAAAACTATAGCATATTTTCCTAACATTTCCATTAATGGAGTCATATGTATTCGTAATGCGTTTTCATAAGCCTGTTTGCTCTAATTCCCTTCCTTGGAATTCCTTTCATAAGATTAATTCGAATCACATTAGATTCAATCGTAAATGAAAGATTTGTATAATTTCTGGATGGTAAGAATTCTAAAACAAAGTCATCCACTTAAATATCATCATCTCTCACCTGCTTAAACGAATTTTCACGGAAAGACATTGTGATTACCGGATTATCTTTAATCGAATTAGGCATATTAACGTATATTTTGGACAAGAAGGACAAAAATACTTTAAAGCACATATCGTTGACAGAAATATGAGTAATAATAAACTCGGTTTTTTTCCATCTGTCCACCCGCCTGTGGTGTGTGCGTATGGTAACACTGTGTCCCGGGCTTTAGGTTACATTCAGCTTACATTCAGTAATAATAATGATAGGCTAATATCCTATTTCGAATATTAACGGTACAATTCGCATACAGTAAATTATTAAAACACTTTTCAGTTGCAAATGTATACCCAGATATCTTTTTATTTACCTAAGACTTACACATAGCGTAACTATCTAAAGCCCGGGACGCAGTGTTACCATACGCAAACACCACAGGCGGATGGACAGATGTATAGTTTTTCCGTGGCGTCGATAACACGTGTCTGCATAATGCACATGAATTCGTATTTTCTCTTAGGGGCGTTTAACCTACAATTTTTACCCCAAGTTGGGAAGAAGTAAGTGCCCAATGACCTTTTAAACGATACACGATGCCACTCATATCATTCGACTGACTAAAGTATACACATAGCTCTCAAGCTGGGTCAACAGAAGTGTAATTTTAATGGAATAATCTCGTTATTATCATAAGTTAATCAGGCGAGGGCCGCTCCTCACCAGCTTTTCTTATAAGGGCGATTATAGCTGTTGTCCCCACCTACCCACACATCAAAAAAAAAAAAAAATATATACGGATGATGGCAGAGTGATAGATATGAAAAGCGGTGAATGACCAATAGTCAAAGCAGAAACTAAAGAAAAACGATATCACCAGAGCGACAATTAGTTAGAAAAAGAACTAAAACTGCATACATAAGAATTTATGTCAAAAGGAAGACAAATCAGATATCAAATATGTGAGTAATATTCCGACCACAAGGTAAATCCTTACATACACACACACACACACACACACACACATACACACACACACACATATATATATATATATATATATATATATATATATATATATATATATATATATATATATATATATATATATATATATATGAAGATAAAAGGCCATAAAACACTATCTTAACGTTGCAATGGGCCTTTTATCTTCATATTATACCGTGTGTGTGTGTGTTTTATGTGTTCTAATGAGGTTGGTAGCTCCATGCCCTCTTTCCCTCTCTCCGTGACTTGCTACTGTCGACTTACTAAGCAATAATGGTTAACCTTTCTACTGAAGACATGTTGATTACACAGGAACATTCATAGTTTTGTTACTTCAATAATTATCATAATTTTATTACTGCTTTCAATATTTCTGGCAAATATTTTCCCTTTAACAAAGCTTCACTAGAAAGGCGAGGCATTTTATTTATTTCTTCAAGTGATAAAACATTTTATGATATTTTCTAATATTTCCCTTCATCGTCGACACATCCAGAAATGCTATATTTTACCTGTATTATTAAGCGAAGACTTTTATGAAACAACCATAACTAATACAAAGCTATTATATTTCCCAATAACATTGTAAATGAAATCCCTTTAGATTATGGCTCTATTTTTACATAATGAACTGAACACATTATTATTATTATTATTATTATTATTATTATTATTATTATTATTATTATTATTATTATTATTAAAAAAACCAAGAGCTTTTGTTCATATATATCTATCCCATTTCACAGAATATCCAAAGCGACGTAATAATAATACTGCTGTTACCCCGTGTTCGCCAGGTCATAAAGTTATGGGGTCACGGGAGTCGTCCATCACTTGGGTCGTTACGATGACGTCACACTCATTAGCAGTGAATCCCCCTTGTCTTATCCCAGGACATATTTCATCGCATCACACAAAGAGGGCGTGGGAGTTAGGCCCGTTTCGGGGATCGGGAGAAGAATGGGTGATTTGTGTGGGAAAGCGGCAACTGGATTTATGAAAGACAACTATTGTCTAAAGTCATGATTATTGAAAATTCATTCAGTTTGTCAATGTTGAGTCCCGCTCCTTCCTTAAGCTAGTCCTCGACTTACTCATTAGTAACAAGAAACGTTTATGATAAAGATTTACAAAACAAGCTTACGAGGCATTAGGACTGCCGGTAGTAATGGGACGATACTATCATTCTTACATATAATTTTTAGTACTATTTCCATATTATTCTTGAATACATGCGCAACAGATACAGTGGTAAATATTAACCGTTCTTTCCAATTATATTATTAATATTATCCCGATCGCTGTCATTGTCATCTTTTCGCGAACAAGGTTGACTTTACATTGAATTTGCAGGAAGACGAGAAAAATGTCAAGTCAAAGTCATTCTCTACTTACAAAATCAAGAATTGATCGCTAAAGGTTAAAATCACGCATCTTCATTGCTTAACTCTATCTAGACTACTACACTTAAATTCTAATTCACAATAACCCAACACTTTACAGTTACAATTTTTCTCTGCCTTGAAACATCAGTCATATAAACCTGTTAAAAAGACACATTTTTTCCCACATTTCCATTACAAATAAAGCAACCTTCGACACTTTGCTCCCTCACTACTACTAATAATTATGGAATCGTAAGAGATGAATATTATTACAGTATTATTATTTTTGGTCTACCAAAGTCATCCTATTGGACTGGGTGGTTTTTATAGTGCAGGATCCTTAGGAGTCCATCACTTTTCTTTATATGTTCGCTGTTTCTAGGAGCACACTCTTCTGCATGAGTCCTGGAGCTATCTCGGCATCTAGTTTTCCCAGGTTCCTTTTCAAGGATCTTGGGATCGTGCCTAGTGTTCCTATGATTACGTTACAATATTATTATTATTATTATTATTATTATTATTATTATTATTATTTAATCCATAAACTTTCAGTAATTTCGGTATCCAGTATATTTTTATGGAAGATCCGAAAAAGAAGCTGAATAACATCAATAAAAATAACTATTGAATCAATCCTGTCTTCACCGCTAAGACTGCGAGTAAGAAGAAAGTATGTGTAAAATACTGAAGCGCAATCAAGCGCGAACAGTATAGAGCACCATCGGGCAGGAGTAGCGTTCCCTAAAACAAGGAACTCCAACAGCAACTAAAAGTAGCTCCATTTTTTAAGTTTTCTTCTGTCGCGGAATCAAGTACCAGGTGCTTTCATATGCAACTGCCATGTAATTAAACAGATTCTAAGGATCCCCATAACACAAGTATGACTTTTTATATCTCAGCTAATAGTTGGACAAACAAAAACTCTTTGCGGTATTTCGTTCATTTCCCGCAAAAAGAAAGAAAGAAAAAAAACAATCTCCTTCTCTCTTTCTAGCCAGTAATGTGGTTGAACATAACTGGCCACGTAAGCACACTGGTACTTCCAAATCATACAATCGTCCCGAATGTTCATGTACCTGTCAAATCCTCAGTCTACTTCTAAAAGAAGCCAACTGTGAGTTCGACAGGCAATATCACGAGGGTGACCCACTCTCTCTCTCTCTCTCTCTCTCTCTCTCTCTCTCTCTCTCTCTCTCTCTCTCACCCAAACGTGCACACTCCTGTATAAGTCACGGCCATTTCTCCATGTAAAAAAAGAAGAAAGAGATGCTTAGCACAATGGATAATGAACGCAAGACAAACAGGCGATCATGCACTGCCATCCGTCATGCACTAATAACACGGACCTTCGCTCAACCGGGGGAGTCTTTGGGGGAACTGCAAGATATGACTGGTGTTCCATGTCGCTTGTACATATTTCATACATACATTACGAACCATCATGTGCACGCAATTAGCTTCAGTTCTATGTTCTTGTTAACTGGTTTTGGGTTCTGACTTTGAAACTGGGGAAAACAATCTTCTTTTCAAAGGATTCAGAATGTGTACGTAACCTTGACATTTTGACCGTTCCTTTTGTATTACGGAAGTTTCCTTGAACAAGTATTCATTCAGGTAGTTTGCAAAGGTAACAAATATGAATTTTTGGCAACATTTTCTGTTAAATGCTCCACCTAAGGCTCATGGGGTAAGATTCTTAAGATATGCCACGGAAGAAATAAAAACTACTATCATTATCTTAGGACTTTTTTCCTTTTGCATTTTTTCTCGCAAAATTTATGAACTAAAAAAGAAAGGCAGTTCATAAACATGATTATGGCGATGTAAACAAAACGTTCATTTCAGTAACAAACGTCAGTCAATGTCAATGTCTTATCTTAAAATAACTTAAATAAAAAAGTTCTAGCTATTCAAGAAACACAGCGCTTCAAACCTGAGAACACAAAGGTTTTCAGGCGGTAAAGATATTCAGACCCTTCCCGCGCAAAAAAAACATACTCTTTAGTGGACTAGTTTCTTTTGGGGGTTTTGATTAACTTACTTAACCTGGGGATTGCTGCACGTGGCTCAAGTGATTTTCTTGTATACAAAATTGTTACTAATATTAATACTGACAACGAGGGGGATTTTCACTTTGACAAATGCCCGAAAAAATAAGTTTGTGGTAATCATAATTGGTTTCTCAATTAGTTACCAAAAAGAAAATGCTAGAGGCTGTCAAACTGAGCCATCACAAAAACGTAATAAAAATAAAGTATAATTATCACGTTAAGACGTCTCTCTCTCACTCTCTCTCTCTCTCTCTCTCTCATATATACATACATACATACACACACACATATGCACACACACACACATATATATATATATATATATATATATATATATATATATATATATATATATATATATCAATGCATGTAGTATATAACACACACACACACCACACACCCAACACACGATATATATAATATTTATATATATATATAAATATCATATATTATATTACATAAGATATATATTATATAATATATATATTTGTATAACATACATAATATAATATATATATATATATAATAAATACATATATTAAATATAATATATGAAAAATATATTATATATATATAGATAATATGTATATACATCACTATATAAGAATACCTTGATCACGAAATATATAAAACGTGATGCTATGTTGTATAAATAAAGGTAATGCCACGGAGGAAAATGAAAAACGAGAACTGCCGAGATCGTCATGACCGAAAGATCTCGCCAATGTCTCGTTTTTTCATTTTCCTGCCTTATACACACACACACACACACACACACACACATATATATATATATATATATATATATATATATATATATATATATATATGTGTGTGTGTGTGTGTGTGTGTGTGTGTGTGTGTGTGTGTGTGTGTATGTGTGTAGAATGACGCGCACTAAACGAAATGATATACTACTATACTAAATGCACCTAACATGACCAAGATTCGAACCACCTACTAGGTCATTTTGCTACGTGGGTGGCAGTGACTCCTGACACAAAATCACTGCCACGCATGTAACGATTAAAGAGTAAGCTCATGCTTTATCATAAGTCAAGCTTAGAATTACACGCAAACACACACCCCAACATAAATACATATATAGGCACACACATTTATATATACGTTGTATGTGCGTATGACTGTATTTATATAAAACATGCATGAAATATACTGGAATACCACCGTAATCACTAATCTTTCTGATATATATTACAATAAAGACCTTGATAAGAAAAACATTTCGCCATGTGAAGCACAGTTACGCCTCTAGTCACGAACATGAGCGCTTTCTTGTCAACAGAATTTTTCACAGAGTTTTGTGGAATATAGCTTACGTTAAATCCTATTAACGTAGAAGTATGATTTCAAAACAAATGCTTCATGCCAAAATCGACTTAAAACTTAACGAGTATATATTACAGTTCCAACATACATTTACATACGTGCTATGTTTAGTCTTTTTCAAAACTTCATGATTTGTCATCATTCTGGCATTAACATTAATACTGTTCAGTATTGAATTTTCATCCAATCAGATAAAGAATAAAAAAAACAGACGTTACTGCTACGGAATTTGAGAAATTTCGTCGTATTTGGTTGTTAAAATGACAGAACAGCTATCATTCAAATAAGCCTCCTATGGGAATTTGTACACTTAATGAAATTTTAGAGAAACACATTAGAATAGTTGTAAATCATAAGAAAAACGATTAAATCAATGCATAAATGAATAGTAAACAATAAATTTCCCAGTATAATTATGATGTATAAAAAATACGTTACATTTTAAAACATTTTTGTTTTTTATCAATATAACAACAAAATAAAAACTATTTGAAGTACCTTATCCCTGAATGGTGCCATTTATTCCATAGAATGATAAGATTCGTTTCTGTAAGGTAACATCTACTAAAACAGCAACACGCAAACACGAAAGCATGAATAGACAACAAAAGCAATAATAAAAATATAATAATTGTTCTATAAAAAAAAAATTCCACTTCATGAAGTTCAGCTCCTCGGTGGTGTACCAATTCAATGTAAAAATCATATATGGTATCTGTCAGTCCATAAATGCGCTATAAAAATGACGCTATTCCAACGTTTGAAACTAATCAAGTAAATCCCAACAATTCCATGAAGCTTTTAAGTCGTTCTGTCGTTAAGTGTCGTTAGATCTAAGGGAGTAATAATCATTTACATGGTGACACAGAGAAACTAATATAAATAATTCATAAATTATTATAAGCAAAATCAGAGGCATTTTACATCAATCTGACACAGTTACACAGAATGAAATCTAGCTGTCTATATACAACTTAGAAAATGCATTTCAAACTTTCAACATGAGTTTGTTTGTTTGTCTGTACGGTGTTTTTACGTGACTTCCGAACCACGTCGAGAGTGAACTTCTATCACCATAAATACACATCTCTAACACCTCAATGGAATGCCCAAGAGTCGAACTCCCGGCCAACGAGGTGACAGGTCAAGACCATACCGATCACGCCACTGAGACGCTTAAGCATAATGTTCTTTAAGTTAATAATTGAAGAATTCAAAGTCGTTTAACATCGTTTCTCACATATCTTCAATAAAATAATAAGAGTGTAACAACGAGACAAATCCATAGTATACTTATAAGCTCATCATGCTTGAATTTCTCAATACAGTCCCATTGCTGTCAGGAAATTCACTTCAAAACTCGAAATGGCTTCCCGTATGTCGTGATTCATGTCCTTTCCAAAGGCACACAGTGTTTAGTGCAAATTTCTATTTATCAAGAGTCCATAATGATTTTACTGATAGGTTGTTCTTTATCAAGGCAATTTAAATTTCTTATAGCATAGCAAACTCATACGCTGTCTCCTCACAGTTTTGTGTGGTACCTAAGTGGTTATATTTTTAAATACTATTTCTTCCTCATATACAACGTATTCCTCCTAACATTTTTAACACAGATTTGATTACACAATCACACACACAGACACGCACAAACAAACACACACACATATATACTATATGCATGTATGTACGTATGTATTTTCAAGTGCAGTTGCAAGCTCCATGCCCTCCGCCATCCTGGCTAGGACCACGGCAGTCCACTGACTGTTGTGCGTATAAATCCATGACTAAGTAGACAGAGACAACAGAAATCTAAAGAAAACAGCCTATACCGTTACCTGCCCCGCCCGGGGTCGAACACGGAATTCAACTGCAAGGACCCAAATTGTATATGTTTAGGCAATAGCATGAACGATTGTAAATTACCTGCACACCGACGTCGTGGAAATATCATAGTTATGGAAATGTCACCATGACAGATTCAGCTCCTGTATTCCTGTACCTAAAAAAGAAAAAAAATTAATGGTATTTCAGGGTCATTATCATCAGATTTATGCAAAAAAGAGAAATAATTAAAGCAGGGGAAGTAAAAGACTGAACTTTACTGACAAGGAAATATTAATCTTAGTAGCTAAATGACGTCTCCTTTTCAATTCATTTGCTAAGGGAGACAGAGAATAAAAGACCTTGATAAATAAGCCGATATATCTCCATCGCAAACCATCGCTGTTTAAAACAACCACAGCCATAACAAAGAGCCCTATGACAAACGGACGTAGCAGCTTTAGTGCAGTGTAACAATCACGAAATTGATGCTTCCGAGGCTCTATGACAGACGGCCGTCCATAAGGTAGCAACACCTTCGAAGATGCATTGAGCAATTTTCTCCAAAGATTCTCTCTCTCCCTCTCTCTTTCACTCTCTCTGTAAAAGATGCATAAGAACCTGAATGTAAAGATATGACTAGTTCAAGTCGCAGTACATGTTCTTTGATAGCTCACTTGCCACGGTGATTTACGTCGACTTTTTGTTCCTTCTCTCTTTCTCCGCGCTAATTTTTTTCTCTTGCGTCGGTGGTCAAAAGGCGTACTACAAATCATTTGAAAAAGATGAAATTCTCAAATTAACAATCTTTCCCACATATAGCATCAGAAATAGCGAAAAAATTGCATTTTTACATGAGGCAAAATTGTTCATGTCTGTTTCTAAGCTTTCCTTCATTAGAAAAATAGTCAACAGGAATTTATATCAAATGTACAATAGATTAATATTACAAAGACAATGACCTCTAGGATGTTGATGCATCTATAATGAAAATCAACATTCTATTAATGTACTCATGAGGCAATTTCATTTAGTTACGTGCAATTTATATTTCCTGAAGTGATTTAGCTAGAAATTCAATTTTTTCACTTTGGGAATTCTATATTGACACTGCTTCAGCTGACCCTTTCCCTCTCTCGAGTGGCCTTGTAGTTCTTTGCTTACTCACTCAACCTCATCATTTTTTAACCAGGACTTCTTTACTTGTCAAAATCTTTGGAACATTTTTTCCCCACAAGATAGTATTGTAGGATCAGGAAGGACAGTACTTCCAATAGCAGTGTACAAATCTTGGTTTAGTTCATTGCCTCTCGGACTAATGTCCTCCACTTCGATGCCATGAAACACTTTCTACCAACAGAATAAGGATTTTCAACGTGGTATTTTCATTACGCACAACTATCAGCAATTTCTCTTTACACGTAATTAGTAATATGTCTTCTCCAGGAAGTAGGGGTACTCACGCATAACACGCGTAATTTCCGATACCGAAACTTCATTAGATTTTCGCGAGACTCGTCCGTCCTTCAATGGAGCACTGCATTTCTTTCTGGAAAAGCCTTTAACAAACAAATCCCCTTGTACGTACGAGATGAATCAAAGCTTTACCTAAATTTAAGGGCAACCCAGCTCTTATTTCGAAAATCGATCTATTTCACCGTTATTGTCAGGCTGCAACCTTCTGTTTTCTCTACAATAGTGCTTGGAGGAGGGATCTCAGAGAAGCTTTGAACGTTTAGTGCAACCAAACATTAATCCATTTTGTAACAACAACCACCTCATAATCTGCAGACATCGGTTCTTCCACACTAAATTTATAACTCTTTCCCAAACTTCTCTCGTCATCTCTTACAAGGAAAAAACATATATTCAGATAACACAACACATCCCTTATTCACGTCCACTTTTAAACCAACCCACCTACATTCCTATCTAAATATCCTACCAAGTTTTACTTTCATAAAAATAGTACATAGTTAATTTCCTCTCAAAATTACTTTCTGATCCAAACATCCATGTTTCTTCCTTACTGAATGCCAGATAAGGATTTTTAGCTTTAATTTCACCCATTAGTTTTTAAAAGGCATTCATTCTCGTCGGTAAAAAAAAAAAAGATTGAATGATTTCAATCAACATATTAAAGGATGTGTGATGCGTACGTGTGCCTACTTACCTGTTATCATCATAAGCAGCAAACGATGAACAGAATGCCACTATTAACTGTTAAGATATATTAAGAAATCATGGCAAATAATATTAATCAAACTAATCAATACTTGAGGAGTGTACTGAAGATGCATATTCAAATTAGAATAATACAATATCACAAGCTACAGGATGTTCTAAGATCAGTAAGCTCCTTTAATAATAAGTAGAGTACCAAGTGTTCTCACGAACAACACAATCAAATTACCTAAAGTAGAAGGAAAATCAAAGCAACAAAACACAGTCACAATATATAGATTGACAGGTGTTTATATTAACAATACATAATAAAGGCTTCAAAGTATTACTAAAACCTAGAAGTTTCACTCACAGTTAGCCTTGGAATTAATCAATATAACAATGATTACATTTACATGTACGTAAAGAATAAAATCATTGTAATAGTCCCTATTCTGAACCAACAGCTCTCTCTCTCTCTCTCTCTCTCTCTCTCTCTCGTAGCTGCATATGGTACATTTTGGTGACCGACGTCACACAAAGTTATGCAGTTAAAGACTAACAGTACATGAAATATAAATGTATGTCTACACTGCTCTTATATATAAATTTTCACTCATATTACATAATCATTCTCACATTTAATGTAATTCAAACTTAAATAAACAAGAATGCAATGTTCCACTTGGATCTATAAACGAAGTTCTCGCTACTCTTTGTTCAGGTGTATCTCATTTATTTATCATCATTATATATATATATATATATATATATATATATATATATATATATATATATGTGTATATATATATATATATAGTATATAAACATACAAAAGTTGAGATGACCAATGAAACAAAATGAAGAAGTGTACAGAATTTTCCACGACTCCTTTAGCAGCGACACTGGTGACTAAGGTCAATCAAGTTATTTTCCGAGACCTATCCCTCAGAGAGAGAGAGAGAGAGAGAGAGAGAGAGAGAGAGAGAGAGAGAGAGAGAGAGAGAGAGAGAGTGTTTCCTGAACTGCTTACTATAAAGGAACGTGATTAAATTGACAGATATTCCAAATCAATATCAACAAGAGCATGCCTCTCCTTGACGCATGGTCAGGATTCCTGCCATCGTGGTTTTTTTGTAGATTTAACTGACCTTGTGTCCGCGTGGCTTCTTGCACCATGAACACACTTAAGATCATGAGAACGAAGAGGACTACCATGGAAAGCACTTCATTTCTCATCGTTCTCTGGTTTCAATACCTTTTGTATTTCCAAAAAAATTCTACGCGAATCATACAAAGCTGACATTTACAGTATTCATAAACAGTCTCGGTCTAAATGAACTAACCCTTATAAATTCAGATACGACTGTCGGTTACCTAGGGCGACATTAAAAGATGAATTTGTTTCATTAGTGTGCGTGCGTTTGTGATCGCGGTTGTTTGCTTGCGGGTTTACGGGGTTTCATAGAGGAATAAACAAGTAAAAAAAGATTCTTTCACAGTCACCTTCCATAAAATTGGCCATCCCTTGGCTATAAATAGTCTGATTTCATGAACTATGTCGTCATTGTTTAAACTCTCTGAAGAAGTTACTACACTTGCCGATCATGAAAGTTACTGAAAATAGTGTTTATTCACGATAATCTTCAAGTTAGAAGCATCACCCACGAGCTTCCTAGGAGTCCACATTTTTTTTTAAATACAAACCCAATTTCGTATACATATACATACTAAGTTATTGTGTTATACAAAGTTATTGGCCTAGGAAATTGAGATAGCTATTGGATTTAGAGCCAAAAAGCGGTAAATGACCTACGGGTTCCAGCGCCTGACCGTCTGACTCAATTATCGTATATAAAAAAATCAAATGTCGGATTAAGACTCTAAAACGTGTTTTAGACGATCTAATGAATAACATTATTCTTTAGATCTTGTCTGCCTTATCTCCTGCCATCCTTCCAGCTCGTTTTGGCACAAATCATATTACTAGTTTGTATTCACTGACTTAAGCAATCCTGCCTCGCTAATCTTAAGAAGGCCGCTCCCAGTGTCGCAAAAGCCTTCTTTTCCTCCACATCCACTTACTACTCCGTTTTAAAACATCGTCTTTATTTTATCTCTACTTCATTCTCATTCCATTTTATCACAGTACACGAGCACGACAGGTTTTATCCTTCCACCTTCCCCTTCTATTCTATAGAGCCAACGATCGAAGGTGCCTATAAAACTTAATGTAATTTACAGGCAATGCGGACTAGAGCACTTCCTCGCTGGTCGCTATCCAATTACAATTTGATCCATTTTATCTGCCGTGCCTGTATAATTTAGGCGAGAGGTTCCAATTCACCTGACAACCGAGCATGGTCACCATTACCAACCTCTTAACACCATTAAATAATTATCAATTTGGTCCAGGGGCCATAAAATCATACACGGGCATCTCTTAGGCGTTCGCTTATTACACACCCTCGCGATTAAGAGGAATTTCATGATCGAGATGCACAAGAATACAAAAGGATACAAAGGGATACAAAAAGACCCCAAGAGTCGTTATAAACCGATGGACTAATGGGAACGAACTCAACCGTCTCCCATAAAAGAAAGAGGAAGAGGAGTAAAATTTATATATGAAATCTTTTTCTTTCGGGGCGTAATTATGCATTATCTCATTACTATCCCGTTGAACTTTTATCGCAAAGGGCCGCGGACTTACCTATTACTATCAGGGGTCAGAGTAATGGCTAATTAATTGCACAGTTAACGAGCCAAATATGGTAATTGCCGTCGAATAAAACCGTGAAAGCGAGATAGTAAATAGATGTAATTCATAGCGGGATGACGTGAAAACTATAAGCCAGACAATTTATGAAAATAATTGTAACTACAAGAAAATTCTTTTCTCACTCCATCTCCCGCCTCTGCCTCCGCCTCCCCTCAATTCTATCCCTACAAAAATATACCCTCATTTCCTGATATCCCGCCTGCTTTTTTTTTTTTTTTAATCCCACCCTTACTTGGGGTCACACACACACACACACACACCAGTTTTGAAACAAAAATGCTCTCTCTCTCTCTCTCTCTCTCTCTCTCTCTCTCTCTCTCTCTCTCTCAATACGTACTTCAAATGAAGTTCAAATTCACTTTCTCAAACTGCTCATATACGCACTGAATACCGTTTCGCTTGTATACGGTTTCCCATCTGTCTGTCCTCTAACACTACCTAAAAGATATCCATCACCTCGTAAAAATTCTGAATGAAATAACTGTAAAATGAGGGTTTCCTCATGAATCATCCCGCTTACAAGGTAAATCGACATAAAGAAAAACAGGAACCTACTTCTTTTGAAAATTAAATTAAGGATATAAACCAAATCCTGGAACTGCTTAGATATTTGGGGGCATTACTAATGGAACACGTCAGATTACTCAGGAATTTCAACACCCCATAAAAAAGAAGTTCACACCTGACTAAATTTAGGTAAAAACTCTTCCATTATCCAAATATTCCAAACTTTTACAAGCATTAGTTAAAAGGTAAAACGCGTCTGCGCTATAACCAGCAACATGAGGAAGACTAATTTAAGTGGGGAAACCGTTCCTCAACGCATTATTCGACCAAAAAATTAATATGTTCAATGATTTAGTCTACGTTGACAAAAACCTTTCAAGGAAGTAATTGACAATGCACCATTATTCAAAATGTTTTCCATAGAACTTACATAGACTCGTGTGATCGTAATCTTCATGCAATTTCCGACAGAACTAGATGGTAAGCAGACAAGAAAGTTTAAGATTTCTTGTCCATTGATGTACCCATTACAAGAATTACGACCACTACAGAAAATTCCTAAACAACCAGAAGTCTTTGAAACTAGGAATCGCGGGGGGGAGGGGGGAGCATTTTTCGTTTCCGATAATTAACACCTCATTACGGAACAACCAGAAAAGTTAGTTTAAAAGTGAAATTTATTTACTCGGAAGAAGAATGAAGACCGTGTCGAGACGAATGTTAAAAGATAAATAAAGTCCTCATGTAATAATTCCTGTTCATTAGGAAAAAAGCATTTAAGACATATAACAAGAAAAGTAATCTAGATCTCTACAACGGTCTAGGTGGTCTAGGTTGTATAGTAGTGTTTTAATTTAGTTAAGAGCAAAAACGAAATTCAGTGAGACATGGTTCAGGAAAATCCTGGTGAAATATGGCAAGCCTTGCTCTCCAGTAAGTAACATATCAACAGCATGAGCCATGGTGCACAAGGAGATAAGGGTAAGCTCAGAAAAATTTGAAATGAAGTATTTCCTCTTAGGCACCTTTCCAGAGACCACTGGATAAGAAAATAAACAATACAGAGGCGATGACACAATTCCAAGGATGAGGATGTTGTTATACAGTCAACAAATGGCTTAAGATCCCTATGTAGCATACTAAATAACTTAGTTGCAGCAAGCTGCAGTTCTGATACTGCTATCAATTATGCAACTCATACCTAAAAGAGGGTAAAATGCAGACCTTAATTACACGGAAAGAAAGAAGCCCTATAAATATTCCACACAAATAAGCATTGTTAACATTCACAATCATTAAGACCATTTAACTGGTGTAAACAAATTACATAAGGTATTAGGTAGTGTAATTTGAAAACTAAAATGCGTTGCGATGCTGTTGATCTTCAAAGCAAGAGTATACAGTACTTGAGGAGAAGTCAAATAGTCTAATTAAAGATAATTCCGGCTGAAAAGTTAATGGAAGATGATCTGACAAATATCTTCCAAATTTAATCAAGATTATATCTATTATTACTGTTGGAAAAAAGAAAACCACCTCTGAGCTATTTTGTTAAATTGGTCAATACTCAGAAGCTGCTCCCATCCAAACAAGAGAATATATTTATTTCCATTTTGGACACTATTTGGAGGGATATGGTTTTAATACCTTCTCTGTGTGTACAAGAAATATTAAATAGTTAATGTTTAGAAGATCATTAAATACGTTTTTAAGCGCTGCAAAAAACATGCTGCAGTTGTATGTATCAAAAAACATAATTAAATATTCAGAATAGCTAATAAGTGCAGTGTAACCTAGACACAATAAGCAGTGGAGTTAAGTTAGGTATATCTTAGTTTTACCAGACCACTGAGCTGATCAACAGCTCTCCTAGGGCTGGCCCGAAGGATTAGATATTTTTACGTGGCTAGGAACCAATTGGTCACCTAGCAACAGGACCTACAGTTTATTGTGGGATCAAACCACATTATATCGAGAAATGAATTTCTAACACCAGAAATACATTCCTCTGATTCCACGTTTGCCTCGCCGAGAATCGAACTTCGGACCACCGGATTGGTAGCCGAGCGCGGAAACCACTCGTCCAACGAGGCATTCATAAGCAGTGGAGCTTAAGTGTATGACGATATAGGCTGCAGAATGTAATCTTGGTGTTGCATGACAGTAGCTTTATTCACTTCGACTCTGCGGACAGTAAATAACAACCACAACATTGCACTTCGTGCTTACAGTATTCTCTTATTTTCTAAGCTAATAATCACGTCACTAATAAAAACTAAACACAACAAAGTCCCAATATCACTACTCTGGAGACCTGCTGACGAAAAAAATAAATGATCACCTGCCAACTGCTCTAAATATGTTGAAAACACACACTGCATTACCTGCGATATTTATATAAAAGGATATTATGGTTAATAAGGTAAAAATTAATATTATATTGAATATGTCTGTAGGTAATTCCGGTACCAGGTAGTTAGTTAGATTTAACTTTGATTCTACAAACAGACTATGATCCTGAGCACCACTGGAAAAACGCAGATGCATGATGCAAATGGAGGCGAAGCAGCGTGCGTGGGCTGTCAGTTTCCGAGATGGGAAGTGCGATATTGACAACCAATAACGATGCACCATTAAAGCCTAATAACCAGACACAATTAGCGAAGGTTTCCGCCACATGATACCCTATAATGCTAAAAATAGCCTCCACTCGGCAGTTTTTGTTGTCAGGAAATTTCTTTTCTTTTCAACTAACTGCCTTTGTTTACTTAATTCACTATATCCTTTTTTTTTCACTCAAATGCATTTCCGCTCGCTTATTAACTTAACTCACTACATCACAATCAATTTTTTCCAAGCATAGAATTTTCTCACAGCAATCAGATACAGTAACTCATTCAAATTATCTCTATGATGTATTTGGTAATAAATAGAACAAGGTTATCCTTTTACTTTTGTGTTCTTCCTGTGAAACAAAAAAATCCTTAATATCAAACGACCTTTGGTCTCCATTGCTCAGATTCTCTTGTTGTAATAAATTTGGCCGTGACAATGTCATCCAATTTATATATATATATATATATATATATATATATATATATATATGTGTGTGTGTGTGTGTGTGTGTGTGTGTGTGTGTGTGTACTGGTAAAAAGTTGTTACAACAGAATTCCATTTAATAAAAGGAGCCCATAAAAACGCCAAAATATAGAAAGTATTATATTTCAGAGACTGCTGTCTCTCTACTTTTGGCGTTTTTATGGGCTCCTTTTATTATATATATATATATATATATATATATATATATATATATATATATATATATATAGTTATTAATACAAGTAGCATCCTAATCATATTAGACGATGGTTACTAAAAAAGTTAAGTTGTTACAGTTGCCCATCTATGATTGGTTTCCACCTTTTCAGAAATTAAATGACTAGTTTACATAAGTTTAATTTCACTGGCTGTTCTCATCTTTTGGATTCATGGATCTTGGGTAATGCAGTTTCTTTTCATTTTACCCTGAGATATTTCATATTACTAAGGTACCGTAACACCTCAAAGAATCATCTTTCAATGTCCATCGTGTTATTCTACATTTCGTCATTGCATTTACGACGTACTATGCGGTATGCCTCCTGAAATGAAGATGAGTAAGGTAATACTGATTAATTTATTATTCTGAACTGGTATCAAAACAAGTTCAGTCATCGACCCCAGCAAGATAAGTGTGGCTTTGGTGCCTCTGTTAAGAAGCGATTTTCAGGTAATACATCTAAGTAAAACTTATCGTTCTGTCCCCAAAATATTGGTCCGTCTGATTTTTATAATTAAAAATAGTTTCGGCTGCAATAACTACCGCTAATAATACTTAACCAAAGAGCGTAATATCTTATTGTCCTTTGCTGAGCTCTTCGACGTACGTCTGTCATTATCTTACAAAATACTGTTATCACTGAGTGTGATGTTTAGTCACTTGATTTTAAACTTTTAATTTTGAGTGAATAAAATGCAAGATGATGTAAAGTGAATATAAGACTTACGGCAAATTACATCTCTTTGCTTTTCACAATTTCATCCTACAGCTGTTCATTATTTCTCCACAGAACTAAATGTTCCAGACTAAACAATCACATACTCAATTGCCCAATATCAGTAAATTCATAAATTACGTATACACTGCCACAGATATTATAATTCACAAGTTATCTTTTGCTATTTATCATAATGACCTGGTGTCACACATCTCTAGCAATAAATTACCCATACTTCAAAAGAAGTGGTCGATCGTACCGAATCTTTTGTTTAAAAAGAGAAAAAAAAAACTAAGTCATGACCTTGTTGAAAGCATTCAGTAACTTCCGAATGGCCAAATTTTCTTTTTTTTTTAGTTGTTTTTAGTGCTAACACAAATCTCGACTGCCTCCTTAGCTCTGTCAGTTGTATGAAAGCAATTTTCCCTTCCTGTTCCATCTGCCCGCACGAGTGTTTCGAGGTAGAGGCAATGCTTATCATCAGCAGCATGGGAATTATCATCATTATCATAATCATCTTCAATGCCATCTTAATTTAACAGACTTATGAACCATAACTCCACACACTTAGGCACAATAACGACTCTATGATCAAGTATCTTCGTTCATATATCTACCGATTACGCATTTAAATTACATATTAATATATAATTTCATCATTAGTGAATAACTATTGAATTAATATAACATTTCATAGTAAATATATTCAAAAACAAACCAATATACAAATAAGACGTGAGTTATGTTGGATTAAACATACAATTTATTAGGTAATCAAAGGTTATGAATAATATCAGTCAAATGATGTACTGTATATCTAAAAGACTATGCAGACTGGATGTCCTAGAGGACAGCTGTGTGTGAAATAAGGTAGTAATGAATGAGAAAATGACTTCGAACGAATACGTTAACAAAATAATAAACAAAAGACTAAAACCAGAAATCTTATACATAGACGCATAACAATGAAATATTATGCGGTATTTCATGCACATGAAATGTAGAGTTACCAAACTGCAATATTTTTCAATCGTCCACAGTTTGTAAAGTATGATATATTCAAAGGTTGTTTGAAATCAAAAGGTAATCCTGAAAGAGATTTTGCTTGAAACGAACGCGCCAAATGTGTTGGTTTCATCGATCTTTTAATAACGGCAATGGAAAGCAAATAGCTCCTGCTCCAATAAAACCAAATGCTAAAATCCACTGATGAAAAGGTAATTTTAAACCGAGAGACTGAATATAAATATTATGAAGAGTTTCGTCACGAACAATGCTACCAAAATCCACTTGAAAATATTATGCCAACTTCTACTGTGTGCATACAAATATCAATCCTGTAATACTGATATGAACATAGAGTAAACAGACATGAATTTACTTGAGAATGAAATACTATTTAGCTCTCGCATCCCCATACTAGAAAAGCC
Source organism: Macrobrachium nipponense (assembly GCF_015104395.2). Lineage (NCBI taxonomy): Eukaryota > Metazoa > Arthropoda > Malacostraca > Decapoda > Palaemonidae > Macrobrachium > Macrobrachium nipponense. The sequence goes on from NC_087200.1 coordinate 166,167,289, forward strand.
TCTAGTTTACCCTTATGCTACATAAATGGGTGAATCATCAACAAAATAACGGAAGACAAATTTTGTCGTGCAGTTCTTATTAGCAAAAATTATCATTCATCACTCCTTTGCATACCTTCACCCAGCCGTTAATGTATCAGCATAGTGAATAGAGATGCGTTTTTGTTGCCTGCTATCTGAGAGAGAGAGAGAGAGAGAGAGAGAGAGAGAGAGAGAGAGAGAGAGAGATGGATGGTTGGCGTGCTCCTCAAAGAACCCATGTTCCCTCTCATGTTTCAACCCAGCCATTGTACAAGACAGCGCCTGCCACTGATTAAACCCCCAATTGCAGCTGCGCCCTTTCATAACATTTACGATAAAGGGCCACACTGATCCAAATAACGCTGTATTGTTGTTTCCTTTCCGACGTGTATCCTCATCTTTTACTTCTTACTTAAGAAGCTCTACCTTTCTCTTTTTTTCTGTTCGCCTCCCAACTGCTCCCTAATTTTATCGGCAAGAATGAAAGCAGCCTCCTCTCCTCCTCCTCCATCCTCCTCCTCCTCCTCCTCCTCCTCCCATATTCAGCTCCTTTTTCATGCTTGTCAACTCGCTAATTTGACAAATATTTCCAAGTCAGTTTTATCACGCTTCATACCGCAGAAACAGCAATTTTCTAAGTAGACTTATGAAAACTATACAAACAAATGCATTATATGCTGAACTGAGTTTCTTCATCATAGAGAGGTTGCGGTGACATCAGTTAATAATAATGATGCTTCTTAAAAATTATTATTATTATTATCACTGTCTAAAATGATACTGAAAACATAAAACATTATTGCAACTCCATAGAAACAGGAAAGCAAATAGATACTCTTTTAATTTGTTACGCAGATAATCGCCATAAATCAAATTATAGAATTTATCAGAGCATTGTTCGAGAGATAGTCGAGTGGTTCGAGAAGAAATTCCATAATAATCATTTGTCTCCTACCGGAGCTCCAATTTAGTGTACATCTAGGATGCCGATTACACTGAATATCAGCTTTAACATTTTTTAGTAGTAAGGTAAAGAATATAATATTTTAGTGAAAAGTATATCACCTGGAAATGCAACCAGTTTGGAAAAAATCACAGCACCATTAGGAAGTGTATATAGGTCCTTTCGAACCTGAAGTATCAAGGCATCCTTCGATGCTGACCGATTACATTTCGCGGCCATCTTGTACATCAACATTAAATTCTAATGTAAAACTATATAACAGCAGCTTTCCCTCTCTCTTACACAGCACAATATTTGTGTTGGTAGGGCCACAAAATACCTGCCGTGACACAGACTTGGTAAGGACATAAGAAACCCATCACGATGTATATTTTCTACAAGACTATCTTGAGGAAGAAAATTACAAAATGACAATGCTATCATGGATTCAGTGAAATTTCAGTAATACACAACATCCTATCTGATTCTGCAGAAACGAGATCTATTAATAAAAACCAGGGATGATTAATAAGAGATAATTTGGTTTAATATATTACTTTTTGCATATCTCTTTGTACTCTGATCAGCATTCTTATTTTACTTTAGTTTTATCACTCAAGGTACTTACAAGGTAATATTACGATACCGTCAAAAGTTGTAAACCTTGTATAAAAAACAAATTTAAATATAATAATCACAATACTATTTTTTTACTGTATTCTGGACTAATCAATCCTTAATCTAGCCAAATTCAACAACTAAGTCTCCTTCAGATTCATTTACACTAGTCCTTTATAGGTTCCAATGACACGAACATGAAAATTCCTTCATTTTATATGTATGAAACCTTGGTTGCCTCTTTTTAAAATAGGAACAAAGTTGGCTAAAGACAAGATATAAAGAAACCCCGAGAATAACCCCTTTTTACACGCTCTCTCCTCTCTCTCTCTCTCTCTCTCTCTCTCTCTCTCTCTCTCTGCCAGGATTATTCGGAATACCGACCAAATTGATAGTCCGAGTGACAAGCCGGCTTACTTGACGAGGGAGGAAAAGCTCTGACAGTTTGTCCCAACTTCCTTTGATACCAGTAGGAATGGATGCAACTATTGTTCTCCCTAATTCGTAAAGGTTATCCGATTCCATAAGAACCCTTTCCGTAGCTTTGGGTTCTTGCGCTCTGTAATCATGTGATCTAAGCATAAACGGTGTATGTTTTGCCCTCTACTGCCACCAAGAGCTTTTGTGTGTTTGGTGGGACCGCAAATCTACTCAATTTTACTTCTTTTTTGTACCCTGTTTGTAAAGGGAAGAATCGTGAGAGGTTGTATATACGAAAATGGGTAAGATCCTCCTCCTCCTCCCTCTCCTCGCTTCATTCTCTCTCTCCCCATGATTGTAGGACTGGGATTCGGTTTTCGTCACATCAAGGTCGGCCCTTTGTGACGGATCTCTTTCCTTCCATCATTATACCATCCATGGCCGTGAATGATTCAGGACCGCAGTGTCATCAAATCTTGAAGGAAGGTTCAGGTACGACATCTGGTGACTGGAAGAGTGCGTCGTTTAAAAATAAAAATACGAATGCTAAAAGTACGTTGATAAAAGGATAAATATATGGAATTTTAAAAATTACGTCCCGAAGATATAACTGCAGTTTTTATTAGCATGAAAAAATTTTAAAGAATAGATGAAGTTTGCTTAAACTTACTACATGGCGCATCGACAGTGGGACAAAAGCATACTGCATTACGAATAATTAATAAAACAAAGTAAGGAGCAATTTTGGAAACGGAAATATCTATCATTCTTAATCACGAACTCACAAAGAACAAATAGCAACTTGATAAGAAAATATGAGACAGGTATGTTGAAAATCTGGCAACGATTTGTAATTTTGAAATCACAAGTACAGAAAGTATCTGAGCGTGACGGATGAGTGACAATGTCGTAGACTTAAACAAATTATAAATAAATTTCTGGACATGACACTGAATATGTATGAAACTAGAGACTTTTAAAAAGCTGAAGATATTTCAAATAAAAAATAAATTACAAATTTTCCAATGGGAAGAAAGATTTCAGCGAGTACTGTGCCAGTGTGAGAAATGGTATTTCAGCAAATGAGTTATATAGTAGTAACTCGAACCATGAGTAACAATCCACTCAGAAAAATTGACAATGGTCGAGGCGAGAGTCCGACAACCAAATAGTGGTGGTCTGAGGGGTGGGAAGCAACCAGCCATTGCGGTCAACCAATTAATCGTCCTTACCCTCGCTCAACGTATCTAGCCATCAACCAATTTCACACCTCCTGCGAATCCATCGCAGTTCAACACCATTTCAAGGAATGCAGCTCCCATTGGGGTGTCACCCTCGAGAGGCTCCGCGAGTTCCTCTTTGTCTCACTCCTCCCCTTTCCTGCCGTTCCACTGAGTCACCAGCTCACAAAATTATGTGTACTGAGAGAAGCTACAGTAACACTAAAGATTGCAACGTTAATAGATATATTATTACTATTGCCATTATTAACATTCAATACCATAAGAGCAATATAGAAAATTGTATCTGCTTTGTTTTCATAGAGCATTAGGTTAAAATAATTATAACTGGCAGTGAAAATGTATACAAATTTCTAGGAGATAGAAGATTGTTAAGAAAAACATCAGTATAGACAACACTGCATCCTAAACAAGAAGATATTTGTCTATAATAAAGAATATATATATATATATATATATATATATATATATCTATATTATATATATAATATATATAATATATATAAATATATATAATATGTAATATGAAAATAACTCTTAAGGAGAATGTAAAATTTCTAACATCCGAAATATAACCGAAGTGTAAAAGCGGAAAGCTAAACCATAAACACGTAGATCCAGTGACAGGGAATAAAGAACAAGGATGAGAGTGAAAAGCCAGGCCGAAAATTCACGAGACATGAACATAACTCCGGCGAATTTCCCAATGGATTTTCTCCTCTCTATATCTGTCGCTTGGCTCCCAGGCCAACTATCATATGAAGTTTACTTCGATGCATTCCTGTCCCGTTTGTCAAACTGCACGCAAGTTATTTTGACAGACGCCGTTCTGATGCTGGCTATTCCAATATCGCATGTCCGTTGCCATCCTCGTTGGCGTTATAAAGGATGTCTAAATAATAATACCGGCCATACGCTAAGATGGAGTGAATATTTCGATTTCGCTTTGACAATAAATAAAAAAATCAGATTAATGACAAGGACTTAGCATGCCTCTAAGGCTGAAACCAAAACAGAGCTTTATGACACAGGTCGGAGGTACAAGAATCATATGAGAGAGAGAGAGAGAGAGAGAGAGAGAGAGTCGGCGTGAATGCTCACAGATCCAGTGGAAACTACTTTTTTTTTCATGTAATTTGTAGTTTACATGGTTTGTCATATGTGACGTTAAATCAGTGTGTGTGTGTTTATTTGAGAGAGAGAGAGAGAGAGAGAGAGAGAGAGAGAAGAGAGAGAGAGAGATGTATGTTATGGCATGCAACTAGTCGGAAACAGAGCAGTTCCAGTTTCACAAGATCAAGAGCCACCAAATGGTGAAGGAGAAATAGGAGTGGCTGTAAATAATTAATTATGAAACTCAAACAAGAAAAAGGAAAGTCATAATAAGGAACCATGTAGCGTATTACGTTGAATAAAAGTTGCAAAACGATATCAGAATGCGGACATGAATAAAAGATAGAGTGAAGAATTTTGGTAAGAGAACATGGAAAACCGCCATAAATAATTTTCAAAACGTATTACATATTGAACATAAATATATATCTAAATATTCACCCGTGTGTTTGTAACGTACCTCACCACATAAGGTCCACCAAACTTGCCGTTTGAATATACCCACTGGCATCATAATTACATAAAAAAAACAAGAAAATTATTCGTTTTACAACAACCATTTCATGCATTTGTTCGAAGTTACACCACTGTTGGACGCGGTGTGATGTAAGAAAAAGAGTGAAATATGGCTAAATTTTCATAGTCTTGACAAAACATAAAATTTGGGTATAACACTAAGGCTCACACCGTGGCTAACAAAGTACTCAAATTAATGCTAATTGTGTAGCGGTATTTCTGTGCATCTTACTTGCGAAATTTGCCCCGGCATGTCTTGGTCTATAGCCTGATGAGTCGCACAAGTTTCCAACACTTTGTATATATCTAGAATTGCTGTGAAACCTGATGGTCGTGAAATGGTCGGTGATTAGCCAGTCAAGAAACAATTGGCAATGGTCAATTTTACGTCGGGGTTAATCTTGCTCAGTCGGGATGGTTGAGCACATACGGAAATATGACAAGAAGTGAACATGAGCCTTCATCACTAGTTCACAACCATTCGTAAATGAACTAAATCCGAATTCTGCTGAGAAGATAACGCAAACTTGCTCTAGAATTCTGGAAATATAACATGGATTTCCCATAACAGAAGATTGGTTGAAGTGGAACAAACAAATCATACAAACACCTGCGGGTTATTCCGGTGGAAAACAGAATAACGACAACAATACAATTAGAATAATATTGATACGTGTTGTAAGAGTCACCAAATGTCTGCTTGGTTGGTTTGCAGCGCCATATGCAAAATCCCGGATATATAAAAGATGATGGAAATTGCGTAGATGACAGAAATGCATAAGAGCTGATTCTGAACGTTCAGCGCTGAGTAAGAAAAAGGTGACGTCTAAGGTAAATGAAATATTTGGATCACGCTGAAAAACAGTAATGGTGAATGTGTAAAGAATGTGTAAAGCTATCTGCAATACTTAACTTTCAAATTCTTAGCGTTTTGGTAAGAATTAACAATACGTACAATGGACGCGAATGATCATAGAGTGAGGGTTTCGCATTATGTTCAGATCCTAGAAAAGTTACTTGTATAATATCAAACTTTTGTGCAAATTCATTATGGTTACATATTCAAATGCGTAACACGGGAACACTGAAAAACAAAGAGAAAAATACTTGCTACGATTCTAGTGTTGCTAAAATCCAAAGGTACAAAGCTCATCTCTCTCTCTCTCTCTCTCTCTCTCTCTCT